>NW_006441071.1:16644875-16658072 GCF_000325575.1 Pteropus alecto
CTTTGTTCTTTGCACATCAGTGGGAGGGATTGACCATCGGGCTGATTGGTTGCAAGGACTGGAAGTGACTACAGTGGAAGAGCTATTGTGCAAGGCTGACCCTACAGAGCAGGTTTTGCTTTAGCAGGGCTCTGGTGCCTGCCGAGTCTTCCCTTTCTGTGTGTTGTTCGTGGAAGTGGTTGAATGTTGGTCTGGTGTAGTCTGAAGGCTGACCACTGGGTGTGTTGGTTCTGGGGCCTCTTGCAAGGGGCTCTGTTGTAGGCTAAGGTGAGCCACTGCCTATGTCCTGCCTAGGGCCCCTTGTTATGAGCTACAGTGATCTGCAGATGGTTGCTACTTGTGCTGGGCTTAGAGGTGCTTGGGAGAAGCTAAGCCGCAAACTGAGGCAGCTGCTGCTAATGCTGGGCATGGGGCTGCTTAGCAAGAGATAAGGGACACAGTGAGGCAAGATGCTGCTTGTTTGTGGTTTGCAAAACTTTGAGAGATTTTAGGAAAGTCCACAACATGAGCTACGATGGGCTATTTGTATGGAAAAGCTACTGGAAACAGCTTGGGTGGGCCCACAAGTTCAGAGGGGCAGGGTCTCAGGGGATGACCAGGGTGGAGCAAACAGTGTTAGCCAAGCTATTGGAGACAGAGATATGGCACCTGCCTAAGTCTGAATGCTGGGCGAGGGGTGGACTCAACTAAGGAACAGGAGCCCTGCCAACACTTCTGCCTGGGAGAAAGCTGCCCCTCCAACTCTCACCCTGAAGCTAAACAATTCAATTTCCCCCCTTTATGTCCCTGGCACCTTTCAAGCTACTGCCCCAGTGCTGGAGCTTAGAATGAGTGAGTCCTTCAGTGAGTAAGTTCATGTGAAGGTCTTTAAGAGGAATGCCTGGTACTCTAGCCACCCTCTGTCTCATTGAGCCACAATTTCTACTATTTTCCATAGCCAAAAGTTATGGGGACTACTTCTCCTGGCACTGGAACCCTTTGCTGGGGAGCCTTATATGGGGCTAGGACTCCTCACTCAAGGAGTACCTCTGCAGCCGAGATATCCCTCCCAATTTTTAATGGCCGCACATGGATATGGGACCAGCTTGTTTCTCATCTCTGTACCTCCTACCAGTCTCCATGTGGCTTCATCTGTATGGCCTTAGTTATAGGACTTCTTTTCAGCTAGACTTCAGACGATTCTCAATGGTGATTGTTTTGTAGTTTAGTTGTAATTTTGATGTGGTAATGAGATGAAGTGAGCACCGCATTTTTCTTCTCTGCCATCTTGACTTGAACTCCTATGATGGTTAATTTTAAGTATCAACTTGACTAGCCCAGATAGCTGGTCAAACATTATTTCTAGGTGTGTCCATGAGGGTGTTTCTAGAAAAAAATAGCATTTGAATAAGTATACTGAGTAAAGAAAATTTCCTAACCAATTCAAATGGGCATCATACAATTCGTTGAAGGTCTGAAAAAAACAAAAAAGTGGCCGAAGAGCTAAATCATTTTTTGCTGAGCTGAGACATCCATCTTCCCCTGCCCTCCAACATCAGTGCTCCTAGTTTTTGGGCCTTCAGACTCAGACCAGTACTGCCACCATTGGCTCCCCTAGTTCTTCTCAAACCTTCAAGTTTGGACTAGAATTATATTATGAGCTTTCCTGGGCCTCCCACTTGCAGATGGCAGATTGTGGAACTTCTCAGCCTCCATAATCTTATGAGCCAATCCCTCATTAAAATTCTATTACCTAAGTGTTGCTGACCTACTTGTTTTGTCAAGAGGCCCCAAACCCAATTTGAAATCAAGGAAGCTCATTGTATATAAAATGCTGCTTCTAAAATATCAAAGCTCTGGGTCTCAGCTCCAAAACTGGACCCCCTTAAGTGTCCTGTAGATGCCACATAGTTTAACTTCATTGCTTAACACCAAATCCCTCCACCCATGCCACCCAAGATAGCACTTGATTATCCGGCTCTGAAGCTACATATCCAAAGATGAAGTGTTCACAGTACACACAGATGGGAACACCGATGTGGCTAATCAAATTCAGCTTACCTGAGCCAGTATGTAAGGAACTCATGAAGGAGTAATTGGGGTATTTGGGCTGGTCATACCCTGAAGTCTGTAACTGGATCCTGAAAAGGAAAACTAATGGAGGAATTTCAAATTTAAGTTAAGGTGACCCTGTCTGCTTATGACTTTTCCAGTGCCCTGGTGTGGATCTAATCTCCCAATCTTGTTTGCTCCTGGCCAGATTAGGCCATTACTTTCCTTCCCTGGACTTCGATTTCCTTATCTGCTAAATGGGAAATTCCAGATGGCAGATAGTGCTTCCTCAAGCTTCAACATTGTGTAATTCTAAATATCTGACGCCATTAAGAAATGCATATTTTTGGACTCAAGATGAGCACTGGCTTCGGCCTTGAAAATTGAATTCTACTCAGAAGCAGTGAATATCAAAATGACAGAACTATTTCATGATCAAACTTTAACTGCTTCTTGACACAATAAGAGAGAGAGACGTGACAGAGGAAGTACTGTTCTCTATTAGAAGTCTCTTGCTCCTTTTATGGAGTTAACATACCCTTTCTTTTATAACTTGATAGGGATAGTATCATGTATTTGCTTTATTGTGTAGGTTCTTACTTGGCAAAATAAAGTTGGAAATTACACATTGGCCTCCAAATTTTTATTGTTGAAATTTTACCAGCTCATGGGATTTAAACATGTAGAATCACTGCTGAAAACCTTACAGTTGAAATTTCCAAAGGCTTGATTTTATACCGAGATAGTAAAGTGGGTCTTTTCCCCCCAAACACTACATAAATGCATAGAAGAAACGTGATATAAATCTTAAATTGTGAAGAAGTCCGTTCTTCGGTAGACTTAAATTTTGCTGAATAAGTCTCAGTGCTGTACAGTCAGTCTTCAGAGCCTAGGCTCAGGCAAGGAGAGCATATAGAAGTCTTTCGTAGGATCTCCCACTGGCCAATGAACTAAAGTTGATTCCAGTTGTGTTTAACTGTCTTAGCTGAGCATTTCATACATGTGCTGGAGCCTGTGTGCTGGACATCTGTGGGCCAGTGCCCACACTCAGTAGGTCTGCCAGTGCATGACCTCAGAAAGCCCAGGGTGGTGTCTGCTGGCTGATCTTTGCTTGACCTGCTATTTGGTTCTGAGCTCCTGCACTGTAACTCCTGACAAGCTCCAGCTGGGGCCAACAGTCCCATTAATTTGCATTTCCTTGAGAAGAGCTTCATTCATGTCATCCTGGTATTTGTTATTCACTGAAGCAGCTTAATATGCAGAAGCAAACCCTTCTGCAGAGCTGTTTTGGTGTGTGTGTATCAGGTTATGGCTTTTTAACACTATCTTTTAAGAATTTTTTAAAATGTTTTGAATGGTAATACATATAACGGTTTAATCTTCATGATGCTTTTAAAAGGAATACTGTAAAAAGTGTCCCTTTTGTCCCTGGTTTTTGTTTTTTTTTTACCTAATATCCAACCCCAGTGGTCACTGTTACTTAGGGCCCTGTTTATTCTCCAGGATTTTTTATGCATGTACCTACCAAAAATATATTTTTGCCTTTTGTGTGCCATACACAGTATCTGCATCATGCTTTCACTTTTTTATTCTAGAGAGCTTGCCATGTCAATACGTAATAAGCCTCCTGATCTTCTTTTAATAGCTGCATAGCATTCTGACGTGTGGCTGAACCATAACTAATTTGACCAGTTCTATTCTGAGAAACTAGATTGCTTCCAAATCCTTAATGAATAACCAGGTACACATGTCATTCTGTACATATGCTACTTTATTTGTGGCATAAATTATAGGCATGCATTTGCCAAATCAAAGAGTTAGGAACACTTGTAATTTTGACAGAAGTTGTGAAAATATACTCCATAGGAAAAATATCAGTTTACTTTCCCACTAATAGTGTTTCAGGCTGCCAGTTTCCCTTGAGGTGTATCAAAGTTTTGGACTTTTGTGATAGGTAAAGTGGTCTCAGTGACATTTTAATTTGCATTTATTTTATGATGAATGGAGTGGTACATCTTTTCATATGTTTAAGTCATTTATACTTCCATTTCTGTGAAGTACCTAATTATATATTTGGCTGTGTTTTTAATTAACTTTTTGGATTTTTTCTATAGTGTTTATTGGAGCTCTTTATTTTGGAGCTTTTTATAGTGTTTATTGGAGCCCTTTGTGATATGGGGTACAAATAATTTCCCCATTTTGTCATTTTCTTTTTTTTAACTGTATTGTTAACTGATTCTTCATGTGAAGTGTTCACTTCTAGACTGTTTCCCACCATTATACAAATATCCAAATGGATTGGGGGCTCCCCACATGCTAGGCATATGGCCATTCACTTTACCATTCATTTTGCCATTTATTTCTAGAGGTTTAATACCAGGCCTCAGGAAACACAGCTTGTAAATGGCAGAGCTTAAACTTAAACTACAAGGCTACAAGGAGTTAAGAGCATCTTAACTACCACACAAGGTATCCAGTATGATTTAAGAGAATGCAAACTAATCTTAATGTTAGCCAGAAGAACACAGGCTTATTTGTCTATGTGGTATCAGTGAAGATCAGACCAAGATAAACTTGCATAGAGCTTCAGTGTCCCATCTAGAATGTGGCAAAAAGAGATCTTGAACCTCTACATAAAAGTATATTATTCTACTACATTGTTCTAGTTTTTCACAGTGAAAAATTTAAGTACAGAAAGATTAGTTTACTTGTCTGATGTTATATTAAATATATGTAGTAAAAGAATAAAACCAATGATAAACATCATAAACATCAAAATCCAGGCTAGTGGATGCCTCTAAGGAGAAGGGGGGGTATGTTATCAGTAAAAAAATACAAAAGAGATTCCACCAAATGGATAAATTTTATTTTTTAAGTAGCATTTTGGGATCATGGATATTCACTGGTTTATTCTTTGTAGCATTTTATATATCATAAATATAGCAAACAATTTTTCGAAGATGTACCCAGAGAGGGGGAGAAAAGATCATGATATAGTTGGAAATGGAAATCAGGCTTTAAAATTCCTTAAAAAATTAAGGTTTATTTTTCCATAAATATAGATATAAGAAAGACTTTACAGATTTAGATCCCATCCATTTTACTTTGATGGTTGGTCAGATATTTTAAATAATTATTTTACTTATTCCTAGCTAAAAATATTTATCCATTGTTCAAAATTCATGGTCTAAAAAATACATGTTTAAAATTGCTCCATGTACTAAGTCCTGGATCTTATACTTAAAGCATCACAACTATGGTTTCACCAGGGAAGGTGGAATGATTTTCTCAGAAAGGGATGATGAAGAGTTTTCAGGCTGAAGAAACACTGTGATTGGCAGGGAATACCTGCTTGTAGTGGCCCTCACTGAGCTAGCATCTGTTTTTACCTGGTGACCACTAGCCTTTGTGACATGAGATTCAAGAGACCCACTATCAAGGGGTGCTTTTCTAGAAGGGAAATTGACCCAAGACTAGTAGAGCTAGAATTTGAAGTCAGAATTGTCTTTGCTAATGTTTCTCTCTCTTTCTCTCTCCTTTTTTAATATTTTAACTACAGCGAAGGGAGCAATCTGACCCCAGCACATCACTACCCAGACTTCAGATTTAAGACATATGCTCCACTAGCATTCCGATATTTCAGAGAACTTTTTGGTATCAAGCCTGATGATTACTTGGTAAGAACCTATAATTTTCCTTTTCCAGAAATGTGTGATGTAAACATTTGTCTCATAGCAACCACGACAAGTGACTTGTGTCTCTTATTTTATAAAGCTCTAGAGCATAGTAAAAGCTCCAAGTTTTATAATGACTATAAATTTAGCTTCAGAACATGTGATTTGACTACAGTTTTTAACTGATAGCTACAAAATCTGCTATGGTAATTGATATTTAAATAACTGTGGTATTGGTTGCTACTTCAGAGAATTATTCTAACAGATATATTATAATTAGTTCTAAATACTCCTGTGAATTTTGCTGATTGGATTCTATTTGAAAGCCTTCCTATTTTAATTGCCTTATTTATACCATTTATCTCAAAACTGCCTTAGCCCACAACCATTTTTACCTTGACCTACAATTTGAATATCATTTTAAGGAAGCTGGATAGTTTTGTTCTCAGAATCTCTTTATGCAGGCTCTTTTTAAACATGTTTTTATTTGCTGTGAGGGCATGTTTTATCTTTAGACTTGTCTTTTCTCCCTATCTTCCTTCTGGCAGACAGCAGGTACAAACACAACAGCCTTTTTGTGAGGTAGTCTGATATGACCTCAAAGTTTTACTTTATTCCTGTTCAAGAAGTCAGGAACTTCCTTTCTGTGTCAAGAGGAAAAAGGCTTATTTCATAATTTGATCACCGTTAACACCCTGGGGCTCTTCAAAATTGGTTTTCAAGAAGCTTGTAGGATGGATGCCATCTACTATTTATTGTTCATCCCATTCTGAATGATCTTAATAAGACTTGAGCCAGATCCTGGAATAATGCTTTGCAAAGGAAGCATAGCTACATTTGTCACCTAACAGAGTATTTAATGCTCTTATAATTTGGGTATGATGTAAATGATTAAATTCCAAGCCGATTCCATTCTGTGCCGATGACAACCCATGAATGACCCTCTTCTTTATTTGAGCCCTAAGAAAATTATATGACTTCTGCCCAATGAAATAACACTGGTTCCTCGAGACACATTAAGTCTACTTAGAGCTGTGACAACTAAGTAGAAAGTCACTGGGTGTCGTGCTGCCCTTAAATGCGTGCCCATGTAGCTCTCTGCCTCGCCACACTCCTTTAACTTAGATGTCAGGCGCCTCTACCCAGCATCACCAACCCTGCCCCGCTAACCACTCAAGTAAACAAACATACACATTTGAAGAGGGGAGGGGTAATAAGAAAGGTTCTTTGTTTTCTGGCCATGTATAATTGCTGAGAGTCACCGTCATTCAGGAAATGTGTTTGGGGAACCCAGTGGGGTCTTGGTAGAGTATTGAAAACAAGATTGATCCCTCATCTTCTGCCACACATTAGAAATTAATGGGCTCTCCTTATGAATTTACATGAGCTTCTGCCAGCCAAGGAGATGCTGTAGACTTGCATTTCATAAGAGGTCCGGTCAGTATGATGAGAGTGCTGCCTGACTACCCTTCACCTGAATAAGTTTCTCTTTAGCCCTCATGTGGCCATTGACTTCCAGGCTAGGAAGCCTGTACTGTCACTCGTTTTGTCACAGAGTTGCTTTCCTTTGGGAAGGCCCTTTTCTGAACAAATTCTCACACAGCTTACAGTTCCCCTAATGAGCCTTTAAGCTGGAAAAGTTACTTTCATAATGAGGTTAGAGTATTTACAAAGGAGCACAGGAGAATAAGCTGATGGCTTCTGGGAGCAAAAGTGCTCCTTCATGTACCTGGCAAAGCGTAAATTAATCAATCATTGGATACTTTGAACACTTATTGTAAGTAAAATACTTCACTAGTAATTACATGGAGATTCAAAAAGTTATGTCATGACACACAGGAACTTAGAATCCAATTGGAATGATGATTGGTTTGTGTGGGAAAACAACCAATTCTACCAGGCAGTAAATAAACAACTGAAGCAAAACAAATGCTCCAGAATTTTGGGGAGAGAAGGGGTTCTTTCTCTGTTGGATTGATATTGGGATGGCTTCTTATGGGAATGGTATGGTTTAACTGTGATTTTAAAATTACAAGGAATTTGAGTAGGTGGAAAAGAAGGGAAAGATGTTGGAGGGCTGAGGTAGGACTGTGATACCAGAGACACAAATGTATTAAATGTTTAGAAGGACTCCGAATGGGCTAGTATGGTGGGAGGGGACGGTTTTGAATAGGAGTATCAGAAAGATAGGACCAGGTAATTCAAAGAAATGTTTTTTTTCTTAATTATAGAGAGTCAGTGAAATGTAAAGCCTGACTACGTATTTGATGATGTTGAGGAATTATTATTATTATTATTTGTTATTATTATTATTATTATGGTATTTGATGATGTTGAGGAATTATTATTATTATTTATTATTATTGTTATTATTTATTATTATTATTATTTTTTGGCAGCATGATGGTATTGTGGTTCTGTTTAAAAGAAGAGTCCTTGTCTTTTAGAGATGTATACTGGAATATCTGTATTGACGGCATGATGGTATTGTGGTTCTGTTTTAAAAGAGGAGACCTTGTCTTTTAGAGATGTATACTGGAATATCTGTGGATAAAATGATTTGATGTCTGGAATTTGCTTCAAAAGAATCTGAGGCAAGCAGGCAGGGGAGTGGATGTGAGTATAGAGGAAATAAGATTAGCCCTGAGTTAGTAATTGTTGAAACTGGAAGGTAGACACATGGATGTTGATTATATAGTTCTCTTTACTTTTATATATGTTTGCAATTTTTCATAATAAAATAATTAGGGGTGGGGGAGCTAGAACCAGCCAGGTAAGTGTGCTTTTGTTTGATTTCATTTTTCCACCTCCCTTAAGTGTGCACAGTTCAATAACTGGATCCATCTCTGGGACCTGCAAGAAATGGATAAAGGGCAGTAGGCCTATAACTAAACATGGTCTGGTACCCAATGGCTATGGCCACCCACCTGCATGCACTGGGGACACCCACAGCCCAGGACTGAGGCAGTTCCCCCTTTGGTCTCGGAGTTTCTAGATGCTCACCTCCAAACCACCCCACCCAATGATCTGGAGTGTGCTAATTGAGGAAAGGGCCTTTCAGATGACACAACATGCTTCAGAGAGTCAGGTATAACCCTCAGAGACTTTTTAGCCCAACCCTTCATTTCAGATGAAGAGTCTGAGTCTGGGGTCAGTGAAGAGAAATGCCCAAGATGATCCACTCAGATGGGGTCAGAGCCCAGACCAGAAAATGGTCTCCTCATCCCCGTCCTGGTGCTCTTTTTTCTTCATCATCTGGCCTCATGCTTCCCAAGTCACAGGCCTCTCATTAAATGTGGTGTCAAGGTAGCCACTCCATAGCCCATCGAACCGTGAACTGTGATTATCCATTCTGAGAATGCAGCCAAAGAGGTCAAACACCCCTAATAAAGCATATTTTGGAAGAATTAAGCCCAAGTAAAGCACAGAGAAATGAAATAAGACATCCCTTGAAAAACTGTGGGAGGCAAAAAAGGATATGGTGCCAGTCACAAAGTACATCCTGCCATATGTCAATCTGGGGCTCTTTAACCCCAAATTTGTGAAGATATACTGATCTAAATGAGGAAAAGGAAAGGGTAACAGTGTGTAGTGATTGATCACTCTTTAAGATAGGTTTGATATTGGATCCCCTGATAAGTATGTATTTCTCCTTAGTTTTGTGCTGTCACATCTGGATTTCAGCCTGAATTATTCTGTTTACATTCTCAGTACCATTAAAATTCACCATGTGCGTGCTTATTGCAAGTGTCATGTTGAAATGTGCATGATTTGGATTATGAGACGCCACGGTGAAGGTGCTTCTGCATGTTCCACACAGCAGGGTGAACGCTGCTTCTTCCTTATTTGTCCCTAAATTAATGCCTCCCAAGGAGAGGCCAAGGGGCCCCAGAGCCTTTTTTCCCATCTCTGCTTGAGCCACAGGCCTTTGTTTCATTTTCTTCTCCACCAAGTGTCTGGGTATTCCAAAATCCAGTGTGATTTATATGGTGTCTTTTCAGGTTCACCAACATCAATAAGAAAGAGAGCAGGGTGAATATTTAACACTGACAAGGGGAAGAAATGGCAGGAAAAATGACCTCTAGCACACTGCGCAAGTTTACATTGTTAATTTGCCTTGGCAGGACCCAGCTGGGTTGTACTTTGCGTTCTTTCCAGTGGGTATAGTAGGGAGGCCCTGCAGGAAATAAAAGCCAGAGAATTAATACATTTGAACAGCTGGCACAGATGAAAGTGCCTGGAAGGCACATAAAACCCAGGAGTGCACATGGGGTCTTGTCGATCATGGCTAATTAAAATGTTCTTATCTTGCCTCTTATTTGCTCTTAAAAAGCAACATTTCAGTGAAGATTGCTTAGATCGTGGTGACTGAGTTGTAGGGTGAGAAACCATAGAATTATAGATGACAGTGTAATATTCCTGTTGAGTATCACAATGCCAGTTTATTGCACACTAATGTTATGCTAGTAAGTATCCCCCAAAGGTTGTTAAAATGAGTCAAAACAATTTCTTTTCCCCTTCATATTCGTTTATAAATTACATAACAAAGGAGTATTTGACAATTAAGTACCAATGAAGTAGTCTCCATATTATGTCTCTGCTCATAGAAGAATTTGAGACTTTAATTGGGAGCAGATGTTCAGGTCTGAATCGTTTTCTCTAGAAGCGCTTCCTGAATCACCCCCTAATTTCTGTATTTGCAGCCTCTAATTTTCACATTCTTTGTTGTTTGTACTTTCACAACATTTACTCCTATCCATAAAAAGATTCTGAGCTGAGAAGTCAAACCCCACGGAATAAAGAATCAGAATTTCTAGAGTCTGGGATCTACCTTCACTCTTTGAGAGCTTGGGGTCCACACCTTTATTTCCCAAGATCTCAAATTCATAATTATTCAAAAGACTCACCCTTTTTCTTCTCTAAGAATAATAACTCAGTGTATCTTTCAGTAGCCCTCTTGTTGCAGGAGTCAGGCCGAAACCCTCAATACATCCTACGGCACTGCCAGCTCTTTCTTAGCTGCCTGTGGATTATGTGCATTGCAGGTTGTGTGCCTGTCTCCCCTGCATATGACCAGCAATAGCTAAGTGGTCTTTGCCAGAGGTTTCAAAAAGCATCCCCTTTAAAAACTTTCAGCTGCTTTCACATAGGTTGTATTATCTTTTAGAGATGAGATTCCTCAGGCTCCAATATGTTATGTTACCTCCTCAAGGTTACATAAGTAGCTACTGGCAGAGCCATGATTTTACAAACATCAGTTGATTCTGAGTCCCATGCCCTTCCCACTGGTTACCCTGCCACATGGACATTGCATTCATGGCTGGGAAAATGCCCTCTGCTTCCCCTGGGCTTTTATGGCATCCTTTGTTTTCCTACCTTATTCTCAACTCTGCATGAAGGCAGAGGCTCTAAGGCTGTGTAGCAAGAGAGCGTCAAGAAACAAGGCTGGAGAAAGGAGGAGGAGGTAGAAATGGAAGTCGCCTGTGACTTTTAGGAAGGCAGAAAACACTCGCTTCTTTCTTTTCCTGGAGAATTTTCTTTTCCTTATCCACGGTGCTGCTAAAGCAAGATAATTTAAAAGGTGACGTCTAGAAAACTGCCTTTTAATCATTTTTCTCCCAGTTTCTCTCTCCCTTTTCCCTCCCTCCCTCCTCCCCTCTCACTCCTCCTCTCAGACTTTTCTATGATGTGGACTTAGATATTCACAAGACCAAATAAAAAGCTTCGAGAGATGTTCAGCCCTGCTGTTCTCAGAGGCCTTCCTCCTCAGGATATGGTTCTTTAAATCCCTGCTTTTGCTACTCGCCAGGGCTAGTCTGGTCACACACATTGGCCTCCTTACTTTCTTCTCTGCCCTCAGTATTTCTCTGGTCAATAATGTGAATTATTAGTTAATAAACACTGAGCTCGATAACCAAAAATTGCCATCTCTGCTAGTTTTTGGCACTTTTGGTCAGATTTACAGCCCTTCAGTTGTTGGTGGAGTTCGGTCATTTATTTGACAAAAATTATCTAATGCCTACTGTGTGCAAGGCACAAGTCCCGAACTGTATCACAGTATAAGATATTCATAGCTTCAACACTATAGAGTTCTATAGTCTAATGGGAGCTTGGAATAAGTAAACAGGCATTTAAGGTGTTTTGTGGTTACTTGTGATCAGAACATCCAGTGCCAGGAAGCAGTTAATCTAGACTGGCGGAACCAGAAGAGTTTTCTGGAACAAGAGCTGTCTAGCAGACACTAAAAGCCCAAGTCACTGGAACAGCCTCCTCACTGTGCTCCCTGCATCTGCCTTTTGTCCACCCACAGTGGATTCTCAGCAAAGCAGACTGAGTGGTGCTCTGCTCCAGACCCTCCAATGGCTTTCAGCTCTCCTAGAGGAAGAGCCATTGTCCTTACACTAGCCTTTGGCACTCTTGTGTGGTCTGGACAACTCGACCCTTCTGGCTTCATCCCTTGCAGATGCCCCCCCTTTTCATGCTTCATTTTTTTCAATAGCATCACATTCTACTGTATAATTTATTTCCTTGTTTACTGTTTCCTTCTACTAGGATATATACTTCATGAGTGCCTGAGATATTACACATGCTCAATAGATATTTTAAATGTTGAGTGAGTTTATGAATGAATAGTAGTCAACCAGATGAAGGTAGTATAGAGATTATTTCTGGCAGAAGAAAATGCAAAAGCCCAGTAGTCAAGAGTGTGTAGCACATTTGAGAAAAAAAAAAAAGTAACTTTTTATGACTAGAGTTGAAATATAAGGAGGAAAGTGATAAGAGGCTAGAGGTCAGGGCTGGGCCAGTCATGGCCTTGAAAGCTCTGTTATGAAAGTGGAATATTATCTTCTATCTATACTGTGGAAACCACTGAAAGATGTGAAGGCATGGAAGGACACAATCAGATTTGAATTTTAGAAAGATCTTGATGGACAATGTACTGGAGGGGTGGAAAGTGGATAGTTGAGATGAGGTGGGGCTTATGTAGTAATCAGGACATGAAATGATGAAACCATTGAACTTAGGCTGTTGGCAAAAGAGATGGCATGAAGGGGATAGATATAATCAATAGTCTGGTTGTGGGAGGTGAAGAAATGTGAGTCATTAAGGATAAGGCCCAAGTTTCTGGTTTGGGGAACAAAGTGAATAATGTTTCCATTTTCTAAGATAGGGAAAAGAGGAAAAAGATAGAGGTTCATTTGGAGGTGGGAGCAGAGATGATCTAGAGTCACCATGCATGGTTGTGTAGGGTGTACACGGCCCAAGAATACCTGGCCACACTGAAGGAATGGAGACCAGAATCCAGCCCTTCTCCTCACAAACCTTGCATCTTGCCCAGCACTGTATCTGCCAGGAAAAAGAGGCACCTCTTTCTAATTACCACTAAGGCACCGTATGGGCTAACCACAGCCCTGAGAAGAATTGGATTTTGAACTTATAGCATGTGAAATGTTTGTGGTATATCCAAATGGGAATATCTATTGAAAAGGTA
>NW_006441071.1:16658101-16679784 GCF_000325575.1 Pteropus alecto
GGAAAGATCTGGGCTGGAGATACAGATGTTAGAGTCATCTCCTTATTGAAACCGTGAGTGAAAGTAACTCTATGACTAGATGACCTCCCATCGGTGAATAGTGAGAGGAGAATAGCCGTTGGTGTTTAAGTGACAAATATACAATGTGGATTATACCTTTGATTGTTATCTTATGGGCACTTGCTGGAAACAGCACCTTAGTCAACACTACAGTTTGAGTTATCTCATTGAATAGATAAAATGATTTATGATTCTATCATATAACAGTGGGAGTGAGAAGGGCATGTCTGTTTCCCATCATAGAATTATTAAGATGAATGGATCACTTAAAGTTTTAGAAATCTCACCAAGAGCCTTCTTAGTGTACCTAGAGCATTTTTTCTTTTTTTTTAAGCTCAAGGAGAGCGCTGCTTGTTTCAAAATGGCTAAGATACATAATGTTTGGAAGCACCGTGTACATTAAATATATTTTTAAATGTTTATTTATTTACTCTTGTAGTATTCCATCTGCAGTGAACCTCTAATAGAGCTGTCCAACCCAGGAGCCAGTGGATCCTTGTTTTTTGTGACCAGTGATGATGAATTTATCATCAAAACAGTTCAGCACAAAGAAGCAGAGTTCCTTCAGAAGCTACTGCCAGGCTATTACATGGTAAGTAACTGTACATAATTAAGCTTCTACTTGAGATTTAATTGCTCTCCTCAACAGTTTTTTTCTGTTTGTTTTTTCAGTGACTCTTTGGCATGTTTCTTTGATGAACTTTATTTTGCATTTAGACTTCACTATTTCATTCATTGAATAGATTTTAAAAAGTAAAGTAGAACTGATTAGTAGAGCATAGCTGTCGACTCACTCAGTCCTGGGTTAAATCCCAGTTTAGCCATCAACTGTGTGACCATGAGTAAGCAAGGTAACCTCTGAGCCTTAGTCCCCTCAGTCTTTAAAATCTGGGAAATACCTGTCTCATGTGGTGGTTGTGATAAAGAAAGGATACAGATGGAAGATAAAAGAAGCAATGCATTGCAAAGCCCTTTGCACCCAGTACATAGCAGTAATATAAATGGTTAACATTCATTGACTGTTAAACTATGTGTTTTACACAGCTGTAATTGCTTTGCATGCATTAACTCATTTCATCCTCATAGCAACCTCAGATACTTCAATCATTGCCATTTTGTAGATGAGGTAATTGAAACAGAGATAAATGGAGGAAGTTACTGGAGTTATTCAGCTAGTGAACTGAAGAGCTGGGACTTGGATACAAGCAGGAGGGTTCCCAAAGGCTGTTTGTATCTTTAACCCCTGCGCTACATACCAGCACGTATTCAATAGTAGCTATTGTTAGCCACTACACTTCAGAATTTAGGACTTCATAGGTTGAATGTGATAAGGCAAAAATCACCTCTCATGTAACATTTTTTTTAGAGACAAAGTAATAATAAGCTATTCCAAGCAGAGTTACTAGACATTTAGTCCAATTTTTTCAAAAAATAAACACTTCTAAGTAATCTTGTCATTTTTATAACTCTCATTTCTTTGTACTCTCATAACAGCTATTAATTATCTGTGATTGGAATGACGGCAGGAAGTAGTTTAGATTTCAAAAGCCCCAGTTCAGCTATTCACTTGCTTGAAAGGAGATAACTGTCATCTCTGTTTCAAAACAAAATTGATGAGATGCCACATAGCTCATTTACATGTAAAAAATTATTAAATTCCAAAATCTGCTGGAGATGACATTAAAGTTACTCTCACATATAAATATAGGAATCAGACCCCTAAATAAAAATCTTAGTGGACAGACTGCACAGATTTTTTTAAAGGTTTTGATTCTGACCAAGAAGTTGGTCTTTTTTTTTTTTAAGAGCAAATTGTCTATGTTAGAGAATACAGAAACTACAGAAAAGGCAGAAGAATGCAACCAATTTCAATTCCTTTCCCAGAGATACATATTACTAATATTTGGTATAATTTGGTATATATCCTTTCAGATATATTCTGTTAGTGCACACATTTTAAAATAATCTAAAATTGGGATCAAACTGACATTGTACTCTGCTAACCTGCTAAGTGAGTAAATCTTAAACTTCTATAGTTCTAAGCTTAGACTAGTCTCAAATGAGGCTCTTAAATTTAAATTAATTAAAATTAAATAAAAATGTAAAATTTAGCCGAATAGATGGTTTTATCCCAGTCATGTAAGGTAGTATAACAAACAGTATAATCCATCCCATTAACAAGAAAAAAATAGGTATATCATGTGGTTATTCAAATAGATATTGAAGAGAAACTAAGGCACTCAAAATTCAACATTTTCTCTTAACTAAAAGTCTAAAAAATGGGACAATTTTTTAACATAATAAGTAAACAAATGAATATACACATATTATATCTTTATCAGTCTCCAGGAGTTCACATATCTCAGAGAAGAACAAGAGCCATTTCATTGGAAATAATAGAAAAAGACAAGGATGCCCTTCACAATGGTCCTTTCTGATATATTTGCTTGAATTCCTGCCAGTAAATCTGGGGTACAGAGAAAAATAGAAGAAAAGCGTAAACACTGTTCTCTGCAAGTGATACGAAAATAAACTAGTAGTTTCTAGAGGTGATAAGAGTCCAGCAGATTTGCAAAACAGAAGATAAGTCTACAAAATTCATTGTATTCTATTATATAGATCATTAGAGTTGGAGAATATAAGGGGAAAAAAGATGCCATTCAAGATGAAAATAATTTGTAATGAACATTATTAGAATAATAAAGATAAATTAATGAAGACATACTGTAATTCTGATTAGGAAAGCAAGTGAGTATAATATATGAACAATAATCCAAAAAGATTTTGCATAATAAGAACTGTAAAATACGTGAGTCTACAAAAAGAAATGTGAGACTAATATGAAGGAAACTACAAAATATTATTAAAGGACATAAAGATATGAAATAGTAGAGATATGCATCATCCCTGAACTCAATATTGTAAAAATTTCAGTTATCCCCAAATCAACTTATAAATCCACTCTAATTCCAATTTTCTCAGAACTTGACAAAGTCGATTCATCTGAAAATTGAAACAACTATTATTTTTAAAGCATTTAAAAAGTTAAACAGCGAAAAAAATTAAAATGTTGAAGGGAAAAGTTTTAAAAATGGACAAAACATTTTTGACAAAGAAAGAAATGATTGGCCTCTCTTAACATATACCAAAAATCTATAAAACTATACTAATGTTAAAAATACAGTAGAATTGTATTAGTACAGTTCTAGATAGATAGATAAAGGGGTTCAAATAACGTGTCCAGAAATAGACCCATGTGGTTTCACAATTTGTTTTATGATTTAGGAGGAACTTAAACTTAATTGGAAAAAGCAGACTATTCAATAAATGGCTACCCATTTGAGAAAAAAATTAAATTCCCTATTTCAGAACTTTCACACACAAAAAATAATTCCATATGGTGTAAAGACCAAATGTAATGACCAAAACAGTTAAAGACCTGGAAAAAAATAGAAGAAATTTGTAACTTTGGGATGTAAAAAGCTTTTTGTTAAACAAGAAGCCAAAAAAAAAAAAAAAATCACAAGAAACAATGTGACTACATCAAAAGTGAAAACATCTATACAATGAAAAAAATACCTGGCACAAAATTAAGATAAGCACATAGAATATACCTAGAATGACACAATGACAGTGGGAACACTAGTTTCTTCAAAAGCTGGGAATTGAGGGAAGGACCGGGGATGGTAGAGAGACTATTATATATATGTCCTTTAACGATTTACTTTCTTTTAACATAGACAAAAATAGGCATGTGTTCTTTGTTTTTATAATAAAACAGACAATATACTGAGAGAAAATATTTACTTTATATAGAATAGGAAAATGGTAACCAGAATATATCAAGAACTCTAACAAAGACAAAAACCTATAGAAAAGCAAGCAATAGGATTAACACAGAATTATCTTTGAGGTGGCTAAAATACATCAAAAATATTAAATTTTTCTAATGATCGGTGATATTCAAATTATTAAAAACAAGTTTCCATTTTTCACTAATCATTTTTACAAAGATTTTAAAGTTTAATACTCAGCACTGGTAAGAGTGATAATAAATATGCCATCTTAAGAAAGCATGCGTGTAAATCGATCTGGCCAGTTTGAAAGGCAGTTTTTCAAGAGCTATTAAAATTTAAAATGTTCATCTCTTACATCCAGCAATTAATTTTCTCTTTAGCTACCTTACAGAATAGTCGCACATAACACTAATTAATTCTTTGCCCATTTTTACTTGGAGCTAATGTAGAACCTTCTGTCCATTTTTAATTCAGCCATTTTTAATGTCCTGAGTTTCGAAAGATAAAGTTGCTGTTCCAACAAGCCAATTTAAGAACTAGATTAGAAACAGCAAAATTTTAGCAATGACCATTAATAAAGATAATCACATTCCATTTTTAATTATTATATTAGATTTAAACACATCTTTAACTATCATATTAGATTTATACACAGCTTATTTTGTAAAAGTAGAGATTTTAACTGTTTTTCCCCTTTTTCTCTTTTTAGAATTTAAACCAGAATCCAAGGACTCTTTTGCCAAAATTTTATGGACTGTATTGCATGCAATCAGGGGGCATTAACATCAGAATTGTGGTAATGAACAACGTCTTACCACGCTTCATGAAAATGCACTTTACATATGACTTGAAAGGCTCGACCTATAAGAGAAGAGCATCCCGAAAAGAGAGAGAGAAATCCAATCCCACATTTAAGGACTTAGATTTCCTGCAAGACATGCATGAAGGGTTGTATTTTGATACAGAAACATACAATGCGCTCATGAAAACGCTTCAGAGAGACTGCCGGGTAAGGAAATGTCGTTCTGCGATTTCTTTTGAAGAGTCTTTTGTGGTAATGTACCTTTGTAAGAAATGTCCCTAGGAGACACGTGGAATTCCATTGTTCCCAATCCTAGTGCTGATCCATGCTTCCCTGCTGTAGAAGGGCTCGGTGGACGATGCGGGGATTGTCTAGAGGGTTTGTCGGCTTTCTTTGATAAAATGAAACCAGAATTGTTTTGCATTTCATCCTTCCCTGTGGGAAGGTAGAAGGAAAAGAAATTTAGGTTTAATGCAATGATTAGGCCAAACAGAAGTCTTGGAAAAAGCAAGATTCTAACTGGAGAGAGAAGTTCAGAGAAAATGTTCTTTGTGGTGTTGGTAAGCGGATTCCTGAAAGTGCAGTGTGGCTGCAGAACCGTGTGGGAGCCCATTTGCTCAAAGTGTCTCATGAATCGGAATAAGAGGGGATCAGGAATGAAGCTTGACAGAGCAAATGCCATTCCACACAAACCTAGCCAGAGTGAATTTCAAAGGTTAGGAGAAAGTCATAATCCGAAGTACCCACACTGCAATGCGAGGGGTCGGGGTGGGGGAAGGGAGGGAGGCGGAAAGTGAGTAAAGCCCTGGGAAGATTTTGCTGATATGGTGAATTTACAAAGTAGGTGAAAGTCCTTTTGGATAAAAAGATGAAAATGTGACTCTGATGGGCTCTGAAGGATGATGATCATTTCATTAACAAATTCTCAGGAATGTCATTTCCTGGCCCAGACGAACTTAGAAGAACTTGGGAAAGGTGGGCAGAAGGCATGCTGGTGCAGGGTTGGGTCCAGGCCGGACCAGTGCTTTCTGGAGGAGCAGAATAGGACTCTCAGTGCTTGGTCACTGGGGAAAAAAAGGGCGTGTCTCCCAGGCTGTGGCTTTCTGGGCCCTCTGTGGACCTCAGCAGATGACCACATTGTTGCAGAGGAGGGAAGGACCCTTCTCTGACAGACTCGAGCTCACCTGAAGGTGAGGAAGGCAGTCTAAGCACCCATGTAATGTGTAAGATGGGGAATCCTCACTGAGAAACACAGCCCTACTAGTTCCGGGTTTTTATCTTTCTGTGTGTTCTAACACGTATGGTAACGTACAAAGATGTGTTCTTGGAATTGTTTGTTTCATTGATAGAGATGTTGCTTCACGGCTCCTATTCTTTAGCTATAATTTTGAATGCTTAGAATGTGCCAGGCTACTCTTAAGATTTTTAACACATCGTTTCATTGAATTTCTCAGCAACCATTTGAAGTCAGTACTATTCATGCTCCCATTTTAATTGATGAATAATTAGCTTCTTAAAGAGATTAAGAAACCTGTCTGGCATTACTTAACAAGTCAGTGGCAGAGCCCATACCTGTTTGGGTACAAAGCATGTGCTCTTAACAGTTGAAATGTAAATATTCACTGGAAGGATTTTTTTAAATTATTTTTTTAGATGTCAGGGGAAGAACAGTGGGAACCGAGCAAACAGAATGTCCAGCTGAGCTATTCAGATATCTGAGTGCATATGAGTGATTTATGGCTTTCTTTAAAAAAGAAAAAACAAATTTTAGCATAAACCTTTTCCTGTGCTTTTTCTGCCCTTAGAGGATGTGGGTGAAAAGTGACTCAATTCCCCAGAGTTTTGTACAAGCCTCTCCAGTTTTAGATTTGCTGTGTGTGTGTGTGCGTACGTGTGCATGTGCACACTCTTCTTGCCTCTTTAATATGAAAAGCCTTTTTTCTGCTGTCTTCTAAAACCACAGGCTTCTATGCCAGAAAAAGAAAAGGTCAAATGTAAAAGATCCGTGGCTCAGGATTTGTCTGTTTATTCCTATTTCCTGGGCCCAATACTGATAGAACAAAGTCAAACACGACTTTAAATCAGGAGTTGAGACCCTGGAGATTTGCCTTTTTATATTTTGGAATATTTGTTGTTCTAAGGAAGATAAAGGTCATTGTAGAGGTATCCTAAGGCTAATTCTTCTCACTCGTTGCATCTTGTGTGAGACACAGACCACAGAACTTCTTAAATTGTATGCTGCATTGATCTTCAGAGGGGCTTTTCTGGGGTGATATGAGATCGTGTAAGTGCTGCACTGTGGGGGAAGCTGAGCCCCTTCTATGATCTGCCTCAACTATGACCAAGACCTTTGTGATCTGAAGTCAGCAACTGGTTATCTGAGCAGAGCTGCCTCAAGGAAGGCATGTTGCTGAAATGATAGAGTCTAATATTTAATAGTCATGGACCTCTTTGCAAAACTGATGAAAGCTGTGAACTGTCTCCCCAGAAAAATGCCCATCCATACAACAGTTCAGGAATCCCTTGGAGCTCAGTGTTCCCCTGCACGCACGCATGCACACGCGTGCGCGCGCACGCGCGCGCGCGCACACACACACACACACACACACACACACTCCCCCCATCCTTGAGCCATACGGCAGTCATCTCTCTTTCTTCAGGTCATCTTCTGAAGGTCCAGCTCCTTGCATAGAATCTGTTATTGGCGTCGCTAGGAGTGCCTCTTGCCCTTACATCTCCCTCCCTCTGCGGAACTGAGCTTTGATGCCTCCCTGTTCAGATCAGGGAGGCTGTGAGGTCACTTCAGGGCTGATGCCAGGTCAGGAATCTCTGCTGTTAACATTCTTCTAAGTGGCGTGGTCATGTTGAGGCTCTAGAAACAAATCAGTCAGCAGACTGTATTAACATGTCGGCAGCCCAGCCAGAGAAAGGTGAACTAGATCTGTATCAGGATACATCCTTTCACTCATTTATCAGACATGTATTGCAAGCCTACTGTATGCCACTATGAGGCTAATGATCTCCATTTTTAATCAATTGCCATACAGCATATTAAGTGCAATGATACTATTCTAAGACATTGTGAGTGTCAGAGTAGATGACATTACAGCTTGGTTTTGAAGGGTGAGAGGAGTTCCCCAGGTAGGCAAAGCAGTAGGAGCATATTTCTGGAAGATAAAACAATATAAACTAGGCATGAAATAGCTTTATGCATTCCAAGAACTAGAATTGTTTGGTATAACAGTGAGGGAGAGTATGTGAAGTAGGAGAAAAATGCAGTCAGGAGCCAAATAATGTCAAAAGGTTTTCTGGTGGTGCCAGGGTCCTCTTAAGAGCTTAGAAGTAGCAAATCCAAGAATCCCAGACCTTTGGACCTCAGCTTTTCTATTGTTCCCAGATAGATATAAAACTCCTAACCTCTTGCTGACCTCTTACTTTCTGTCCCCCATCTCGTCTTATTTCTGCTTGATGTCTCAGACCCCAGGATTCCACTTCCCTTGAATGACTGCTGGCCAAAAGATACCTGTATGACTCATAGACCCAGCTTGACCTGCGTTCATTGCTCCCCGCTCCGCACAGACTACGTCCCTTATTCCTCATCAGAGTTGCTGCTTCTAGACATTGCATCCCCCCCACCCCATTTCTTTCCCCAGCTTCCCCATTCCAGCCTCAGACCTTTGTCTATAAGCCCATCTCAGACCACCTCCTCCACATAGTACATTAGCCACTCAGAACTCTTCTAGAAAACTGAACTTATTTTATACTTCAACCCTGCTAAGCCCACAAGATTCAAACAAAGGGCTCTTTCCAAAGACAGGGATCCAGCTCTCAGAGTTCTCCCCAACCCCCATGTTTCTGTTTTCTATTGCCCGTGTCTGGGAAAAATGGACATGCAAATAATTGGGTTCCCTTTCTTAAAGCATTTCTCTCCCTTGGCCTCACCTTTTCCTGCTGTGACAGCCATCTACCCCCATAAATGAACTTGGCTCAGGGTATTGCCAAGACATCACAGGTCACTTGCTGTCAGAAACAGGAGATAAGATTTATTCAATCCATCCCATGTGACAAACAAGCTGAGAGTCATGTCCTATTTGACAACTGCTCTTCCTAAGTACTCTGTAATGTTCCCTCCAAGCCTGCTCCTTTTCCGGTCTTCCCTGGCCCAGGAAACAGGATCATCACACAGCCAGTTGGCCAGATCAGTACCCTGAAGCTACCTTTTCCTTCCTTCCTTCTTCTCTTAATTCTTTCTCCACATTCAGTAAGTTACTATGTCCCATCCAGTCCGCCTCCTAAATAACTCTTGGATCTGCCCTCTCCTCTCCATATGTACAGCCACTGACTTGATTGAGACTCTGATAATTCATCTCCTGGAGTCTTGCAGTAGCCTCTTTATAGGTTTCAGTGTCATTTCCTTCCAGCACATCCGCAACGCTGCTGATCAGATAACAACCAGCTCCTTAGCTGAGGTTCCCCTCTGCCTTTGGGCTGAAACCCATACTTCCTAACTTGGAACATTAAAATTCTTCCTGATCTGGTCCCTGCCACTTCTCCACATGCTCCTTCAGCTTCCTTCTTCAGCTTTCTCTCTCTTCTCTCCCAGATTACTCCCTATTCTCCAGCCATTCTGATCTACAGGACACATTCTGTAAAGGTTTTGGCCTTTTCATGTATGTCTCATGCCTGGACCATTCTACTCCTCTCTTCTTCACCTCATCCTCACCTACTCATCCCAGGACTACCCTGTTGTGGTTCCCCATCCTCTTGGGTTTACTTCTTTTGTGGGATTTAACATACTGTTTTGTTTATTCGCATGTAGATCCTTGAGGCTGAGGTTCAAACCTTAATCTCTTTCTGTATCTACATTGCCTGGTGCTTAGTAAAAGGTAATTGACATTTGTATTTGAACAAAGGAATAAACACAATAAACTATCTGATGAGAGAGAGGTTTAAGATACCTCCAAGAAAATCCGTCTTTGGTGACTTTTGTGTATCTAGCTGTTTTTTAACTCGTTTCCCGTTTAGAGAAAAAGTGCAGCTTACTGCCAGTGTTAATTTAATTTTCCATAAACACTTTGAGGCTGAAGCAAATCTGATTGGTTTTCGATGTGCAAATAAAATATAAAAACTGTTCTTGGAGTTATTTCTAAACAGAACTTGTCTCTAATCCTAATGTAACAGATATATATACTTAAATCGAATTCATCAAATCAATCTTCTGTTAACAACTGTTCAAGAACGATGTTAACATCACGTGTAGGAACGCTATGTTTTCTAGGATTTGACATTTTCAGTGATTGAGAATTACTACATTTTTATGTGGAAATACCACTACTAAAAACAGAATGCTATAAATAGAATGATGTCCTTTGTTTCCAAAAACTATCAATATACTAGAGCAATGTGAAAATAATAATAAAAGCGAGATATTTCATGGCAAACTTTGGGGGTAAGGTTAGAACTGTAACCCGCGAGTTATCTCGGGGTAAACGCTGCAGCCGCAAGCACTGCCAGCGAGATTCTTGGGGCAAATGGGAAATAGGTTAAGTTCTGCCCATTTGGGAGCAAGGATCCAGTTTCACTGCAATGCCTGCCAAACATGGTGTTGAAAATTTTAAAAGCATATGATCTCTGTTTTGAATCACTTGGGATTATTTGAAAAACTGTACTCTTTGTCCCTATATTAAGTCATTTGTGTAACAAAAGTATATTTATGTTGCAATTATTTACCCATAGAAGCAATGTTATAAGTAGTCATTAGATTTTTATTTCATTTAAAACCAACCCCTGTCTCCCTTAGGTGTATGTACTGTCTCTCCAGCTAGACTGTAAATGCCTCAAAAAGGCCACAGCTCATTCCTTTACCTCTCTGCAGCTGTAGTACCTGGTTTTGTAGACAATACCTATTAGAGGATTGTGATTTCAAACTCTCTT
Source organism: Pteropus alecto (assembly GCF_000325575.1). Taxonomy (NCBI): domain Eukaryota; kingdom Metazoa; phylum Chordata; class Mammalia; order Chiroptera; family Pteropodidae; genus Pteropus; species Pteropus alecto. Next base: position 16,668,695 of record NW_006441071.1, read on the forward strand.
AATTGGAAATTTGTGTATTAATTTTTGGAAAAACAATTAGGAACTATTTTGTATTCATTTTTAATTTACTATTTAATTTAAATTTCTTCTCTGACATATCTATAAAAATCTGAAGCATCCCTTATCATTTAATTAAGTTGATAAATTGTTACATCCTGCCAAATTTATTGATAACTCTGGGGAAATAACATCGACAAAGAATATTAGTGAGAATGTGTGTTTGTGATCCAAATATTTCTTATTCCTACAAGTGGGACTCAGACACAGTTTTGATCATTAATGACCTAAATGACTTATTTCACATTTATTATCATTTTCGTTGAGCAGAAAAGTTATTAATTTTTAAATAGTATGGAACCAATTTTCTTTTTTTACACAAATATCTGTCACCATAAATATTAATAAGTTCTCAGAATTTAATGAAACCAGCTTTAAGAATACTGAGACTTTTCGATGTGCAAACTGGGATCTTTCTAATCTTGTGTGGCGAGCTCTAAATTTGTAGATCAGATTCTTCTCAGATATGGGCATGTTTGTATGGATTGCACCGTGGATTATTTTTTATAATACTAAATTTAGCTCTATAGCTAGTTGCTTATCCCTCAGCTATAATATTATTTAACATTATATTTTTTTGCATTTAGTTTAGATAGTTTCTTCCCCTCCCCCCCCCCTTTTTTTAGGCAAGGCAACTAACCCTTGGTTGACCTCACAGATTGCAAGGATCTTGTCAGCTTACAATCCCTTATTTTTTATTTTTTACGCCTACAGCACCTGGTATTCCTAGGTGCTCTCCCATCCAAGTAGTAACCAGGCCCAACCCTGCTTTTTTTATGTTGGCTACCTTCTCAGTTACCATTAAAGAGGAAAAAGTGCTTCAGACCTAATAGAAAAGAGATGCACATCTCTCTTACTGATGACAGCACTTTCATTTAAGCTATTTCCTATATCAGTAAGGAAAAACTGGATTTTGTTTTCAGACTTCAGCTAAAGCATGAGACTAGGACAGGAATATCATCAACTCCACATCTCTGTACCATACCTTAAAAGATTAGAAAGGTATAGATAAATTCACCGTCATTCAAATTATGTTCTACAAACACTATTATCCCATGATCTATTTATTTGCTCCATTGTTTTAAATTATGAATTTTGCTATCTATAATATTAGTTGTTTTGATACTATTGCAATAGAAACATAAGGCAAAATTAAAGTTGGTAAACAAATAAATAAATAAAACCATGTCATAGAATTAAAGATTGTTTGAGCTGGAAAGAATCATAAAGTTCCTGGGAAACAGTGGAACAATACCATCCATGCTCTAGTCTGAGAGAAAATGATTTTGAACATAGATGTCTATGCCTAGTCAAGCCAGATTTCCTTGTGAGAGTGAAAATAAAGACATCATCATGTACGCAGGGACTTCTAAAAGTTTTCCACCTAGAAGTCCTCTTTAATAAAAAATTTTATTTTGAAATAATTGTAGATTCACATGCAGTTGGAGGAAACATACAAAGAGATCTCATGTGCCTTCAGCTGATTTCCCCAGCGGCAGCATCTTATGTGACCTTAGAGTGATATTGCAACCAGGAAAGTGACATGGATACAGTCCACTGACCTTTTTCAGATTTCACCAGTTTTACCTGCACTCGTTTGTGTGTGTGCATGGGTGTGCGTGTACATCTTTATGCAATTTTAGGCATATGTAGATTTAGGTAACCACCATAGTCAAGTAAGAACAGTTCCTTCACCAAAATCTCTCGTGCTACCCTCTTATATGTAGGCACAGCCACCTCCCTCCCTCATGATCCCTTCCCAGTCCTTCGCAACTATCAATCTTTTTTTTTTTTACTCTCTATAATTTTGTTATTTCACGAACGCCATATAAATGGAATCATACAATATGTAACCTCTGAGATTAGCTTTTTTCATTCGGCAAAATACCCTTGAGATTTATCCAGATTATTGTGTATATCAGTAGTTTGCCCCTTTTTATTGCTGTGTGCTATTTCATGGTATGGATATACCACAGTTTAACCATTCACCCACTGAAGAACATGTGGGTTTTCTCTAGTTTTTGACTGTTACAAATAAAGCTAGTATAAACATTTGAATACAGGTTTTTGCATAAACATAAATTTTCATTTCTCTGGTATAAATGCTGAGTGCAGTTTCTGCCATGTGGTAAGCACAGGCTTGGTTTTCTAAGAAACTGTCTTACTCTTTTTCAGAGTGGCTGTATCATCTTACATTCCCACCAGCTATGTATGAGAGATCTAGTTTCTTTTCCTCCTCACCAGTATTTGCTATTATCACTATGATTTTTTATTTTAACCACTCTGATAAAGATGTATTTAAGTCTCTTGTTAAATAATTACCTGAGTATATGCTCTATCAAAGGAAAAGATAAATCCAGTAAAAGAAGCAGTTTAGGGATATAGGAAGAGTGGTGAAAATGAAACAGAAAACCTTACAGTTAAGTCTAATGGCTGATCATATATCCGTTGGATTTAATGGAATTGTTAGGGATTAATAAGAAGCCTAAGGTACAGGACTTTACCATGTGTTTCTAATAATAAGAATTTCTATGAGAATTTAAAGGCTCACAGCACTTCATCTCACTCTATAGTCATTGGTATTTCTACATTATATTGTAATTACTTGGGTTCATGTTTAATGTTTGCCTACTAAAATCTGCTCCCTAGGAGACCAGGAACTGTGGGACTGCATTTCCTACCCTTCAAATCCCTCAACAGTTGTCTCAGTGTTAGCCTAAGAGATAACAGTAGCAAACATTTTTAAAATGTGAATCTTACCTAATCAATAAATATAATAAGAGCAGGCTTTGGTAATACCTCACCAACAGTTTGGTATGAAATAGAATTAATGTTGCGAATTTGTGGATAATCATCTGAAGTAAATTTATATTGCTCATTCGGCCAGTGTCTGTTAATGACCAGTAAATTGCAACTGTATTGACCTCTCAACCTACTCAGTTATTTAGGTGGTACCTGGTGTCCCCATTTAAGATTCTACAATACTGTTGTTCATTAGTCTTGGAAAGGTACTGTTGTTTGCCCAGGCTTTTGCCAGTTGCTGCAGTTCAGCTCAAATCAGGTGGAAGATGGAAATTAGCTTCTCTTGGCACTAACAGAAGGGACATGATGGTCAGTACAAATGAGTTTTAGGATAGCTACAAAAATCAAAATACTCTTCTGTGTTGTTGTTCATGCCTTTCTTTCTACCCAAATTGAGTCATTCTCAATATTCGAAAACCAACTGTCCCAAGTTATGGTAGAGGGAGAGTTCCATCTTAAATATAGCCTGTAGGTACCAAAAACACATCGTACATAATACATAATCATAAAATACATATTCAAGATGCAGTAATTAACACGTGATTTCGTCGACTGTAAGAACACATTTCTAAGGCTCAGTTCATCCATAGGTTGGTTCAGTTAACTTTTATTGTGGACTTGCTCTGAGCCAAACAGTGCTCGATGTTATAGGTAGATTCGTTTATTAATCCTCACAACGGCTCTGTGAAGCAAGCGGCATGGTGCCCTTTTGACAGATAAAGTGGAAACTTGGGAGGCTTCCCTAAGGGCACATAGCTTGCAGTGCTGGATCCAGGATTTATACCCAAGTCTCTCTGACTCCAAAAGTCAGGTTCTTTCTTCAGTACATTCTCCTTAAGAGGCTTGTAGGTGTAATGGAGGAAAGTCTGCTAAAATGAAAACATTAAGTAATGACATAGACGGATGGAGACAGGAAGAGCTGGAAGTGCCTGATGGCTGATTTTCTAGCTCTGATAATAAGCTATTGGAGAAGGTGCTATAGGAGTTAAGAAAGGACTCTGTCAAAGTAGAGAAATTGGTTTAGCCAGGGCAATGAGTTAATGAAATCTTGCAACTACTTCCAGTAAGGCGTGAGAGAGGAAAATAATGCCAGTAACTGAGGAACACAAAGAAAAGTTAGTGATCCAAACACTTAATTTTAAAAGTGTGACGAAAAGCATAATCAAGCACACTGACACTTGCCAACTGTTACCAACCTGTGTGCACATGAAATCCTATTAACTTGAAAGCAAAATTCTTTTTGAGAAATGTGATGGTTATAGTGGAGTTGTTTTTAAAGATTTGTTTTTCAAATCTCGTGGCAAGGGAGATCAGGGACTAGGTGTGTGCCATTGAATCCTGTGTGAACAGCTTTTGAGAATTCTCATTAACTACAGAAATTGAAGGATTATCAAGCCAGTAGTTGACTTTTTAACCCTCACTTCAAACCAAATGGAGTATTACAAAAATTTCTACAGGAAGAATAAAAATGAGAGACTGAAAACATCTTCCTCGACCCTAAGAAGCAAACTTTTCTTTTTTTTCCTAAAAGAAATAGTACCTAAAAATTAGAGAACACACATATTTCCTCAGGTGGTGGTGGTGGTAATGTGTCTAGCTAGCTTTCATTTTAAGTAATTTATCACTTGGGAATTATAATCCAACTTAATGTTAGCCCAAGTCTTTGGGCTAATGAAATGATGCTATATCTAGTATTTTAGGGTTCCCTGCTTTTGTGTGACAAGAATCTACCTATCTTTGATTTTAGACATGATCCTAAGCCTAGAGGTAAGGTCAATGTAGGTCCCAAATGGGAGGATTCACAAAGTATTTGAGTGGAGGGAGCAAAGGGAAGGAAATGTCCCCACAGGCCATATCCTCCTCCCTATTGGAAATCCTGGGAATCCAGAGAGAAGAGCATAGCAGGAAGGGGAAGTGGCCACAGGGGAGCATGACAGCAGCAGCCCTGGCTTTCAAGATGTACCTTGAAAGCTTTTGAGGTTGACCACTGTGGATCGGTTGTGGATGCCAGTGTTAAGTCAGTCGCACAGATGACCATGTGAAATAGAGCAGGGCTGTAAATACTCCAGCCAAAGGATACAGAGGGATGGCAAACCTTAGCAACTTACAAAATGGAGTTGAGGCTCCACAGCTTAGGAGAAATTTCTGAAATCTGGTGAGGGACTGGGTTACAGGGAGTTAAGGGGTATTTGAGAGTTTTCGGGCTCCAGGAAAATGTTACAAAGTTTAGAAAATGATTCAGAAATATGCCTTGTGGTATGTTACTCAGCTTGCTATGCACCTGTTAAACACAGTCTTATCTTTAACTTAGATAACTGAGAATACTTTTAAAGGAGAAAAATGGGATTGATTTTTATAGGGCTTATTTTATTCATTCAACATCCAGTGCACATTTACTGAGTACCCACGATGTTGTAGGAATGGCGCCTGCTTGACTGCCTGTGAAAGGCAAGGTACTTTGGCCACACGCTAGTTCCAGTTCTTTCCAAAAAGGTCATACACTGGCTTCTGAGAGGCTTTGGCTCTTGCATATGGTTTTTCATCCCTGTCTATATCAGTCAACTCTTTATAAGCCTCCCTTCCTCCACAAGTTAATATCTTTGATGTCACCAATGTTCTCCCATCGAAGACATTTCTAAGTTTAGAATTTTGACCCAGCAAGTATCACTCTTCTCACTTTTGTCCCTATATGGGGAGGTAAAAAATCTCCATGGGAGAATTTCTGCCTCCCCTTAAGAGTGAAATGGCCAAAAATAATGTTATTAAATGAATTCGTATGTTAAATTTTAACTTTTCATTAGAAAAGATACATCTGTGTACTTTCCTACATGCATACTTCAAAAAAGCATTTTTAAAAGATACATAGTCCACTGGATGTGTCAGCTGTCCATAGCTATTAGGAATGTAGGGAAGTTAAAACCTAATGTTTATTTAAAATATCCTCATCCAGCCTGAATCTGAGTCTGGCTGGAGTCCGCATCTCGTTAACTTCCCTTCATTTCTGCACACGAAGAATTCCTTTGTAAACTTTGCCTGATTCAGCCAGCTCCAGTTGTTCCAAAGACGAGCTCTTCTAGATGCCAACTCAACATGTGTAGCATTTTCACCAGTACCTGGTAATCATTCTTCAGGTGATGACGGACGTTCTTTGGAGGTGGGGAGTTGCCATCCTGCGATAGTCCTCTTTCTGAAAGAGCTAGCCACCTTTTTTTTCTAGATTATTAGTAATTTCAGAAAAAAATGTCAACAACCGAATTTTCATGGAACAAAGAAAGCAGTGAATCCAGGTTGCAGGTTTACTTTCTCTATGCTCAGATATGCAGGGAAAATAGGGCTTCTTAATTTTCCACGGCTAATCTTGCTCACTAAAACCTACTTCCCCAAATTTAAATTTACCAATTCATAATATTTCAGTCTCTTCTGATGTAAACAGTCACCTCAATTAAGATAGTCTCCTTATTAAAAGTTGTACTCCCTTGCAGGGCTAGTGTAAATTGTCCCTTTTATTACTCCATCTTTTTTAGGTAAACACCATTGGAAATGTAGGGTCTCGATTACATGTTGACAATGCACAAAGACAAGAATATAGCTACGGGCCCCTCCACTTTCCACCTCAAACCATCACCCTCATGCTGTGTGGGATGTGGCATTGAGTCACCCTTTTATACTTTCTTTAATTTTGACCATGTACATATATAAATATTTAAAAAGTAAATTATAATACTTCAAGACGCCCAAAGAATTCATTTCTAGTGATACTTTGCACAACCCAGGTTTTCCGTCACTCCTTAAAATGCACACTGTAGGTAGGTACTTGCTGTTTTTAAATTGTAAGTTGTTCAGTACCAGTGGTGACTTTCCCAGACCTAAGATTCTTTCTGCCCCGTGGAAACGCTGCGGTGATCTCAGAGGATGGATTGGCTTGATTTCTCTGGCTTCAAACCACCACAGGAATCTCGTTTGACAAATCCTGCCTCACCTTCCTTCTGAATTAATAATACATCATTCAGCAAATCGTTTTGAATTCTTGCTGTGCTTAAAACTCTGTGCTAAGTCCACAGGAGGTACAAAAATTGAATAGGATATTGTCCTTGCCTCTAAGAAGCTTCAAGTTTAAACTTTAAGTTTATATCATTTAAATCTTATTTATCATGGACTGATTCTCCCATTCTTCTTCTCTCTTTGTTGATGAAAGTGGGCAGGGGAGTAAGAGTACTTAGCGAGAGAGGCAGTTCTTCAGAGGGGTAGACTGCAGTAGACAGTGATGAGGATTCAGGAATTCACCTCACATTGAAGTGGATGTGGAAACTTGGACCAAGCATGGCCTCTGAGTCTCACTGGGCAGCTGGCCAGCCTCTAGGCTCTTGGCCATTAAACCACAAATCATCCATGGTGAAGCCAACTAGAAGATATATAATATAATTGGAAAAACTTGGCAATTTTAATATAAAATATTACTTTTAAATGTGTTTACAAAATAATTTATTAAGACATCTTTATTTGTAGAAACAAAGTGTCTATAAAGAAAAAACATTTAAAACTCATCCAAAGTAGTTGATAGGTATATACATACACTCATATATAATCTTTTGACATGATCGATGGCTACTTCGAATGCTTATAAGGTATTCCTCTATTACTTCCAGCTTTTTGAGTGAGCAAAAAAAGCATTGGTACAGATCAATCTAGCACAGCCCAGAATTCTAAATCACCCTATTAACACAGTGAAAAACACATTATTGCCATATCTAGGCTATAGATTGAATATTTATTTCAGTCTGCTTTACCAGCCAAAATTATATGGCTTGTCACAGCCTGTTTTTTCTCCTTATTATATTGGCAAGGAACACTCTGTGCTTTATTGAGGATATTAAGTTAGAAAGGCTACATTCAGCATTAACTTGACTTGCACATGCAAGAAATTCTGGAGCTCAACTCCAAGGGGCCTATCCTGGAAGGAATGGCAGATCCTTGGATTCATTTTTCCCTGAACCGATGTGTCCAGGAATGTCTATTTGCATAAATTCCCTAGGATACTATTTTGAATCATCTTATATTGTGGAATTAACACAAAGGTTTTTGCCAATCATTCACCCTTGATTCAGGGACCATACTACAGGCCAGTCGGAAAAATTACTCAAGGCCCTTGATATACCTTTCTGTCAGCTCCACATTTTGTTAACTTGGTTGTTCTTTTGATCTTTTATCGAAGAATGGTCAGGGGAGATGAGTATAGACCATAGCAGCTTTTCTGCTTTAACCACTTTAGTTAAGATCCCAAATTATGAATTTTTATTTTTTATCTGTACTGTCTCTACCCTATCATCAGCAGAGATAGTGGTAAGTTAACACTGAACAGGTATATAAATGCATTTTATTTAAGTGTATTTCATTTCAAAGGAGTGTATTAAACTTTATTTTTGGAAAGTACAAAGAGATACAAAAGTGGACAGGATATTACACGGAAACCCCATGTAACCTATAACCAGCTTCAGTAATTTTCAACTCATGGCCAATCTTGTTTCATCCCACTGTCCCCGTCCTCGTAGAATTTGAAGCACATCCCAGACATCACGTCATTTTACCCATATATATTTTAGTAAGAACTCCAGTTTTTAACTGCGGACTCCTTTTTAGAAAAGTAACTGTAATGCCATTATCATACCTTTACAAAATTAATCATTCTTAATAATCATCAAATAGGTAGTCAGTGGTCAACTTTCTAATTGTTTGAGAAATTGCTTTTTTACTTTGGATTGTGATTTAAATAGGGCCTACTTGTTCAGCTCCACCCCATCACTTCTTTTTTCATTGTTAGAGTATTTACTGAAGAAATGGCTTTGTTTATCCCATAGTCCAGGTTTTGCTGATTACACCCTCATGGTTTCTCGTGACATACTCCTCTCCTGTTTGACCTGTAGATTGGTTGTTGGATGTAGAGGTTTCATCAAACTGAGGCTTGACTTCCTATCTGGTGTTGTTTCCTCCTGTCAGGAGACACAATGTCAGAATGCCTTTCTTTCTGTGATTTTAGCAGCTGTTGATGACCACTGACTAGATTCACTAATTCATTAGGGGTTTTAAAATGGTGATGTCCTCATTTTATCACAGATTAGCTAGAATGTTCAAAGGACTTCTAAACAAGAGAGTGCCTGGCACACAGTAGGTGCTCAATAAAATATTAATTGAATGTATTAATTTCCATAAGAACCCCTGTGATGTGAGAAATTATCGTGTGCCTTTGATAGAAAACTTGCTTGCCTTTGATAGAAAACTTGCATCGCTTTTCATCCTAGAATCACCATCCTTCTCCATTTTGCATAAAGCATTACTTACAGATTACTTAAGTTGCATTATCCTTGCCACTCTCAATATCTTTTGGTGCTGGGTATCATTTTAAATGTGGCCGTTTTTTGAAGTTCTTTTAGACTTATCTGATGATTATCCTTTCTCAGTCTTATGCCAGCTTAACTTTGCACTCCTGACATACTGGAAAAGCAGAGAAAGTGAGGACAGGAAAACTAAGGAGGCCCTGAGATGTGTTTCAGAACAGAGCCTCCACCTTAGGGCCAGCACCAAGCACCTTTTAACCTGTTGGAGTGGTTGAAGGTCTTTGCAGTTGACCCAGCCTGTGACACACACTATCCACAAAGGCTTCCTAAAAAGAAAAGTGATATTTTTACCAGACTCCAAATTCAGCCTTGTTTATCGAAAACAAGCTTGCCTTTTATCATCCATTTAGTTGTGTGTCTACAAAACAGTAAATTAAGAGTATCTGTAAATAACAGCTTGAATTTTGCCCTTGACACAGTGTGTATAAATACCTCTAGTGTAGGTCGATTTGAAAACACTGGTAGATTATTATCTTTATTTTTTCTGACAACATACAGCACATATTCACAGTAAATGCTTTCAGTGCTGAAGATTTTTCATGAGCATTGTAATGAAGCACAAGATCAAGTTCTCAAATTTAAGACACAGATGTAGTGCTGTACATTCATATTGTTGAATATTTTGGTATTTACTTGTTTGTTCACATGAAAAGCATTATAACAAATACACATTTCTGTTATGTTCAGAGTGCACAGCAGGGAGCACAAGGTAAAACCAGCCTTTGGTGAGCACAGCAATCTTGTGTGTATCATGAGAAAAATATAGTTACAATCTGAAGTCAAATTTTATTCCAGTGAGGCACACTGATAATGTGCATTGGTTTTCAGAGGGAAGTCTCATTCCCAATATTTTGTTGAGATTATAATTTTCATGCAGGTAAGAGTTTAGACTTTGAAAAACCAGTAAGATTTTAAAACATAGTAAGACCTTCCAGAAGAAACAACATAAGCATCAGGGCTTAATCTTCAGTGCACATTTACGGGTGTAAGGGGTTTCAATCTGACTAGCGTGGAGGTGTCTCTAGGCAGGTATTAAATAACAGAGAAATTGGCTGGAGCCTAGTCGTGAGGACCTTCGGTGTCAGAATGAGGTGGTGGCACCAGGTATTGAAGGTACTGAAGGCTTCAAGCAGGGGCATGACGTGACCTGGTCAAACACAGGTGTCAGGAAGGGAGCAGAAAGGGAAAAAGAGGAAGTTGAAAACAAAACATTAGCAAGGAAGGACGTTTTTATTACAGAAGCTGCAGGATTGAGCAGCTGAACGAAAGGAAAAGGAATGATGGTGTCTGAAATCCACATTAGAATGGTTTCAAAGAAAAGAGAAGTGAGGAGAAAGAACTGCTTTGGGGAAAATGAGAGATTAGGGTTGTAGCAAGTCAGTGTACAGAAGTTTAAAGATGTCTAGAAGGCCATTGGAAGTATACAGGGCTGGAACTTAGGCATGAATTCGGACTAAACTAATATTTTAGGAATTTTCTATAGAGGGATGATAGTTAGACTCTACCTCTAAGTTTTCTCAAATCTGTTCACTTCTCCCTTAAACTCTCCTGCTGCCACCTCATTCAAGTATCATCTCTTACTTGCACTATTGAAATACTCCCCAGTCAAAAGTAGGTACCCCTTATGTGAGGTATCTCCACGGCACCCCGTTTTTCCTTCCCAGGCCTTATTCTGATCTGTAACTCAGGCTTGTATAACTTTGAAGACCATATAGTTGTCTTTTTTACTTACTTCTGAAGGTCCAGCAACTTCCTTGGTGACTGGCACAGACTAGACACTCATCGTTTTTCCCAAGAAAAAAGTGGAGGAAGAAAAGATTCGAAGAGAGAACCTTTGTG
>NW_006441071.1:16679820-16680592 GCF_000325575.1 Pteropus alecto
AGAGTGGGAAAGAAAAATAGGAAGGCAAAGAACCCATAGAAGGCCAGATACAGTAGCAGAGGGTGCATGGAGGTTCTTAGGGTAATTGATTCTACAGGTGGAGGAGTTACAAGAACGATAAGAACAACTAAAGTTTATTGGGTGCTTTCTGTATGCCAGTTATTGTCCTAAAACTTAACATGGATTACTTCAGTCTTCTCACTATCTCTGTGAGATAGGTGTCCCTGTTACCTTATTTACAGATGAGTCACAAGGTCCCAAAAGGTTAGATACTTTGCTCAAGGACAAACAAGTGGGGTAGCATGAGTCAAAGCAGGCCACCTGCTTCGGAGTCCTAACCGCCATGCAGGCACTCTAGCTCCTTCTGGCAGTGGAACGGGTAAAATGTGCAGGTCTGAGGAATATGGCAGAGAAAATGGAGGACCAGCCACTCTTTATGATGTCTGGCCATGAAGAGAGGATAGCAGTGTCTATCATTCTGAGCTAAAACATTTCCCACGTTAGGTCACCAAATCTGCAGAAATTGTTTGTGAATAGAGCATTCCTGATGTTTCACTGGCCATGAGAGCCAGAGAATATGCTTTTATTTCAGAACAGATAGTTTTGATCACGTCTTCAGGATGTTATACCAGTTGCTTTGACATTGACTTTTCTTTTTACTACATTCCATTATTATTATTGACTTAAAAGTCCTTGAGAGAGAGAAAAAAAATCTGGCTTTGATAGTAAAAAGAATTGTGGTAAAACTTGCTTTCAGTTTTACATATGTCTG
>NW_006441071.1:16680653-16696985 GCF_000325575.1 Pteropus alecto
AGTCTTGTCCAAGGTTGATGGAAAAGCACCTGTATTTGTATTGCAACCTGTGTTTTGCATAGCAGATGCACAGGTACAGGATCCACCAGCCACAGCCAGGCCAGGCAGACATTCTGGAGCAAAATGTGTGCCTGAGTGACAGACTAGACTAATTGGTGGCTGTCATGTTACAGAATATTGCATACTCTCAAAGCTCACAATGTTAAGATTTTAGCAGATTTATGGATTCCTTTAAGAACTGGAAGGATATGAATAACAGAACTATTTTGTTCCTAATTGATGCAGATCTGCAATGCACATGACTGAAATCTGTTCCTAGAATTTTTCATTACAGAAGTTTTTGAATTTGATTTAAAATATATGCCTATATATTTATCTTTTTCTTCTTTAACTTTTTTTATGGATGATAACTTTGCTAACCCAAAATCTAACTATGTGGTTAACTTTCCATACAATAGGAATGGAATTGATCTTTTTTAAGCCATTCACTCTGAAAGTAGGAGCCTGATGTCCTAGGGATAGTCGAACACCAGTGAGGGATGCCGACAATTCAATTTAAGAATGCAGAGAAAATGAATCTTTTTAAAATTTATTTGTAGCTTTTTCATAGTCAATTTTCTCTTGAAGTTTTTTTTTTTTTTTTTTAATAAACCAGGACAAATATTCGACCACTTAAAACATTGGGACAGCATCAATAGCTAAAATTGGACCACAGCCTGACTTTGTATCTCTTATAAAATGCACATTTTCTTTTCGGCCTGTCCTTGGGCAGGAAAAGAGACTTCAAGTACAAACCAACCAATTCAGGTTAACTATTACATTTAAAATATAAGAAAAATAATTTTCTAAAGAAAGCTTTTTGATGCGCAGAATCAATTTGTGGATGTTTTGCAGAAGATAATGAAGTAAATATAATGGAACCAGGAGTGCCTTTCAGTCCTTACCACTGTTTACCACTCTGGATTCCTGTTAGGAACGTTAACCACATTGTCACAGGGTCTGATTACAATTTACTTTTGAAATCACTTTGCTTCTTTGAGGGAACATTTACCAATGAGTAGTTTGGGCTGTGTAGGACACCTAATATACAGATGCCATATTGCAAAGTTGTATACCTGAAATTTGTATAATGTTATGAACCAGTGTTACCCCCAATAAATTTAATTTTAAAAAATGAAAAAATTCTGTCGTAAAGGAGAGTCATATACAAGCTACAAGAAAAGAACTTTATCGTAGAGAAAGACACCTCATGGTTAGGCATGCTTCCTGGACTCTCTTCCACCGCTGAAGGCTCCTGAGTGTCAAAGCCCCAACTACCTCGGGAGCCATGTTGATCGCCTCCTATCTTGACCTTGCCTCCCATCACTTTCCTGTCATAGGATCACTATCTCCTTTGGTTGCATCCACCTACTTTTATTTCCTTCTCCTCCATACTGTCTGCTGAATGGATAATTAAGCAGTAAGTCTTGTTCTTTGTTGAGATCATAATTTTTAAAAAGACTTAGTACAGGGAGCCAAATGGCAACTTATAAAGACAAGCTTTGAAAAGGAGGCCACTGAACTCCAACAAGATTAAGATTTTGAGAACAGAAGCCAGACAAACACATTTCAGCTGAGTCTTCATGCTGAGGAGGGTACAAGTTTATAGAGACCACTGGTTGTCAATTTCTCTGCTCTAGTGCTTGAGTGTGTTTGCTAGAGTCGACTGCCTAGTTTCAAATCTTAGCAATGCCACTAACAAGCTGTGTGGCATTGAGCAAATTACTTTATCTCTCTATGTCTGAATTTTTTCATCTGTAAAATAGAGACAATAATAGTACCTAGTACAAAGAATTGTGAAGATTGAATCCAAGTAAACCACTTAGCACCTGGCGCATGGAAAGTACTCAATAAATACTGTTAGGAAAACATTCATGGAGAGTTACAAAAAGATGTGCATACTTTGGATTTGCATAAAAATATCATCTTGGAGCCCTTGTGATAATCCTTACTGCAATGATCTAATAATAACCTCAAATGTTTTTATTTTGATTTTTCCTTTATCAGCCATACCCTGGGAGCAATGCAGGACTTGTGTGTCTGCATATCTGGAGCGCTCTGATTCTGTGCAGATGAGACTTACGAGCCATTTGAGTTGACCAGCTTCCTGGTCCTTTTTCTTACTCAGGTGCTGGAAAGCTTCAAAATTATGGACTATAGCCTTTTGCTGGGAATCCACATCTTGGACCATTCCTTCAAAGAGAAAGAAGAAGAGACCTCACAAAATGTGCCTGATGCTAAGCGGCCTGTGATGCAGAAGGTTCTCTACTCAACAGCAATGGAATCCATCCAGGGTCCAGGGAAATCTGGAGACGGGGTCATCACAGAGAACCCAGACACGTACGTATGGCCACCCGCCCACGCGCCTTCTTGGTTGGGGCAGCCCACATCACTGAGTTATTAAATGCAATCGTGTTCCTTTCGTGGTGGCTCTTTGGGAACAGATTACCTCCATTCACTATATATTAAAAATACCCACCACAATAGTGGGTTGTTGGGTGGGGAGGGAGAGAATATACTTTTATTTTGAATAAACATGTATTTATGCAAATACATGTTAGGAATTACATTCACAAATTTAGAATTTTTTATCTGCATAAGAGGATTCTGTTGTTCTAATCCTGTCCCCTGGCTGATGTGGTCTCTCACCTCAGCCAGATGTGATAGTAACAGCAGAATTAGTTTGCATGTATAAAGTACATATTGCCTAACAAACAGTTACAAACAAAGAAGATTTTTGAAATGGTTGATTGTATAATATGTGTGTACCACATGAACAAGGAGGCTGAAAGAAAAAATCATTTCTTGGGCCTTCTAGGATTCTTTAACAATGACTAAATCACAAGCATATTTCATTTTTATAAAGGAAATGTTTACATACTAAACATTTTTAAAATCCTTGCTTATAAGTCCATCTAAATGGCCATTAATCAATTTAAAATATTATTCTCTGTCAATAGAGTGAAATACTACACAGCCATTAAAAACACATTAGCATTGATATGAGGAAGTGTTCGTCATTTAACAAGTAAAAAATTCAGGTTATAAAACATGATAAGTTAAATAATCACTTTTGTGGGTTAATAAATACACACATACCCAGACATACTGGGAAGGCATACCAAATGCTAATAGTGATTATCTTTGCATGCTAGGAAGGGATTCTTTATATATTTTTTTCTTTGTGCTTGTCTATATTTAAAAATCTCACAATGACTATATAAAAGTTTTGCATTTTAAAAAAAACAATATTTTTAAATACTTTTAAAATTATTGTTCATGGTTTTAAAATAGGAATCATTTTTAATTGGATTCTTTCCAACCTAACTCTTCAGAGTTGACAGCTATGGTATCATTTTCATGGGAAGTGTATTGTTCTGGATTCTCAGGAAGACTTTAACTGATTCCAGAAAAAAAAAAAAGGGATAGTCCAGAATCCTTAAAGATTGTCCATTTTTACTTGCAGTCTATTTATTAGGAATGAGTTTTCACTTTCTATTCTTATATTACAAAATATTTTTTCTTTTGCTCTATCAACAGAATGGGAGGCATTCCAGCTAAAAGCCATAAGGGAGAAAAACTACTTTTATTTATGGGTATTATTGATATTCTGCAATCATATAGGTAAGAAATTTGGGGAAGTAGTCTTTTATTGTTTCAAAATAAATCAACAAAAGGTTCTGAAAATTTACCAAGCGGGAGTGATTTTACATTCTCATATTTGTTTTTCTGTCTGTTT
Source organism: Pteropus alecto (assembly GCF_000325575.1). Classification (NCBI taxonomy): domain Eukaryota; kingdom Metazoa; phylum Chordata; class Mammalia; order Chiroptera; family Pteropodidae; genus Pteropus; species Pteropus alecto. The sequence continues at coordinate 16,684,432 of NW_006441071.1, forward strand.
ACATTTAGATTAATGAAGAAGTTAGAACATTCCTGGAAAGCACTTGTTTATGATGGGGTAAGTGGCTTGTCATGTTCCTTCTTAAACTATATTTTTCTGATTTCTCAGAGACTTCAGACTGTATCTAGGCAGCCCCATCACTAGACCTGAAGAGAAGAGGAAACAAGGGTCTTCGTAAACTCAGAATCAAGCTAGCAGATTGGTTCAAATCTAAAAACAAAGACAACATAAGTTTAAATAGCTACTCAAATAGAGGACATCCAGCCTGTTGGCTAAGTAGAGGCCAGGAAAACAAAATGATGTCTTGTTTCCATGTGAAATCTGAAGGGCCCAGTTATGAGATGACAGTGAGAAAATGGAGGAGACTCTTTTCATAGGCACTGGGAAGATCAACAGGACAGTTGAAATGAAGTTCTCACAAGACCAAGCTACAGAAGTATGCGAACCTGTCTTTTATGGTAGACAGCCCTGAATTTGAACCCTGCATTCACCACTTGACTGGCCATGTGACCCAGATACATTGCTCATTATTCGGCTTCCCTTATCCTGTTTTGCCATCTGTACCAGGGTCATGATCATAGGACCTAGTACCTGCCTCACAGGGCTGAGGTGAGAATTAAATAAAATAATGTACTTCAGTATTTAACATGATACCTAACACAATAAGGACATGGAAAGTGGAAGCTTCCAACTTGTTATGGATTTTTATGCACGACGAAGGATGCGTGATATGAGGATGTCTTGTGGATCTAGAATTGTCATTAACAGAAGAAAACAGTTATCAAGAAGCTGCGTCTGTCTGTCTGTCTCTCTCTCTCTGCCTCTACACACACACACACACACGAGCGTTCTTATCTAAATGTCAGATTTCAACTTCCTGCTGCTGACAGAACATTCACTGGCCTCAGCCTCCCTCCATTAATAACTTGGAGTGACAGTTCCAAAGAATATATTGGTCAAAGAGTTGCTCACGCCATTTTCGAAGATGTTAGCCAATGCTTTTCCTTGAAAGAGGATAAATTATAGATGCTGTTCTTCTTTCTTGGTGAGGAACACCCACTTTTTCAGTTCAGTGGAAGACTAGCAGTAACCATTCTGCCTGAAAAACCTATGTTTTGTCCACATGCTAAGGAATGACCTCTGTCAGAATGCCCTTTTTAACTACAGGTTCACAAGTTTGTTTCTAAAAATTAAGCTTATTATTCTGATCAAAGATTCCTTCTATTAAAAGGCCAAGGTTAATTTTTTCCCTTTCAGCCGAGTTAAGTGGAAACTACATTAATGCCTTGAACACAGATGGGAGAGAGGGTAAACACCCTCTGTTATTTCCCTCGTCCTGTTTTCTGATACGACTTTGATTCCCTGTTATCAGATGAGATTGCTGATCTGAATGGCCTAGTCCTCTGTTGGTCAGATGCTTCTAAGAGGCCCCTACTTTAGTCTAGTTAAAACTTATCTTCTTTTTCTTTTAGTGTTAGTTTTTTTAAGAGAATCCCTAAGCTGATTATATATTTGTGAAATCGTAAGCAATAATTAAGACTTGTTTGTGTCTGTTTACAAACACACCTCTTATTTAAACAATGTTTCTTCACAATCCAATTTCTCTTGGGAGGCAACAGCCAAGTCTTAATCATCTTGAACCCTAAGATATTTCTAAATTACTGTGCTTGTTGCAAATGTGTGTCCACCTCAGAAAGGAGCTGCCAGAATACTGGGGAGAGGGCATGTCAAATGAGTGGGAAATTTCCTACCACACCCACAGCATCAGTGATAGTCTAGTGGACCATTATAACTTGGCCAAAGATGGTTCCTCATCCTATATCCTTAATAACATGGTGATTACAGAATTACCTTATGCTTCAGGTCACACCCTATTTCACACAAGGGAAAACAGGCACCGAGACACTGTCTTTTCCCAGGAACCCACAGCTTTTGAAAGTTAGAACTAACACCAGCACCAGGTCTCCAGGCCCCTCCCTGGTCCACTGTGTGTTTTTCCTTCCATGGTTCCTCATCCTGTATCCTTAATAACATGGTGATTACAGAATTACCTAATGCTTCAGGTCACACCCTATTTCATAGAAGGGAAAACAGGCACTGAGACACTGTCTTTTCCCAGGAACCCACAGCTTTTGAAAGTTAGAACTAACACCAGCACCAGGTCTCCAGGCCCCTCCCTGGTCCACTGTGTGTTTTTCCTTCCATACCCAATGAAGACCTTTACAGAATCTAAACTTAAATTTCAGACATTTCTTAATTGGAATCCACAAACCTGTAATCAAAATGGAGCACTATTTCTAGAAATGTATATCTTGGCTAGTAAATAAATAATTACTCAATAAACAAACAGAATTAGCTTCTTCATCCATCTCCCTTCCTGGATTTGTAATAAAATGCCCCTTCAGTCCTAAAGACTCCTACCAAGCATGAGAAAATTGAGTTAACAATCTAATGCAGTTCAGTTCTATCTAATTAGTAGCTAATCCAGTGAAATGGAAGCCATCAGTCAGCTTTGCCTCCTAGAATCTTCCCAATGTCTATGCACCCTGTTACTCGGAGGTGAAACCAGCACACTTTTTTTTTGACCTAGCTATCACCCTTTCATTAGGGTTGTTTTGCTTGTTTATGTCCCCAATTTTTGTTCCTGACTAAAAGTGTTATCCTGCATTCCAGATGATGCTTCCAGACACTGTCTGTCTGCCTCTATGCAAAAAAGGAATTTAAAAGATTTTCATGGCACACATGGAATAAGGATCAGCTGTTTTAATTTATAAAGCAGAGTCTTTTTGCTCTCTCTTCCCCTGCCCCTTTTCATGCTCTATGTCATCATAAGTATCTAGAATCTTTGCTCAGATTGAGTCTTGTGCATACTCCCTCAGCCTGACTCCTGGGCCCCACAGGACACAGGACAGCTCTAGACATCTCCACTTTCCAGTTAAGGACATGGGCTAACAGAGAACCAGTTGCATAGATCTTTCTTCTAGATTGAAATAAACTGAGAGGTAAACCTGTGATACCTGATTTGTCTTTTCAGGACACCGTTTCAGTTCATAGACCAAGCTTTTACGCAGACAGATTTCTAAAGTTTATGAATTCCAGAGTTTTCAAGAAAATTCAAGGTAAGATTCTTATGAATTTTTCTTTTTACTTTTAGCACTTACATACTGAATTTACTATTGTATGTCTTTGCAAGATTTTTATTGGAAGAGTTTGGCCTTTTTTTTATTTCCAAAAAGCAGTAATTACAGTTAAGTATCCCAGTCAAGTATTTATTGATGCCATAATCATTAAAGTCCTATTCTGTTGTGGAAAAAATTAGAAACTGCCTAAATGTTCAACTCTATAATATGTTGGTTAAATATATCATGATACAATAAAAAATTGAATAATATGCAGCAAATAAAAATGGTGTACTAAAGGTACATTTAATTTTATAGATATACATTTAAGCACATATATACTTATTGGTCTGCATTTCTAAATGCACAACAAAATTCTAACGGAATATATAAATATGTTAACAGTGGTTATTCTCATGGAATATCTTCCAGAATAGACCTTATGTTAGGCCACAAAACAATTCTCAATAACTTTTAAAAGACTGAAATTATTCAAAGAATCTTTTAAAATTTGTCTTTAATTATAGTTGACATATTCATTTCAGGTGTACAACATAGTGATTCACCGTTTATATACCTTACAAAGTGGTCACCACTTTTAGGAAATAAATCTAGTAACCATCTGTCACCATACATAGTTATTACAATATTATTGACTATATTCCCTATGCTGTACATTATATCCCTGTGTCTTATTTTGTAACTTGAAATTTGTACTTTTTAATCCCTGTCTCCCTTTTTTTAATCACAATAGAATGAGCAAAAACTGGAAAATTCACAACTATGTGGAAATTTAACACCACACTTTTAAACTACCAGGGGATCATAAAAGAAGCACAGGGAAGTTAGAAAAAACTTAGAGATGAAGGGAAATGAAAATACACATGCAAAAACATGGGATGCTGTGAAAGCAGTGCTCAGAGGGAAATTTATAACTATACATGCCTTTGTTAAAAAAGAAGAAAGATCCGAAATCCATACCCTAACTTTAAATCATTAAAGAGGAACTAGAAGAAGATCAAACCCAAAGCTAACAATTGTTATTCTGAATCATGGGATTATGTGGATTTTCTTTTTTCCTTAGATCGGTATTTATTAAATTTTCCACAATGGAATGTATTACTAATGTAGTTTTTAAACTACGTGAAAAGGAAAAAGGTAACCCTATTATTACATATGTCATTTTATCATTTAGGTATCCAATTTCATAACCCAAAACATGACAATTTAGCCACACACACAAAAAAAACTGAAAAAGTAGAATATTCATATTTTATATTTATATAAGACATTTTTCTTATAATATTTGTTGGTATTTTCTGTTAACAGAAGGAAAACACATTTTTAATTTATATTTTTTCCAGCTTTATTGAAATATAACTGACATTTAACATTGTGTAAGTTTGTATACAATGTGATGATTCACGTATATATTGCAAAATGATTATCACAATTAAGTTACTTAACACATCCATCACCTCACATAATTACAAATTTTGTGTAAATGTGGTGAGAACATTTAAGATCTACCCTTAGCAACTTTCTAATATATAATACAGGATTGTGAACTATAGTCACCATACTATATATTAGATTCTTAAAACTTATTCATTTATAACTGAAAGTTGGTACCCTTTGACCAATGTCTCCCCATTTCACCCATCTCCCTCCCTCTCATCCCCCATAACCACTTTTCTACTCTCTGTTTCTATGAGTTCAGCTTTTTTCGATTGCACATGTAAGTCAGATCATACAATGCTTGTCTTTCTCTGTCTGACTTTTTTCCCCTAGCATAATGCCCTCAAGGTCCATTCATGTTGTCAAAACTCGTAGGATTTTCATATTTTTAATGACTAAATAATATTCCATTATGTATGTGTGTGTCCCATTTTCTTTATCCATATATCTGTCAGGGACACTTAAGGTTGTTTCCATGTCTCGGCCATTGTGAATAATGCTGCAGTGAATTTAGGAGTGCAGATCTCTCTTTAAGACAATGATTTCTTTTTTTTTTTTTTTGGCTAGATACCTAGAAGTGGGATTGCTAGTTCATATGGCAGTTCTATTTAATAGTTTGAGGAACCACCATACTGTTTTCCAAAGTAGTTGTACCAATTTACATTCCCACCAACAGTGCAAAGGGCTCACTTTACATCACATCCTCGCCAAGACTTCTTGTCTTTTGTCTTTTTGATAATAGCCATTCTGACAGGTGTGGGGTGATATTGTGGTTTTGACTTGCATTTCCCTGGTAATTAGTAATGTTGAGCATCTTTTCATGTACCTGTTGGCATTTGTATGTATTCTTTGGAAAAATGTCTATTCAGATTCTTTGCCCATTTTTTAATCAGATTATTTATTTTGGGCTATTGAGTTATATGAGTTCCTTATGTGTTTTGTAAATTAACCCCTTATCTGATGTATAGTTTGCAAATATTTTCTCCAGTTTTATGGGTTGCCTCTTCATTTTGTTGATTGTTTTTCTATGTAAAAGCTTTTTTTTATGACTGAATAATATTCGTGTGTGTGTGTGTTCACTTTTGGTGTTAATCCAAAAAATCATCGCCAAGATCAATGGCAAGGAGCTTTTTTCCCCGTTTTCTCTTCTAGAAGTTTTACATTACAGTTTTGGGTCTTACATTTAAGTCTTTAATCTATTTTGAGTTAATTTTAGTGAGAGTAAAACCTTTACAATGTAAAAATATTGAAACTATAAAAAGATTCAAAGAGAACAATGACAATTACTTGATACCCCATAACTCAGAAATATCTGCTACTAATATGATAATTCCTATCAATCTTTATTTCTGTGATATATATATATGTATGTATATATATATATACATACCCACACACATACTCGCACACACGCATACATATATAAATTATAGTATAATAGTATATGATTATATGTATATGTCTTCTATTTTTCACATAATAACATGGTTTCCCATATCATTGTATCTTCTACAAAGATACCATTTAAAATTGCAATACAACATTAAAATTACATGGGTGTGCCTTAATCTATTTAACCATTCTTTCATTATTGGGCATTTAAATGGTTTCTCCTTTTTCTGCTTCTAACTAATATTTTATGAACGTTGTTTCAAATAAATGTCGTATCTAAATTTCTGGTTATTTCATTAGGATAGATTCCAAGAAGGAGTACTGGGGGTTAAAATGCCGCTATAGACTTCCACAAGAAGTCTGCACCCTTCTAACTCTTAGCTAAAATTATTCTTTTTAAATTGTAATACTCTGAATAGTTTAAAAAAAAACATTATCTGGTTGTTTTAGTTTGCATTACTTAAGTACTGCTGGAGTTCAACCATTATTCATGTTTATTAGCCATTTGTCATTCCTTTGAGAATTGAGCTTCGTAATATTTGCACATTTATATTAGGAGTTTATTATTTTTCCAAATGATTTATGTGAACTCTACATATTAAAGATATCTTTTTTTAACTTTATTCTAAAAAACACTTTTGTTTCACATTCAACTTTCTCAGTGGTATCTTAAAATTAGTTTCAAATTAAATTCTCTAAGGCTTTTTTCTTCCTAAGATAGGCCATAAGATAGTTTTTATTCAGTTTGCAGTTCTGTGTGAATACCAGCTTGTGGTTCAAATTTTCAAGGGAGATTTTCTGTGTTCCTTCACCTGTTGCCAGGGTTGAAAAACATTACTTTCCTTGTGGCCTCTGATAGATTTATGGAGGATATGGCCCTTAATGCCCTAGCTTTAGTGAGACTCCTCCATGAGATTCCTCATCTTGGGAGTTTTTTCTTTCTTTTTTTTTTTCTTTCATAATCAAGATTTTATTGGTTGTTTTGAGAATAAGTACACGGATATTTCGATTTGTACAGAATTCTCAATGTACATACCAAAAACCAAAAGTCATGTAGTTGTAATTCTTTTCTAAACAGTTATTCCAGTGACTTTCCAGCATAAAATTTGGGGGCTAATTTTCCTCAATAGAATATCAAATGCTAATATCTTCAAATATTGATAACATTGTTACATCAAAAGCCCACTGATTCACAATTAAATATCATATACACTACACAACCAAAATTTCAATCTTTCACAGCACGTTAACAGAACTACTAGGAAAACTGTACTACCATGACCAAAGATGTTATAGAGTGCACAAAATTCTGACACGAAAGGCCAAGATCAAGGAGTGGTTTTCTTTGGGAAATAATTCTACCAAAAACATGGGAATAGAATTGTTTAAAATGTTCAAGACTTGTTAAATGCACGGCTGACTTCAGATTGCCATTTAGTGTGCTTTGTACTATAGGATATAAAAACTACCCCCAATTATGGAATGTTAAACCAATACCCAAGACAAGTAAAGCCTCCCATATTCAATATCCTACTATTTTCTGGTTTCACCAAAAAATAACCGGGGAATGATTTCACCTGTTTTTTTAAAAAAAAGATATTTACACTTAAAAAATGGGATGAGATGTAATTCCCTCCTTCTTAAAAATGTTTCTAAAGCTACTAAAAACTTGCATTTACAAAATAGTTGATAAAAATAGTCTTCTGGATTGTACAAGAAGGGAGACAGGGACCACTGATAAGGCGTGGTGTATGATATTAATCAGACTTGGCTTCTTTCTCTCCTTCATCAGAGGCTGGACTCTCCTCGTTTTTGGTTTCTCTGTTTTCTGCAGGTAAATCTTTAGTTTCTTGGTGAGCTCCTTCAGCCTGTTTTCCTTTTGCTCTCCTTTTCCCTTTGCTTGCACTTTTTTGTCTGCAGATTTATCCTTCCCTGCTGCCTTTTGTGGCATTGTTTCCATTCTTGCAGGAGCAGGTTTAGCTGGCAGTCTCACCAATCTCCTTCCCTGCCCCCTCCGCAGAGCTCACCTTCGTCTTGGGTGATGCCTGCGGATTATGGCCACTGAGAACCTTCAGGAAGCTGCCCTGCCTGGCCACTATGGCACCCCCTGCTGCCCCAGCCACTGGGACCCATTGTGGAGATGGTGGGAGAACTGAATTTTTGCTTTCTTAGTAGTATGTAAATTAATGGTACAATCAGTGGCATATTCAAGTCCATGAAATATGGCATGTGTTGCAAATCTTCCCAGTTTGTATAGTTTATCATGTTTTTAGTGTAACAAGTATTTTACTTCTCAAGTAGTCAAATCTATTGACTTTTCCCCATTTTTATTTTTAGTCTGTTTTTCATAACATCTTTATGGGGATATAATTCACATACCACGAAATCCACCCCCTTTGAAGTATACAATTCTGTGATTCTTAGTTGTGCAAACATCACCATTATCTAATTTTAGAACATTTTTATTACCCACCCCCCAAAAATCCTGTACCCATTAGCAGTCAGTCTCCATTCCCTCTTTTTCCCAGCCCCTGGCAACTACTAATTTATTTTCTGTCTCTCTAGATTTGCCTATTCTGGACATTTTATATAAATGGAATCATACAGTATGTGACCTTTTGTGTTTGGCTGTTTTTACTTAATGTAATGTTTTCAATGTTTAGCCATCTTGTTGTACTCTACTCTTTTTTATTGCTGAATAATATTCCATTTTATGGATACACCACATTTTGTTTATCCATTCATTAGTTGATTGACATTTGCATTTGTTTTCATTTTGGCTATTATGAATAATGCAGTTATGAACATTCATGTCCAAGGTTTTGTGCGGACATATGTTTTCATTTCTCTGGGGTATATACCTTGAAATAGAATTGCTAGATCAGGTAATAACTCTCTGTTTAACATTTTGAGGAACTGCCAAACTCTTTTCCAAAACAGCTACATAATTTTGCAATCACACAAGCAACATATGAGGGGTCCAATTTATCAACATCCTCTCAATGTATGTTATTGTCTTTTTTATTTTAGACATCGTAATAGATATAAAGTGGTATCTCAATTTAGTTTTGATTTGCGTTTCTCTAATCACTAATGATATTGAACATCTTATGTGCTTATTGATCATTTATATTTTCCATGGAGAAATGTCTTTTTAGATCCTTTGCACATTTTTAGTTCGGTTATTTGTCTTTTATTGTTGAATTATAATAGTTCTTTATATATTCTGGACACAAGTTTCTGTTTTCAGATATGTGATTTTACAAATATCGATTTAATTTTTAGTACGTGCTATAAGGTAGGGTCCAACTTCATTCTTTTGCATGTGAATATCCAGTTGTCCTAGCACCATTTATTAAAAGCCTATTCTTTTCCCCACTGAATTATCTTTGTTCTCTTATTGAAAATCAGTTGTCCACAGTGTTAGAGTTTATTTCTGGATTCTCAATTCTATTACATTGATCTGTATGCCTATCCTTACACCAGTACCATACTGTCTTGATTACTTCAATGTTGTATTATAGGTTTTGAAATCAAGAGTGTGAGTCCTTCAAAAGTGTGAGTCCTTTTTCAAAAGTCTTGGCTATTCTGGGTCCCTTAGATTTCTCTATGAATTTTAGAATCAGTTTGTCAGTTTCTGAAAAAAACAAAAAACAAACAAACAAACAAACAAAAAACAAAAAACCTGGTGTTTTGGTAAGGATTGTGTTGAATGTTTTGAATCTGTGGATCAATTGAGATGTATTACCATCTTAACAATATTAAGTCTTCTATTCCATGTACATGGATGTCTGTCTTTTTATTTAGGACTTCATTAATTTCTTTCAACAATGTTTTGTAATTTTCAATATACAAGCCTTACACTTTTGTTACATTTCTTAAGTATCTTTAATGTTATAAATGGAAGTTTTTTAAATCATTCTTATGTTTACCACTTGAAGAAATCAAATAAATGTTCATTCATATTTTTCTTTTACTTTTTAATAGATTGGTTTCTGAGGTTTTTGTTTTGTTTTTGTCTGTGTGGTATTATTTTGGTGTAAGAAGTGAGGTAGGGCTAACCTTGTTTTTTCCTTGTTTCATCGTCCCAGTACCATTTATTGAATAAAGTCTTTGTTTCTAAGCGCAAATACATTTCTTATTACATGGATAATAAAGATAATGCCTATAGTCCTACCACAATGGAAAAGGTGATCCCCATCCATTTTCTCTTTCTTTTTTTCTTAACCTTTATCTAATTTACTATAGATTTTAATTATTTATCTTGTTCAATGCCTTTCTCTTTCATTTGAATGTAAGCTGACTGCTATATCCCTAGCACCTAGTACAGGGGAGTGGAGCTTGGAAAGTGCACATAGTGAATGTATTTGTTGAATGAATGAACAATGCCATGACATATGTGCTGGGTCCCATCTTCTCTTTACTGTCCAGAACAGATCCCTCTAGAGATTACCTCTACTTCAGGATAGTTTTAACCATTCATTCTCTCTTCTGATTCCATATTTCAGCCTTCAAACTGTTCATTCTCTTATATCTTAAAAACAAACCTCCTCAAATCTACATCTCTCTCCAGCTCCTGGTGTATGTTTCCCCTTCTTGGCAGTCACACTATTGGAGAATTGGGCTCAGTTGCTGTCTCACTTATTTCTTGTCACTCTTCAGTATGCTCCAGTTGACTTTTGACCCCACCACTCCACTGAAATAATCTTTTCAAGATTGTCAACAATCATTGTTCCAGCCATTGAATAGCTTTCAGTCTTTTCTTAAAACTAAATATTTGAGACCACAGATGTCAGTTCTCTGTGCAGAACTGACATATTATTCTCTTGTCTTTCATAATTCAGGACTCTCTGGTGTCCCTTCCAGCCTCTCATGCTCCTCTTCAGTGTCCTTTGGCAGCCCCTCACTTCTGTCTTACCTTTGTATGTGGATGTTCATGGCGGTCCAGGCTCCAACTTTGTCTCTTCCCCTTGGATAGCTCTGCCTGGGTGGTTTCTTACAATCTCAAGACTTCAGTTACACCTGTGTACTTATAACTCACTCGCCACACCTCTAACAAACCCCTTTGCCTACCCAACCTCTCCAGTTAGTGTCCATCAAATTCCATAAGCTTGGCATGCTCAAAGTTGAATTTGACTGCTCTCCCTTCCAGGACCTGCCTTGCTTCCAGAGTCTACACCTCACTGAAGGCCACCACAGTCCACTTAATTACCCAAACCAGAAACACTGATATCAAGCTTTGACTCCTTTTTTTTTTTTGCTTACCACCCACATGCAGTCCCTCACCAACACCTGTTCTCATGCTGAAATATCAAGGGTACATCCCCTTTTACCATGCCTCTCCTAATTCAACCATTTTGTGTTTTGCGGTTTTGATTTTGGGTAGTTATTTTGCATAGAGTTGTGGCACTCACATTGGTCTCTTACCTCCAGTTGTATCCCCATTTAATTCAGTCTCCCCACACTGCAGCAAGAGGGATTACTTTAAAATATAAATGTTCTCTTGCTAATTATCTTCAACGATTAAATTTTTTACTTTATTATTTTCATTTTTTAATTATAGTTGACATACAATATTTTATTGGTTTCAGGTATACAACATAGTGATTAGACATTTATATAACTTCTGAAGTGATCACCCTAATAAATCTAGTACCCATCTGACACCAAACATAGTTATTTCAATATTATTGACTATCTTCCCTATGCTATACTCAATTTATTTATTTATTTGTTTGTTTGTTTGTTTAATTTAAATTAATTAATTATTTTTTATGGTGACATTGGTTAATGAAATCCGGTAAGTTTCAATTGAACATTTTAACAGTAAGGCATATATATATAGTTACATTGTGTGTTCACCTCTCAGAGTTAGATTTCTTTTTTCCTATGCTACAGTGTACATCCCCATGACTATTTTTATAACTGGCAATTTGTTCTACTTAATCCTTTCACCTTTTTTACCTATCCCCCCAATACCCTTTCCATCTGAAGACCATCAGTTTCTTCTCTGTATCTCTGAGTTTCTGTTTTGTTTGTTCATTTATTTTGTTTTATAATTTCCACATAATAAGTGAAATTATATGGTATTTTCTTTGTCTGACTTATTTAGCATAATACCCTCCGAGTCCATCCATGTTGTCACAAATTCATTATTTTTATGGCTGAATAATATTCCATTGTATATATGTACCACAGCTTATTTATTCAGTCATCTGTCATAAGACACTTAGAGTGCTTTCATACCTTGGCCACTGTAAATAATGCTGCAATGAACATAGGGGTGCATACACCTTTCAAATTAGTGTTTTGGACTTGTTAGGAAAAATACCAAGAAGTGGTGCTGGGTTCTATATTAGGTCAATTTTTAATTAAAAAAATTTTTTTTTAACTTGCATGGGTTCCCTGGTACACAAAATCCTTAACTTGGATCCTGAGTCCCTTTGTGATTTAGCTGGTTTTCCCTCCCCAGTGACTTCTCTGTCACCCCATTCTATGCCATACCCTGTTCTCTGGCCTCTAGCATCTCTGAACGCCTTCCAGTTACCCCACACATTCTAGGCTGATCTCTTCACATTCTTGTCT
>NW_006441071.1:16697011-16698299 GCF_000325575.1 Pteropus alecto
TTCTCTGGTCTCAGGTCCCAGTTTAGATGGTGTTTCTGCCATAGTACTTACCATACTCTGCTATAATGAGTTGTTTTTCTCTTTTCCCAACTAGACTTTGAATTCCTTAAAACTAGAAGCTGAGTTTGGTTTTCTCATATATATTCCCAGTACCTAGCACATTTTCTGGCACATTATAGGCACTCAGCCATTATCTGATGAATAATTGAACAAATGAAGGGACTTTTCCTCTACTACCAGCATTTCAAAGGGTAGCAATTTAATTAGTAAAGTTGACAAGTTAAAATACAACTTCAAGATGCTTTCTCAACTGTGATTAATTTAAAGCCCTTCAAGCCTGAAGACATACTTTTTTTTCCCCCTAGTACCAAGTTTTTCTTTATTTTTTTTCTTTTCTTTTTCTTTTTTTTTTTTTTTTTGGTGACATTGGTTAACAAAATCTAATAAGTTTCAGATGTACAATTTAACAGTAAGGCATCTGTATATATTGCATTGTGTGTTCACTGCCCATAGTTAGGTTTCTTTCTCTCACCACATATTTGACCTCTTTTATCCCATCTACCTCCCACCTCCCCCATCTTCCCCTACCCTCTGGTAACCACTAATCTATTGTCCATGTCCATGAGACTCTGTTTGTCCTGTTTGTTTGTTGCTTTTATGTTTATATCCCACATTATTGTAATATGTGGTATTCAACTTTTTCTGTCTGGCTTATTTTGCTTACCATGATTATCTCAAGGTCCATCCACATTGTCACAAATGGCCGTATTTCATCTCTTCTTATGGCTGAGTAATTATCCATTGTATATATGTACCACAGCTTCTTTAGCCAATCATCAGTTGCTCCCATGTCCTGGCCACTGCGAATAATGGTGCTATGAACATCGGTGTGCAAATATCTTTTCAGATATGGGTTTTCAAGTCTTTTGGGTAAATACCCAGTAGAAGGATTGCTAGATCATATGGTAGATCAATGCTTAGTTTTTTGAGGAGCCTCCATACTGTTTTCTATAGCGGCTGCACCAATTTGCAGTCCCACCAGCAGTGTATGAGGGTTCTTTTTTCTCCATATCCTCTCCATCACTTGTTATTACTTGTCCTGTTAACTATTCTAACAGGTATGGGATGGTATCTCATTGTGGTTTTGATTTGCATTTCCCTAACAGCTAGCAGTGTTGAGTATCTTTTCATATGTTTGTTAGCTATATGAATATCTTCTTAGGAGAAGTGTCTGTTTAGGTCCTCTGCCCATATTTTTTTTGGATCGTTTTGTTGTTGTTGTTGTTGT
>NW_006441071.1:16701396-16720365 GCF_000325575.1 Pteropus alecto
GTGTGGTTGCCATTACAAATATGTAGAGGATAGTTATATATACATAGTATTCCATTATCTTCTGCGTGTGCCTTATCTCCATTCCTCTTTGCAAATTTGGATCTTTGACTCCTCCCCTTTCGGTTATTGTTGTCTCCATTTGTACCTATGTATGCTGAATGTTCATTACTATCTTGTAATAGCAAATCTCTTCTTATTGTTTAAGCTTATAATGCCCTGTTCTCAATAAGGGTTGCACTCCTCTGCTTTTATCTGCCTGCTAGTTGTCTTATTCATAGTTATGTCTTTTTTAGTCATTTTGTTTAAGGTGAGCTGACTCTGAAGGTATTTTCTGTAGTGCAGGTTTCATAGTGGAGAATTCTCTCAATTTTTGTATGTCTGGAAAGGTCTTTATTTCATATTTAAAGGAGAGCTTTGCTGGATACATTAATCTTGGCTGGTAGTTCCTTTCATTTAAAAGTTTAAATATTTGAATCCACTCCTTTCTTGCTTGTAAAGTTTGTGCTAAGATGTCTGATGATAATTTAATGGGTTTTCCTTTATAGGTTACCATTTCTTTTCCCTGGCTGCCCTGAGAATTCTGTCTTTGTCAATGATTTTTGATAATTTTAATGGAATGTGTCTTGGAGAAGGCATTTTTAGGTTGAGGTAATTAGATGTTCTGTTGACTTCTTGAATTCCAAGCTCCGGTTCATTCCTTCGATTTGAGAAATTCTTGTCAACTATGTGTCTGAAGATGCTTTCTAATCCCTGCTCCTTTTCCTCCCCTTCAAGAATGCCCATTATTCTTATGTGTTTCCTTTCCTGATGGTATCAGCTAGTTCTTTTCTTTTTCATTATTTTTCATTCTTTAGTTTCTCTCTTCTTCCTTCTGATTTATTTCTAGATTTCTGTCTTTGATATCACTGATCCTTTCCTCCATTTGGTTGACTCTTATTTTCCAAGTTTGCTATTTCAATTGTTATCTCTTTCAGTGTGAAGTTCTATTTGGTTCTTTTTGAGAGTTTGAATCTCCTTGCTAAAAAACTGATTTTGCTGATCTAGTTGTTGTTTCAATTCCTGTGGTAGCTCTTATGTGCACATACCTTGCTCAGACATGCTGGTGTGCAGTTTGGGCGTTTTTTGTTGAGTTTTAGATATTCAGCTTATTATTGTTTCAAGGGGAGAACTCTGGGGACATTTTTCATTCCACCATGTTTTTGATGTTACCCCATGTTTTTCGGCATACTTTCTTTGTAGGAGAAAACTCCTCCTTCTTACCCCATCCCCAAGAAAATAGTACCTGGTCTTCAAGTTTATTTTTTCAAATCAGTTTATTTAACTTTCTTAAATTCATTTATCCTACCTCAGAATTGAATCATGCTACCAACGTAATAATGTCTGCAAAATCCTATAATTTTTCCTAGAAATAGTAGTCACCATAATGTTGAAACCTCACTGAAATTTTCTACCAAGATAGTATGACTAAAGTACTAAATCTCAGTTTCCTGAAAGGATTATAATAGTACATTAATTTGTTAAAACTAATATTTCAGGACAATAATGCATTCATTCAGTCAGCATTTGAGCACCTATTATGAACCTAGCACTATGCAAAAAATTAATAACATAGGAAGCTTTTTGGAAAAAAAAATAATTGATTAGTAAGCCACATTTGAAATCCTCACTTAGCAGTTTTAAAGTCCGATGTCAAAAGACAAGAGTTGGGTGTTTATAGAAGTTAGCCGATAGAATATTAGAGCAAAAGTTTGTGTGTACATAATTGCTTTACACCTGTAAACCAAGTGTGACCACTGCTTTGATAGGATGAGGAAAATGTGACTTATTTGGTCCACTTATTTATCATTAAAATAAATTTTGATCAGTTTTTAAATGTTCAAAATCTCCTCAAAGCTGGGGGATCGGGGGCGGGGACTAGTTTCGTCTTTTTTTCTTTAACCAGAAAATAGAATGCTATAGAGCTAGGAAATGAACCACCAATTATACAACTTAAGGAAAAAAGAAAGCTACCTTGGGGTTTCCTGCTTTCTAGCTCTATGACCTTGAACAGGTCACACCTTTTCTACTCCTAGTTTCTGGACCTGTAAAAGGGCCTATCTCCCATGTGAATAATTTGAGATATAGAAGTGCATGTTGGCTTCCAATCTCTGAAGCCCTCTATAAAAGTTATTTTCGATGGTGATTATATTATGATAATTATGAAACCGCTCATAGGATATATAAATCTTCCCTTCTCTTTAAGTGGAGAGATTGCCCTCTATTTTTCCCTCATTTATGTGTCCCAAAGTCCTTATCCAATTAAGTTCTTGTGAGCTGCCTGTGGGAAGGCCTCAGGATGAGCAGTATATAATCTAAACTCTGAGATTCCCAAAGCCAAACACAATTACTAGATGCATCTGCTGTCAGGTTACCCTTATATGCAAACCTCCAAAGGAGAGATGCTGCCAACAACAAGTTCAGGGGAAAGTATACACAAGCTTCAACTTCCCTCTCCCCGTAACCTCCAAGGAAATTCTCTAGCAGTATTAAGCCAAGAGGAATTATTGCAGCAAAGAGTGAATGTAAGCACCCACTGACGTATCAGATGTAGTCACAGCCTTCAGCAAGTATGATTGATGAGGAAGTACATTTACTTGGTTCACGTTCCTAATACAACTCTGAAATTGTAGAATGCTATCTGGACAAAGATCAGGAGTAAATTATACCTCTGACGTAATCATGACCTAGGAAGAAAACCCCAAAGGGCAGAAAATTTCAGTACAAAGTCACTGAAAGAAAAAGCAACCAGAAGTAATTTGGCTAAATTGGGCAACATGAGTATAAGATTAAACACAGGCATGTTTAGAAATTTCCAGTCCCAAGTTAATAAAACTAGGGTCATGAGAATTCTCCTTACTTTACCATGTGCGTTTACCAACCCACTCAGCATCCTCTCAGCGGTAGAAAAACATGGCTTGGAGGAGAAAAAATAATTCTTGAACAACAAAATGTTTGAATTTGACCTCAAATAAGGCTTTATTTCAAAATCTGGAGAGACATGTCAACTTGAATTTATTCTAGAATATTCTGATTTAAGTCAGGTCATTTTGGACAAAGAAAATTGCAGAACACAATTTCATCTCCCTTTCCTCATGTATATAAAACAAGGCTTCTTGCATTCTACTCAAATAATGATTAAAATGTTAATAAATAAGTAAAATCTTAACAAAGAAAATATTGATGTGGTTTTACAATAAGTATCTTTATTTGTCTCCCCTTCTTCCTTTCCGTCTAGCTTTGAAGGCCTCACCTTCTAAAAAACGGTGCAATTCCATCGCAGCCCTGAAGGCAACCTCACAGGAGATTGTATCCTCAGTTAGCCAGGAATGGAAGGATGAGAAGCGGGACTTGCTGACAGAAGGGCAGAGTTTTAGCAGCCTTGATGAAGAAGGTAAAGACATGCAACTTTAAAAAAAAAAAAAAGTTCTTGTGATTTTATTTAAACAGGTAATGTAAGCTCACAGTAGAAAAATTAGAAAATACCTGCTCTAAGAAACGAAGCCATTAACTAATTTTTAAAAGGATATTTACCATATGACACAGTAAATGTAAAATTTTTAAAACACATAAATAATACAATATATGGTTTATGGTAAAAAAAAAAATTAGAAGATAGTAAATTATTCAAAAAAATCAAGATCTATAATCTTACTACCTGAAGGTAACAAATCTGAACATTTCGGTGATTTTACTACTATTTTGGTGTTTTTACTACTAGACCTTGTTCTCTACATGTATATATATTTTTTCAAACACATATACATTATATACATATATACACATAGTTATACATAAAATCACAATGTAACAATGAATTATCAATTTACTTAGGTCTTCTTTAAAGAATTTAATCAGTTTTATAATTTCCTCCTGGCATGTCATACATACCTTTCGTTAGATTTATTCCTTAGATGGATATAGAGATACAGACATAGCTATATATTTTCTGTCTTTTCAAATAGTATCGTTTTAAGATTTGGGTTTTCTGGCTATTTGTTGCTACTGCACAGACCTCACATCTTTTGTCCTTTCTTACTTGCTGGCTAGGACTTCTGGCACAATGATGAATAGAAGTGGTGATGTGGGCAGCCTTACCCTGTCCTGATTTTAAAGGGAATGCTTCTAATGTTTCACTGTTGAGAAAGAAGTTTGTTGTATGTGATACCGATAATCAGGTCAAGGAAGTTCCTTTTTATTCCTGGGTTGCTAAAAGTTTTTATCAAGCATGAGTGTTGAATTTTATCAAATACTTTTTTGTATCCAATACATGGATCATTTGGTTTTTCTCTCGTAATCCTAGAAAGGGATGTGACATTTTAGATTTTTTTATCAGTGTAGTATATTCTTTTATTCAATATCTCCTGAAATTTTCTTCCACTTCCTGTAGAAGATTAGATCTCTTCTTGGCATTTTCTTTTCCTCAGTCTTTAGAATAGGGTGTCATTCCTGTTTTCTTCTGCAGCACTTACCCATATGTCCCATGTGGGGTTTCTTTCTTTCTAATCTTCCTATAAACCTACTCTTACCCAGACTTAGTGATTTCAACAAAATAGTTAATGAATTGCCCTTGCTGACTCTATCAGAGTTGATGGCTCCAATTTCTGGCAGATATCCACCCTCTTTCTCTAAGCAGTCCTGCCTTGCCATCTCCCTACTGCAAGGTGTCTGCAGTCCGGGAAATAGAATAAACTTATTTTTAAACTGTGTTGGTTAAACTTGAAAGTAGTATGTTCAATATGACTTCTAAAGTTAAAGCAGCAAGTCCAGGTGTTAATCTGGATAACAGATACATTACAGATCATCCAGAAAGTCTGGAAATGTGGAAAGTAGTACCCATAGTATGTTGTTGTTTTTTTTTCAAGTGAATTATTGGACCCATTGCTTAAATTTAAAGGTACCTCACCTGAAACAGTCTCTGAAAGTCAAAGAAAAACCTATTGAGCATATTTTTAAAAAATGTTAACATACAATTTTAAAATGTGTTTATCTTGGCAATTCTCTGCATCTACAAAATTTGCTACAAGGTTCAACCTTTTATATTGCTCTGTACTTGGGGCCTTTCCCTTTCATAGTACACCAAGTCATCCCCCAGTTTCCCTCTGGTTTTTAATCATTTGTTTTCTGTTGTTCCCAGTATATCTTGGTTATATTAGTTTTCTGTTGCCATGTAGAAAATTACTAGAAAGTTAGCCACTTAATGTAACTTCCATTTATTAGTTCACAGTTCTGTAAGTCAGAAGACTGCAAAACCTGGGTTCTCTGGGCACAGCTTATCAGGGTCTCAAAAACTAGGGTCAGGATGTCCACTGGTTGACCCATAACCCCCTGGAAAAAATGTGAAGCTTAAAATCTAGTGAAGAAAGAGGTTAGGAGTAGATATTAATTGAGTGTTTACTTTGTGCCAGGCTTCATGCTAAACTTTACCAACATCATCTCACTTAGTCCTTACATCAATTCTGTGAGCGAGGTATTATTCTATTTTACAAATAAGGAAATTGAGCGGAAGGAGATTAAATTAAGTGGCAGGTCCAGGATTCAGAATCTTCCAGTGCATATGCTCTTACTGTAAGGCATCAAGGAAAACTGATACAAGTCAGAGCCCATATAAGGGGCATTGGTCTTATTTTTGCACCCAACATCCACAGCCTCCTACACCCAGACTTCTAACCCCGCTTCTTTGGGTAAACCATAACCTACATGTACTGTAAATGATCTCCACTTTTTACCCAAGGGACAGATTCACAAGGATCCCAAGAGGCACTTTTAGGAGCTCTTCTTATCCAGTAATGGGAAGCTTCCAGCTGAGATAGAAAGAGGAACTATCTTCAGACTTCTGTCCCATTGAATGAGAAACAGGGTATCTTTTCTATCACTGAAGTTTTTTTGTTTTGTTTTTATACATGTCTTAATAAAAGTGCAAGTTTTTTCAAAAAGAAAGATGTCCACTGGGTTGAGTTCTCACCTGGAGGTGCTGGAGAAGAATTCTCCAGGTTCATCATGTTGTTGGCAGAATTCATTTCCTGGCAGTTGGAGGGCTGAGGCCGCCACATCTTTGCCATCTGACTACCAGCTGAGGTCCATGCTCAGCCCCTAGAGACCATCCACATTCCTTACCATGCAGCCCCCTTCATGTTCAAAAGGAGAATTTCTCAAAAGTCAATGTTCTTCACACTTGAATCTCTGACATCACCATCTCTGACCTGGAGACATAGAATTAAAGGGCTCTTGTGATTGGCCCAGGCCCACCTAGATAATCTCCTCTTTAAGTTAACTGATTAGTAACCTTTATTATACCTGCAAAATTCCTTTTGCCATGTCAGATAAAATAATCGCAAGGGTAACATCTCATCACATTCAGTTTCTACCCACACTCAAAGGGACATTATACAAGGGTGCAGGTCATTAGGGAATCATCCTAGAATTCTGCCTACCACACTAGCTTTTTAAAAAATTGAAAGATATAGGAGCATGAAGAAACAGTTCTCTCCTTCAAAGCTCTGCTCCTAAGGGATTGATAGCTCAGCTACCTAGTGGTTGGGTGATATATATTTTTTAAAAAATAAAATATCTACCTAGGTAAAAAAACAAAACAAAACAACAAAAAAACAGCATGAGCCCAACTGCAGAACTTTAAGGTAAAGATTCATCCACCCATTATGTCCACACTGTTCTCTCTCTGGGGACTTGCATGTCTCTTTTTAGAGAAGCTCTGTTGTACGTGACTAGACCTTTAATTAAAGGAATGTCTTTGACAGGCTGGCCAATAATAGAGGAAAATGTGTCTAAAGTTTAGAATAAGGTTTAAAAGGACCCACATTGAACTCTTAAAAAAAATAAAAGAATCCACGTAGATTCAGAGAGAGTGAGTATGGGTTACTGCTCGGCCTTGAGTATTTTACTTCCTCATGAGGGAGGGCTCTTACGTATTTTCATAGGCACCTACATTTTAAATAAGAAATAAACATTTTCTCATTTTTAAGAAAGGCAGCCTTGCTGTGAAAATATGATGTCAAGAATTGTCATGGATAATGTTCAAATATATGTGTGGGCTCAAACAGGGTTAAGGTATAGCAGGCCGTTAATCTGTGGGGTATGTGTTTCCTGGCTATTAAAATGTCTGAGAATCATGGACATGTGCACATCCCAAAGGGGAAAGCAGGTTCACTGTCTGTTTACACACCTGCCAGTCGTCCTTTTAATCTCTGTCGAATTATCTCCTTAAGCTCCTAGGAGCTTTTTATATTATCTTTTGAAACAGTAAATCACTTTATAAGGTTTTTAAAAGAACATTCATAATATCATTTTCATAAGCCATTTTGTGAATTAATGTAATTTCCTTTCTGTTTAACCTGTTGGCAAGAAGCTATTTTATATTTCTGCTGCAGTTCAGAAGAGCGCAGTTAACTCATAATTTAATTTGCAGCCTGATATGTAAAATGAAGCTTTTGACTCATTTAAATTATTATAGGTTCCAAAGCAGCATTTATTACTGAGATTCATGAGTGTGTGTGTGTGCGTTGCTTTTCTTACCCAGCGCTGGGATCGCGACACAGGCCAGACCTGGTGCCTAGCACACCATCATTGTTTGAAGCTGCTTCCTTGGCGACCACAATTTCATCATCTTCCTTATATGTCAATGAACATTATCCACACGACAGGACTATGCTTTATGCAAACAGGTAAGACTTAGCACAATCAAATTACCAGTCTGGCTCTTAAACCATGTCAACATCACAACTAGATGAATAGCTTTGAATGAAAACATGCTGTTCCTGACAACCAGGATGTGCCTGTCACCTGCTCTGTAAGTAAGAGAGAAAATATGCATGATTTTTACTGTGGCAAGAAATGCATCTGAGGAAAACCTCTCTTGATTCTCCTTTATTGTTAATAATTATGTCCTGTAGAAATTGTATACTTGGTTCTGTGGAAGAAAACAAATCTTTCATCATTTTTATTTTACTAATTTTAAATGCATTTTTCAATTACATTTGACATACAATATTATGTTAGTTTCAGGTATATAACATAGCAATTCAAGATATATATACCTTACAAAGTGATCACCCCAATAAGTCTAGTACCCCTCTGATACCATCCATAGTTATTACAATGTTGACTATATTCCTTATGCTGTACTTTACATCCCTATGACTTTTTATAACTGCAATTCGTACTTCAAGATCCCTTTCATTTTTTTCACCCATCCCCCCAACACTCCTTCCATCTGGAGACCATCAATTTGTTCTCATAGCTATGAGTTTGTTTCTGTTTTGTTTATTCATTTATTTTGTTTCTTAGATTCCACATATAAGTGAAATCATACTGTATTTGTCTTTCTCTGTCTGATTTATTTCATTTAGCATAGTACCCTCTAGGTCCACCCATGTTGTCACGGATGCCAAGATTTCATTCTTTTCATGGCTGCATAATATTCCATTGTATGTATGTACCACTTATTTCTTCATCTATTGATGGACACTTAGGTTGTTTCCATATCTTGACTATTACAAATGATGCTGCAGTGAACGTCAGGGTGCATATATCTTTTCAAATTAGTTTTTGGTTTTTTTAGATAAATACCCAGGAGTGGAAATGCTGGTCATACAGTAGTTCAATTTTTAATTTTTTGAGGAACCACCATACTGTTTTCCATAGTGTCTGTACCAATTTATAATCCACCAACGTGCACAAGGGTTTCTTTTCCTCCACATCCTTGCCAACACGTGTGGTTTGTTGATTTACTGATGATGGCCACTCTGACAAGTATGCAGTGATAGTTCATTGTAGTTTTAATTAGCATTTCCCTGATGATTAGTGATGTTGATCATGTTGTCATATACCTGTTATATATCTGTTTATCCTCTTTGGAGAAATGTCGATTCAGGTCCTCTGCCTATTTTTAATTGGATTGTTTCTGTTTTTTGGTGTTAAGCTATGTGAGTTCCTTATATATTTTAAATAATAACCCCTTAATGGATATATCATTGACAAATGTCTTCTCCCATTCAGTAGGTTGTCTTTTCATTTTGTTGATGGTTTTCTTTACTGTGCAAAAACTTTTTAGTTTGCTATAGTTCCATTTGTTCATTTTTTCTTTTGTTTCCATTTAATAATTTCTTATGAATTGATTGTTTTAAGCAAGTACTCTTGGTTAATATTGCACAGATAGCTGCAAAGATATTTCAATATTCTCTTTTTGTATGAGTGACCTTAGTGACTACAGTAGACAGAATAATGGCCCCCTAAAGTTTTCCACATCCCGATCCCCAGACTCTGTGACTGTTACCTTATAGAGCAAAAGGGACTTTGCCAATGTGGTTAAGCTAAAGATCCTGAGATAGGAATAGTGTTCTGAATTACCCAGACAGGCCAGTTGTAATCACAGGGTCCTTAAAAGAGGAAGACAGGAAGATTAGAGTCAGAAAGGGAGATGTGATGCCAGAGCAAAGGTCACAGAATGATTTGGAGATACTACAACTGCTGGCTTTGAAAATAG
This sequence comes from Pteropus alecto, assembly GCF_000325575.1. Taxonomy (NCBI): domain Eukaryota; kingdom Metazoa; phylum Chordata; class Mammalia; order Chiroptera; family Pteropodidae; genus Pteropus; species Pteropus alecto. The sequence continues at coordinate 16,710,935 of NW_006441071.1, forward strand.
AAGAAGGGGCTATGAACTAAGGAATCCAGGCAGAATCTAGAAGCCAAAAAAGGCAAGGATTCTACCTTAGAGAGTCCACAAAGGAACGCAGTTCTTCCAACATCTTGAATTTTAGGACTTCTGACTGCCAGAGCTGTAAGGTAATAAGTTTTTATTCTTTTAAGCAACAAGTTTCGATAATTTGTTACAGCAGTAACGGGAAACTAATGTGTAGTGACTCTCAAACTTTTAATGTGAATTTGAACATTGAGATGGGTTACCAAAATTTCTTATAGATAGAAAGTTAATTTGTTATTAGATATTTTTTCCTTTTTAAACAAAATGTTCCCAGATGTTAGTTCTAGGAATGGAAAATGATATCTTCAAAGATCACAAAGAGATCACAACACTGTCTGTGGGATTAGCTGTTTTATTTATCTTTCTGTTTTTACATATGCAATTTTATAATTAGCTTTAATTCCAGGACAGAAACTACTATGTACACATTCTCCATAATTATCTGTTAATGTTGAACTAGTGCTCCTTGAAATCTAGCTCTCGAGAATCAAGATCAGATTTTTGCAGGTAGAGTGCTGCTTACACTGTAAGTCATTTTCCACTTCCAGCCTAGCAGCTTGGTTCACTTCCAGAAAGAGTACTTAATATGGTAAATTCATTTTAATATATGCATATTTATAGATTCTATCTTAATCCTTTGGAAAATTAAGATTTGGAAGTTGGAGCTTCTGTAGAAATTCCATTTGTTGCTGTTTCCCTCCCTCTCGGCTAAATAGAAGAGCAGGTGAGGCAGCCTGTCTAGGTCTGGAGAAGTGGAACAAATTGCCAGGCGAGCCCCAAATTTTAGCCAGACTTCAGTCTGGATAGCTCTGCTGTAAGGGCCAACAAATAAGGCTTCATCAGAAATTATTCAGCTCGCCCGAACTTTCAAAGTAATTTGGTTAGCAGCTTTGGATTAGAAAAATTTGAGGTGACTTATACCTAACATTATTGTGTACCTTGACTGTTCGAATTTGTCATGTAAATTAGTCAAGCAACAGTTTTTCCTATCTGTACAATCCAGCTGAACATGGTTCCTTTGCTCTCAGATATAATTAGCAGCTCAAAAGATCGCTGAAAAGTCACAAAAAGTTCTTTGCAAGGTGAAAAACAATTCTCATGTGACGCCATGGTGGTTACTTACCATTTGCTTCTGTTCTCATTATCAGGGGCATATAATTGGATGTGCTATGAAATTATTTACTAGAACTTTTAACAAAAAAAAATAAAGGGTTTTTGTTTGTTTGTTTTTGGTGACCATGGTCATAGTTAAGTGTCCAATCTCTTGCCCAGAGGTGTTCAACTCTTGGGAATGCATAAGGTTCCTCCAGGGTCTGGCACTACCTCCTGCTGTAGCCCCCTGTGCATGCCCTACCTCTGTATACTCCAGGGCCATGATATAATTCTTGGTACTTTTATTTATGCTGACACTGGTTGTCATATATACTTGGTTAGGAAAAATATGTCTTATCTGATATTTCCCTCTTTTTTTGAAGCGAATTGTTTGAAATAAGTCTTCTGTGGCATTGTATCTGCAAGTTGCTATTTGACAGCTATCAGTCCAGGTCGGGTTCTGTTGCAAGAACAAAAAACCATTCCATCTTAAGCAGAATGGGATTTGACAGAGGGCATTAAGGCTTACAAAGTCTGTGGAAAGGCTGAGGGAGTGTGCTCCAGGCTGGACATCAGGAAATTGCCCCTGGAACACACCACCCAACTGGCCCGCCAGCAGCCCTGCAGCCTTCGCCACAATCAAGAGGGTGCCCTGCCCAAAGAATGCAAGCCAGAGAAAAGCATTTTAGTGAACCAAGAATGTTTATTACATACACTAACATTTTAAAGTAAGCAGTTTCACTAAAATCCCCAGATTCATTTGAAAAATTACCAGCTTTGGCCCCACTCGGCTCCATTGCCTCCTGACATTTTTCAGGTGGAGGGGAGAAGCCTGGACCCTCCAGGTCACCACCCTCTGCTTCAATCATCTCTGCCCCGTTGCTTGCCTGCGCACCTGTGGGCAGTTTGCTTTTTGCTTTGATGTAGAAGTCGACGATCTTAAACCCTGCCTTGGAGAAATCATAAGGAAAAGGGGCAAAAAAGGCACTAAGCTGCTAAAGAACCCTCAAGAGAAATAATGGCGTGCCAGCTCCTGAGAGTCGATATTCCTGTTCCCTACCCACTATACCCAACCCTAACTGCTCAGCAGGGAACCCTTACCAGCAAACTGAAAAGAAATTATCATATTTTGTTTCTATCATTTTTTCCTCAAGAGCCTTCCTAGTTCTAGTTGTGTCTCTTGAGGCAACAAATACACTGTATTCTAAGCTTCATTTGGCCTACTAAGTTTTAAAACCTAATCCAAATAGCCTGGAAAGAAAATGAGTTGAATATTGATGTTATAACTCACATATCAGTTTTTCTTTCTTTATGAATCATTTTTCTGTTGAAGCCAAGTGGTCTGTTTTCCCATTTTAACATTATGCTATACATATCTACACTTAAATAAGCTGTAAATGCTTCAACTAGTGGTTGTCACTCAGTCCTTTGAGAATCCTTAACTTTGAGAGGTGTTGATTAGTATCTGGATGTCTCCACAACTAAATTATATACTGCAGTGGGAAATTGTTGGTGCTTTAAAAAAATCCTTTTCTTAAAGGATTATTCTTTGTAACTTCAAAAACTCCAATAACAATCCATTCTTCTTTTTTTTTTTTTAAATTGACTAGGAAGCAAAGAAAAAATAGTATAATTTTAAAGTATAATATATTTAACCTGATGATTGAGAGTACATATTTTTAAATTTCACTGTAAAGTTCTGTCTTAGAATGTTCAGTTTATAAGAATAAAGGGAAATTGTTGTGAGTACATGCTTCCCAGTCAACTAGTGGGATTTAAATTCTGAACTTTTGATACTTGAACTTTTCTTTCCTAGTAAGAACTTGGTTCTTTAAAAGGAGGTATAAATTGAGCACTAAGAAATGCAGAGGCAAATATTTTTATCTCAAGTTAAGAACAGCTTAATGGTGTGGAAATTGGTTACATACATGAATATTAATACTTTTCATGATTTCCTGCACAGTTGGTAGCAAGGCTGAAGCTCTGATTATGCATAAGGATCGAAAGCCCTACTGCATTCCAATATATTTATAGTTTCTCATCAAAGATGCCTTTACCAACATCCCCACTTTGTCTAGTCTCCTGTTTTGTTAGTGGCTATTTCTAATAGTTGGCTCACCCTGTACACATTTGGAGTATTATGAGAAGGGCAAATATGTCTGAGGAAAAGCCACTGGTCATTTGCACATAGACAGCTGGAAAATCTCCCTAAATGATGAGTCCAACATTCTAGATCTCAGAGGCTAACCTGAGCACAGTTCTACGCCCTGTTCTTCCTGCCAGTTGGGGATCATAAACCTAGGAGGAGGGAGCAGTTGCCTCTAGCCACACTCCCCTCCCCACAAATTGCTTACCACACAGCAGAGCCATCCCCAAGAAGGTTAGAGAGACCCATTATCTACAAATTTGTCTAAAAGATAGAGAAAGAGAAATGCAGAGATATGCATTGTGTGACATATCCAAGATCACATAACATGCTAGTAGGGTTTAAACTAGAACACAGGTCTCTGAGGTTCAAGCCTCATGTTCTTTACACTGTACCACCCTTTCATCATAGCCTCCGAATACTTCTGGTCTTCTCCTTGTGTGTGCTAAGCACGGAAGGTTTATCAGTTGTTTTTCCCCTAACATGAATTCTGGCCCTGTGTTTGAGCCCATTTTTGCTGCTTAATAACTGAATTTTTCCAGTAGGCAAATTGGTGGGCTGATGTCAATGTCTACCTATGCTGCTTATTCTAGAAGTCATTGGCTAAGTTTGCTTATCAATAGCATCATGGCTATTGGAATTTTTCTATCATAGCACTAGTCATATTTCAAACCATCAATAATTTTAAAATAATAACAAGTACAATAATAGCTAATGATTGGACTGTATTAAGAGTTCGTGTTCATTTCTTTACATGCTTCAAGTCACTTAATTCTCACAGCAGCCCTGTGTGGTCATTATATTTACTATCTCCAGTTTACAGATGAGGGGTGCTTAGCAACATTAGCAATTTTTCGGAGGTCACATGGCTAAAAAGTAGAGGCATGGTTTCTGCCCGCAGCACTGATATAGAATATGAGGCATGAGCCTCAGGTATTCAACAGCTGCCCTCATCCATGTTGTCACATCTCAGACAAGATGACTTTTAGATGCTGCTGTAATGGAAATTCGGTAACACCCATACAAGTTCTCTTCTTCCTCATTCATTTTGCCTTTTCTTCTTCCATGTGATTTTGAGTGAGGATTTTCACTTTCCAAGATGTTAGAGACTGAGTGCTCAAATGCTGAAAATATGACGTTGATTTAAATTCACAAGAGCATAAAAGAGTTATTTCCTCAAATTTGTATTTCTACTTCTCCAGGTGGACTCTAAATCATTATATGCTCCTTGAGAAGAGACTTCTGACACGTGTCTGCTTGATTAGAAAATCCTAGTATCTTCTGTTTACATAGTAAGGTTAGCAGGAACCTTTCTTACTTACCAGATGGAGTGAGAAGAAAGTTGGTTACAAGGATTTCCTATTAATTCCATTTCTCTAACCATAACCTCAAGGGAGGGACAGAGCATGCCTGCAGTATCTGCTTGAACATGGCAACTACCTGCCAAACCTAGGTGCCAGTCTGGGGCTGTACCAGCCCCTCAGAAGGTCTCAGCAGCCCCGCTATTGATGCTAAAATTGAATCCGACGTCTCCAGACTCTGTTTTTCTACTTCTTAATCTGGTTACTCCAGCCACGCAGACAGACCTTGCCACCATCACTACCACCACCACCCCCGTAGCTGGGTCTTTCTCTTGCATTTTCATTATTGTAAGTCACTAATTAGGGTATTACCCCTCAAACTGCCACTTCTAGCTGTCTAACGTTGGGCGAGTCGCTTTATCTTTCTTTTGCGTGTCTATTTCTTCGTTTGTAAAATATGGATTATTATACTACTGCCACAAAGAGCTGTTATAAAGATTAAATGAAATTATAATTGGAAAGCATTTATAATACTTCCTGGCACACAGTAATCATCATCATCAAAGTATTTGTTAAAACAACAGAGTGATGCCAGATTCAAACACCTTGAGGCTTTCCGGTAAGTTCCACTATAAGGGGCAAGATGTAATTGTTGTTGGCAAAAAGCCATCGTAGAGTACTTTATTAGTTTTGACTAATAACATTCCAGTGAAGGAAGCAAAAACACACTTAGAATTTCAGAGAGAGTTTAGTAAAGGGCATTGGTCATAGAATGTGGAGAGGCTAGAAGAGTGAAAGGGGGACGTTACAGAGCCCAGGGTGTGACTGCAAGAGGCAGCTCCCAGCAGTCGTCCTGTCACCTTAGCAGAACCTAGACTCGTGAAGGAGGGTCCCACATGGGGACCAGCTGCCACGCTGGGAGCAGGAACAATGGAGGCGGCTATCATTTAAAGAGCTGAGAGAGTGGCAGGGACACAGCTGCCTCCAGAGACACCACCCAAAGAAGGATGAAAAAAAAATGAGTGAGAAGAGGCCCAGAGTCTTCTTTCTTTCCCACTTCCTCTTCTCCTGCCAGTGTCCTCCACTGGCAGAACCTGGAAAAGGGGCTGAAGAATATAGTCTGCGGCTCTCAACCCCAGTATTGCAAAGCAGAGTTGAAACAGGGTACAGATAACAGCCACACTACACAGAGCAAAAACTAGGTAGATGTAAGGTTTTTTACAAAAAAGAGAATTGCAACGATCAAAGCTTTACGAAGGCAGAATGTGTGTGCAAACAGAGGAATCGATTTTGACTCTTATAAATCATAGAGATAGTTTTTTACCATGCCAATTTAAGAGTCGCATAAAGGAGCTATAATTTTTTTAAATGATCTGTGCAATAAGAGACTCCGGCATTTACCAACAAGTCTGTCTGATGCTTTCCCTGGTAATTTGCTAGAGTAGATGCAGGTTATAAATATTCAAAAATGCTTTAGCTAATTCCAGGTGCATGGCATAGATGAGAAACTTCTTCAGCTCAAGAATTCCACAAAGGTTTGTAAGCCTGGGGAATCCAGGTGAAGCTTGCTCTGATAGAGCAAGAGATACAGTTTGGAGACAGGCCAGCCATCACTAATGCCCTAGCAAATACCCTTACTTTATTGCCAGTACCCCACACCAACCCATCTCACCAACTGAGTGTAATTCAGTCTGTGACAGAAACACAGTGGGGAGGAGGGTGCGATATGGAGTCACTTCTATTCTTCTTATAGTGAAGAGAAGAATTTAGTCAACTTTTCTCCAGTGACAGAAAACTAGGACACCAAGCAAATTACGATACATGTTTAGGGGGAGAATAACACTCCCCAGGGTCCTGAAGCAGAAACCTGCCTTGTCACCCAGTCTCCCAATAGAATAATATCTCATTATAGAAATTAGGACCGTTTTCGGCACGCTGGGATTACAGGTGAACCTAGGAGTGGTGTCACATCTCTTTCCAGTTGCGACTGGGGCACCTGCAGAGAAAATTGGAGCCTGATAGAAGCTTCATAATATGCCTGCTAGTTTAGCTTCCCCTCCCCAACCCCAGAAAAAAAAATGGATTTACGTCACATAGTCTGCACCTGATTTTTACTAGATGCTTTTCTTTTTTTCTTGACTATAGAATTAGTTCTGAAGTGATTAGCTTTTCAAATGATCTCTCATATATTTTGGCATGGGCAGGAAATTGAAGTGAATTTTTCAGATACCTGACATTTTATGAAGAATAATTTAGGACTCAACATTGATTCAAAGAACACTTACATATTTTTTCTTTGATGAATTGGTACATGGTAATATTTCTAGATGCTTTTCGTGTATTAAGATTTTTTAGTGGATCCAATTTATAGGTAAGCCAAGTTGGAAAAAAAGGGGGGGTTGTTGAATGTTGTTGAATGGTTGTTGAATGTTTGGATATCCTGACTTATCAAAAATAACATCTTTTATTCATTTTCTGCCTTTTATCTGAGACCAAATACCTATATCTCTGTTTCCCTTGACTTCACCCACTAGTACTCTATCTCTGGAAGAATGGATTGCTGTTGGTGGATGTATCTCTGCAGACCCTCCCCAAGCCTCTGCCTTCTTTCATTGAATCTTGAGAGAAATGCTTCTCAAAGTATGATTGGTTCCGACATCTAGGTTTTAGTGCACTCCTCAAGGAATTCTCATGCACACTAGAGTTTAAGAAAAAAAGTTCTCTGGAGATATTCTCCTTTTCTGTATTAACTGAGGACCGAAACTATTTCCTTGCCTTGTTGTTCAGCTGAAACACAAGTAGACTCCTTCAGGGAATTAAGAGGATATAACATGTAATGCCCAAAATACAAAACCATAGCAAAATGTGTGGGTTTTCAGATTATAGTGAGGAGACAGGACCTCAATTCCTCTAACCTCAAACTGACCTGGACATATCCTAAGCAAAGCTTCCCTTGCCTTAAAGGTATTTTCGATACCTCTGGGGATTACCCCAGTCTGCCCCAAACCTGCTTCTCAGCCCAGCCCTCTGACCTTATACCAAACTACATTTCTGCTCAGCAGCTATTCTTGAACTCTCTGAGTCTACAGAGATTCCAAGCAAAGTCATTCTCTGTAGGATCCCACTGGCTTCACTGACTCTTATTCTGCTTAGGGGTCTTTCTGGTCCTTCTGGGCCCCTTGAAGTCACCTTCTCAATCCTTATCATTTCCCTCTGTCCTTTTGACTTGTCCGCATCATACTCAATAGCTAGGTCTACCGTTTGGTTAAGCTAGTCCTGTGCAAGTTGGTATCATGCTTCTGCCCGAGTGGCCCCAAACAGGGTAGCACCGTGGGCTTGTCCACTTCACTTCAGCTGCTATGGCCTCTCTTTGAGGTACCCCACTTTGGGCCCACCCATTGAATTCCCATTTGCCTTCTGAGCTGTCACCTCTCTTCTAGCTCTGATATCAATTACAAGGTAGTGGTGACTGCCAGGGCCCGAGAGCCATGATGAGGGAACTTCTTTCAGGCTTGCTTTATTTACCAGCTCTTTCCATTTCTCCTCTACCCCTGGCACCCTCTGGTGCCAGGTTCTGCCAGAATACTGTTTAATTTTGCTTCTGTGATATATCTGAAATATACACAAAGAACAACAAACTTAATTTCTTTCACAGCTAGAAGAAAGTTGATCCCCGACACTTCCTGTTTAATCCTTTTGTTAACTAAGGAATTATCTCCACAGTAGCCGGCTTTGATGACTTGCTGATCTTTAGGGGGAAGAATTTCACTGTGGAAGTCCACAGTAAACCTGCTGTTGAGGACATTATCTTCAGAGAAACCAACAGACCCAGCCCCCCACAGGCAGACCAAACACATCTGCAATAACGAGCCCTTTGCTTTTAGCTCATGATAGTCTCAGTGTCAGGAGAACTAGGTAAGTATAATGAGAGAATCAGGAGGTAATGATAAAAATCTCAAGTCAGAATAATATTAATCTAAAATGTAATTGTTTAATAGCCTGCTTTCAAGGATAAAGTAATAAAGATGAAATATATAATGATGTAAAGGAGCTTATTATTTTTCTGACCAGCCATTTTAAAATTTAGTGTTTGGAAGGTCACAAAAGAACTTTAAAATGACCAGACTTGTTTTCTCAACAAAGGATTTGGCTAAAATGAAAATGTCATCTTGATGGCTACTCGCTGAAAATATGTGTGAAGAGTTTGGCTGTTCTTTCATTGTTTCTCATCACACTGCAGAGATGCCTCTGAGTGTTTAAGCACGTAGTCTGGGAAAAGGTGTTTTATCTTTTATTCATATGTGAGTGCATCTGGGTTGGTGCCCTAATAATTCTAATTGCCATTACTGGCCATTTTCTTTGCCATCGCTGAGTTGTGACGGGAGAGAAGGCAGGCATTCCAAGGCCAAGGCAAAGCTAATTTGTGAAATGGATCAAGTTTTTACTTCTTTGCCTTTTCCCTGCCAACCCTCCTGATGCTTTTCCAATCCTAGTAGCATAACCTGCCCTCAAAGAATCATGGTGCTTTGGACATGGAAGGGTCCTTTTGACATCTTGTCATCCAGCCCTATTATACTTATTTTTTATTTTTTTATGTCAAAATTTTATATACCAAGTTTAACAGTCAAATAGTTGTATAAAGATTTTTAGGAAAGAGATCAGGTCCTTGGTCACCTCCCCTTATACTTTTCTCTTTGTTTTTGTCTATTGGCCTTTCTGTTCTACTTTCTGAGAGTTCTTCTACTTTATTTCTGAATCCTTCCACTGACTTTTTCATTTCTGTTGCCACATTTTGTAAGAATTTTTTTTCTTCACTATGATGTCCTTTTTTAGCA
>NW_006441071.1:16720396-16758965 GCF_000325575.1 Pteropus alecto
CCTACTTCACAGTTGTAATTTCTTCTTTTTTTCTGAGTATATCAGCATTGTATTTTTTCGTTTGACTCTAAGTTTTGTCTCTTCTTGCCTTTTGGTCTCCATTTTCATTCAGGTTGCCTTTTTCTGTTTGTTTTGGTCTGCATCTTTCATTTTGGAGGTTTTCCTCAAGTTTCTAGAAATCCTTGCTTCTTGCTCAACCACGTATTTGAATGGGAAACTAAAAAGCTGACTAGAAACTTAAGCATTTGAGTTGACCAAGCCTCACTAAAAGGCGATCTAGCTGGACTCTTTGATAGTAAATGTTAGTATCCGCCAGTCTCTGCTTGCTGTTGACCTGGTCAGATTCCCTATAGAAGACGCTTCAGTTTCTTGTTTAGATGGAAAAGGCCAGGCTGTCAGCCTTCTGGAACCTGGGTTAATAAAGGAGGCCAGGAGGTATCTCAGCATCTAATATACAGACATTCACTTCATCACTCTTTTCTCTCAAATGCCTCTGGCGTCCATGGGTCCAGATATCTTCTGTTCTATATCTTCATCAGAGAAAAGAAGAAAAAAAAAGCTTTCTGGTCTTCTCTTGGAATGGAGTTAGAGTATTTGCCTAGCTATGTGTCTCTTTGCTTCCCCCAGCAGAAGCTTAGAATTCAGTTCTCTTGGGTTTGCTAAGTCAGTTACTACCTGTCCATGTGCCTTCTAGGCCCCAAAACATTGTATTTGTAGCCTCTCCCAATCTCTGCCCTTATTATAGATTTATGTCTTTTTTTTTTAACCCTTTATTGTAGTTTTAGAGGGGTTGGAGGTATCAGTACAATTGGGTGGGATGTATTCCATCTGCCTCTGTATCAGATAGTTGCTGAGTGAGGATTCTGAAGTTGCAACATAACTTAATAGCAGCACCAGAACTAGGACCTGCGCTTTCTGACGCCTCGTTCAGGGAAGCCTCTTTCAAAATAGACAGTGTCATCAATAATGGATTCATCCACAAATGCATTTGTTCCTGGTTGGGTGTAAATGAGTTTAAAAGTCTATTTTGTAAAGAGTGCTTTGTATTTTTGCATTGATTGGTATCTCATTAGTAGACAGTAAATCAGGAAGCACCTGAGATTTTCCCAGCACCATAATGCTCCACAGGCAACCCCCGCAGAGGCGAAGGGCTAGTGAAAAATGTTGATAAGACAGTACTGGCCAGGCTAAGTTATACTGCATTTAACTTTTGTGCCTTTTCAACTTTTCATGTAACTGGAGTTGTACCAGGTCTTACCAACAAATGGGAATAAATGGGGTTACAGTCAGATACCCACATTCCACTGTTGCTTGCCCATCTGCCACGGCAGATGCTGAGTCCCCTGTCAAATACCCTCCAAATATACCTATAAGTGCTCACCCATAGGTCTAATACCATCAAGAGCTGCAGTCACTTCTCCTTCATCACTCAGCAGCTACCACAGTCTCTCATGAGGCATCAAAGGTCCCATCTACCTCCTGCTGGGCCTCTCGCCCTCTACACTGGAGACCCAAAAGTCCCAGAGCTCTGTGACACATGGGGGAGAGCACCCTTACTTGTTAGAGAGACTCTAATGCAATACTACTGAGGCTTGATGTTTTATAGACTTTTAGTAAAATATCTCTTCTGGTTTTTACTTAAAGCTCTCTTGCCTGCTCGTACTCTCTCTCTCCCCCTTCCTGCATTCTGTGACTTTCTCTGTGTCTCTTGCCCTAGGAATCAATCATGAGTCCCCTTGGGGTTACCCTGCTACACCGAACTAGACATACCCTCTGATGACTAAGACATGATTCAATTCACTGGCTTTTGTGGACATTCTTCAACCCTCAGCAAATAGACTTGCACTGGGCCTGCCCACCAGATAGATCTAAATCCTCCAAATAGACATTGCTTCATCTCAGTGTCTCAAGCTTGGATCCTTACCACATCTACTAATATAGATAATACACATACTCACATACTTTAATCCCATATCCCCAAACATTTGGGAGGGCCTTAGAGTCACAGGGCATTATGTAGTACACTAGAGAGGATGGAAAGATTGAAAATCTTTGCTCTTAAGAAACTATAACATTTGTATAACTAGATACAATAGAAGGTGAGAGGTATTCAGGTCAATGAAAATTCTGTACAAAGTGAGTTGAGAGAACAGAGTTAGGAAAGATGACTTGCCCAGAGCTGTCTGTGATGCCCACAGCAAAGGAAGAGTGCTAAAGGGCAACATCTGATAGTATTGTCTGTTGTGTTTGCAAAATAAGTACTCAGAAAATTTTTTTTCGTTATCTAAATATTATATTTGAGGTGTTTATGCTTGGTTGAACTAAGAAGGATCCCAAAAAGAGAAATGCTATTTTATTAAAAAGTTTAATTCCAGGAAGATGTGTATTGATCACTTGCTTCTAGGCATGTGTGTAACAATAATGATACATCTAACTTTTCAAGTGCAGACAGATACACTGACTGTATCACCCCAGGCACTGTGAGATAGCACAATTTGCTCTCGTCATTCAATCCCATGGGTCATTCTGTGGTTGAGACAGATTTAAATTTCATTTCTTTGCCTCAGTGATACGGAAAAAGTTCTTAATAAACAAGGGGTTTCCACATAAAGCCCTCCTCTCAGTGTGATTTCTGGAGAACTAGGGAACTAGATATTTTTTGCTAAACACACAACTTTCCGATGTAACTGGAGCATGGCACCTCTTTGCCAAGACAGGAAGATAAGTCAACTGGGAGCTGGCCTCAGACTGAAATAATTACATAAATTCTGTGGGATGGTGAGAGTTTCATATTTTTATGGCACTTATCAATAATATTTATGAAGCTTTTTACTAAATATGGAAGATAATTTTTTTTAAACTGATGAGTTATGGCTACCATTAATTAATGCACAATTTTCACATTTTTTGTTTATGATAATCCTAAGAACATGTAATAGATGTTTTCTCTATACTATTTAGTCTGCCAAGCATTCTACAGATTTTATTTTATTAATGCACTGTCAACTCTATAAGATAAGCACTAGTGGAGTGGGTAACTTAGAAATATACACGACAGGAACAAAAAAAACAGTCAATTACCAAGGCCATGTGTACCCAAACCTAAGACTATAAAAAACATAACTTGACCCATAAAATAAACTTCTAGACACCTATGAAATTTTTTCCTCTAAAATATATTCTTCAACCACTATGAATATAGTCTCAAATGCATCACTTGAAAGTATTCCTTTTTTTTTGGAAATCTAACCTTAGTCAGTTAGGAAGTGGCCCCATAACTGAGAAAGACTTAGGTCAGTATTTCTTGTGTATGTGTATGTTGCTAGAGAATGAACACTATCTTATGAAATCGTATCACTTTGTACTGAGAAATAGAAGTGAACCCAGTATTAGAAATGCTTTCAGCCCAAGTAACAGAAAACCCGTTAGTATTAGTAGGCGCAGCTTATACTAGAACTTTCCAACTGGTATGGTGAGGCCCAGTGGTGAGCCATAAAGAGATGAGCAGAGATACTTATCCCCTCAGTGTTCAGGGTGCTGAGGGGGACCTAGGACAGCTGAAGTTCCTAGGGTTAATCACCTCAGATGCCAGCAGTCTCCTCCATGTCATCATGTGCTGTGAACGTCATACACTAAAAAAGGTTGGACAGTACTGACCTAAAATATAAGAAAGGATGTTTGCCATTTACTTAACAAAGTTCAGAAATATGCAGTCCAGAGTGAGTGCAGCTGCCCAGTGTGACATTCTCGTGGATCCAGGCTTTTTCCATCTTTCTGCTCTGCCATCTTCTACTTTTTGTTTTTGCTTCTCCTCTTTGTTGCCCCATGGTCACAAGGTAGCTGCCACACCCTCAGACATCATGTCCTCACTCCACGGATTTATGCAGGAAGGAAACCAAAAGAGCAAAAGAAAATCAATGGACAGTGCAATAATCTATTCTTTTATCCAGTGGAGAGCAGAGAGCCAGGGGGAGCTTTCCCAGCTGTGCCCCCAAATCACATGACCACCTCTGCTGCAAAGGAGGCTAGGAAGAGGCCTACCTGCTCTGAGACTACTAATCTTCACCTACTACCTAAACACAAAATTGCGAGTTCTGTTAGCAAAAACAGAGAGCTTTGGTGGTTGTGTAAGCACAAGTGGTAGTGCCAAACACAGCCTGTAAGGAAGAAGCCAGGGTTTTTTGTTTGTTTTGCTTTGTTTGATGAGACATAGTTTCTGCTTCTTAGGTAATCGTTTAGACTATTTCTGCTAAAATACCACTCACGAGATCATTTATCCATGATAGTGAAAGCCTCCTCTGTGGAAGTTGGTTTGAAATAGAACATCCTACAGATAAGAAAAAGATTTGTGCAAATATTAGTCAAAGAAATTTAAGTTTTATCAGTATTCATTTTCATTCAGAGATAAACACCATTATGATTTTATAGCTTTGAGTAATAGAACTAGGTATGATTTTTTGCTTTTTCCCTCCTGTTCAATAGTTTTACTAATTTTTTCATCATGTATTACATTTGCAATGAAAAAGGCATTAATATTTTAAATTATTTTTAAATCTGATGGGCTCTTTGGAATATCGAGTGAAGTGTCTCAAGAATTGGACCACAGAGCTCCTTTATTTCATTTCTTAAACATTAAAATGAAAGTCATTGTAATACAAAAGTCTCATACCTCAACTTTTAAAAGGTTAATTTTCAAGCAGTATTAATTTTGGATATTCTAAATACTTTTATCGTTTCCTCAGAATTGAGAAAGTATTATTTTTATTGTGTTGCAAAGACCATATCAGAGATTCATGGCACTGAGTATAGAAACTAAGCATAATCATTACCTTTGATTAATTAATAATTTTTAGAAAATTAGTTCATAATATCCCCAGTGCTGACTTGGAAGGGGAAAAACAAGAAAAAGAAAGAAAACACCAGCCACCAAGGATCTTTCCTTTATTACTTGAAATCTTGGATTTGGAAAACAGAAATATTTCTGAACCAATTTTCGGTCTGTGATAAGGAATAAACTTTTTCAGCTTTGTGAATGAATTCATTTTCTGATTATGAAAGTTATTTAAGAACTTTATAGGGTAGGAAATTTAGGGGAGAAAAAGTAGTTACTCTTAATTCCACCACCTTGATACATCTTTTCAGATGTGTCTGGTTCATGATATGATCATAATCATAAGGTCAATGCCACTTTATATTGTATCCTACCTATTTCTAGGGCACTAAGTGTTCTCTTCATATTTCTTTTCATGTTTTCCTTTGATAAAAATATATCCCCATTTACTCCCCACACTCATTTCCTCCTCACCAAAAGTAATCATTTTTACCTTATTTATCTAATTTTTTTAGCTATTACTCTCTGTTTCTCTGTGGGAGAGAGGAAATACGCCCCCTCCATCCAGTTCCCTCTTAGATTTTATTTTTATTTTATTTTTAAAAAGACATAAGGCGATTAACAGGAGAAAATCAAGTTTTAATACATACACACAAAGAAGTCATGTAAGCACGAAGAATCTTAAAGACAGCAAGGCAAACGAGATATATGTCATCTGGACTAAGGAAGAGGTAATGGTTTGAGACTTCAAAAGGAAGTAAAGCAATTCACAGGTTGATGAACAGATTTAGTGTTTAGTAAACAAATGTTTGCTGGGCTATCTAGAGACAATGGGACGCAGAGAAGACTTTGATCAAATGGGCCTATCTCTCACACCTAGTTCAGATTAAACTATAGTTATCTCTGTTGATAGTTCCTTCCTGGAATATATCTCTATGTTTTAGACAGCTAGTGGGAAGGTTCTGTCAAAGTTCTTCCTGAGGCCTTAAAAATAATGAGTATTCCAAACAGGCATATTTTGTGGTGGCAAACTCTACTCTCCTTCATCCCTAAACAAAATGCTTATGTTGTTACTTCATGGTTCTTTTGTTCTCACTTTGGAGGAGGATAATACAGCTCCCTTTTATCACTCCTACCTCCCACTAACACTTCTCATTCCCTCTATCCTCCTAGTAGGGTTGCATCCTAATTTTGGTTAGATTGTTATATACCTGATAATGTTATAAACACTTTTTTATGGCATAAACTGCCCTATTGTAAAGTATCATTACTTTTCCTTGTATCTTTACTCAAATGAATGATGTCCTATTTGGTTTACCAAGTTGTCTGTGTACTGCCTACAGTTGAATCTCAAGCTCTTCCCCAATGTCTAATTAGTTCAGATGCATCAGGCATTGTATCACTATCATCCACAAGAAGGAAGAATCTCTGCCCAGAGACTTCTGATCTTATCCAGTCTGCTCAGTATGCCTCGTGCACAGCTGTCATCCTGGGAACTGTTTTTTTTTTTGTTTTTTTTTTTTCCCGGTGAGGCAATCCTCGGTTAACCTCACAGATTGCAAGAAACTTGTCAGCTTACAATCCCTTATTTTTTATTTTTTTATGCCTACAGCACCTGGTCTTCCTAGGTGGTCTCCCATCCAAGTACTAACCAGGCCCGACCCTGCTTAGCTTCCGAGATCAGCCTGGGAGCTTTCTTCACTTTTGTTTCTGAGGATTCCCTTTGTTTCTGATGTTGGCTCCCTGTTTCATAATTCTCATATCTTCTTCTTCTCAGTTTCTTGTTTTTGTGGAGCACATCCTCCAGTATCTTTTAGCAAAAGATTCATGGGAAGTAAAATTTCGAGATTATGCATATCTGAAAATGTCTTTATGCTAAGCTCACTCATAAGTAATAGTTTGGCAGGGTATGGAACTTTATTTTGGAAACAGTTTTCCTTTAGGTTTTTAAAGGCATTATCCCATTGTCTTCAGGCTCCCAAGATTGCTGTTGAGAACTTCAAAGTCATTCTACTTCATGAGCCTTTGCATATGACCTCTTTCTCCCCACTCTCAGAAAGTTTCAATATCTTCTCTTTTTCCTGATAAAGTACCTTGTAGTTAGTCGTAGTTTCATCCGTTGTCAGGTATCCTCAGTGGGCCTTTTCAGTCTACACACTCATGTCCTTTAGGCCAAGGAAAATTTCTTATGTTATTTTTTTCCTTTTTTCTTTTTTGTTTTAGGTCTAGGATATTTCCTTGATGATTTCCTTGCCTCTGTTTTTTCTCTTCTCTCTTTCTGTATCTCCTCATTTGAAAATTATAACGGCTTGACTGGCCTTCGGTATTTTTGTTGCTTTTTCCTGTCGCCCATCTCTTCGTATCTTTGCTCCATTTTGGAGTGAGATTTCCTTACATTTTCATACAACCCTGTTATTGAATCTTATATTTTTATTTTCAAAGACCTCTTTCTTTTAATTATTTCTTAAGTATCATATTCTTTCATTTCATAGTTACAGTAACTTACCTGAGGATGTAATTGATAGTTGGGATGTGGGTTTTTGGCATTTTCTTCTCTCAACATAATTTCAGTTTCCCTTCTAATTAGCTTTTTTCTGTATTTCTACCTCTATTACAATAGGGACTTTTCTCAGATTTTTGGTAATCCTTGGTTGTCCACTCATATTTAAAAGTGTGCCATTACAAAGCTGTAGATACAGAAAGTAGAATAAGAGTTACCTAGTGCTAGGGGAGTTGGGGAAAATAGAGAGCGGCTGCTCAAGAGTACAATTTTTTTGAGAGGTACTGAAAATATTCTAAAATTAGTTCTAGTGATAGTGACACAATGCTGAATATACTTATATTTAAAATATATATTGGCTTATACACTTTAAATGGATCAACTGTATAGTGTATGTGTAATATCTCAATGAAACTATTTCAAACAAAAAGTAAGACACTAACAAGAAGATTAAAGGCTCCAAGTGCGTGGCTGGGGCTTGTCATCCATAGGTTTCATTGTAGGGTGATCTGGCTGAGCTGCTTAGTTGGGGGAACCTATCATATCAGTATATTTGTCCTTCTTTTTGGATTAGAATCCCCAGGAAAGAATCTACCATAATCTGCAGGGTCATTCAACTGAAGTATCTGGCTGCCAGCTTTCTTGGAGCTGAGTGAGGAAAGACGGCTTTCTCTGAGTCCAGCAGGCTAACACCCACCTAATCTCATTTTCAGTATGGTCCCTTAGCCATCCACTGTGCCTAGGGTCCCCACCACCACCACCACAGTCCAGAGATCCTATGTTCTACGCATTGTAGAGCATAAATCCTGTTTTAAAATGCCAAGGCTGAGCAAGAGCAGTTGCCCCAGGTAGAGAGTGGGGAAGTTGATATGACTGTTTCTTAATCAGGCTTGAAACTAAACATACTTACCTTAGCTGTCCTCTCACTCATACACACTTTCAGAGATACCTGGTACCCCTCCCTAATTCCTGAACTTTTGAAGAGTTCTGTGCATCGGGTTTGTTCTAGCCTTTTTCTTCTCTGTTGTGTTTTGGGGTAAAAAGCAAAGGTGGAAACATGTCCACACTATCTTTATCCGAACACAAATACACATTTTGCCATCTCCCATTATTCAGGACCTTAACAATATATATTACTGCGATTACTTTTTCATTTAAAATTCTGATTTGTAAAATAAATAAAACAATAAACATTTTCTTCTGGATAGTATACTCCTGTTTTATGCAGAACCCAAAGATTTGAGGATACTAAAGGGGGAAGTAATATTTTTTATGTGCAAGTAGAAAAAAATCAATCCTCCCTAATTCAGAGAACCAGTTAAGTGCATTCAGAATTTTAAGGCTTATAAAGAACTGATTTAACATCAATAGATGATGTAAGCTTCTTCTCAAGTCATGAAGCATTTCTTTACCTTAGCAAGTGATCAAAGTTCTCAAATTCTGACTGCCTCGTAAAAATCATATAGATGTTATTGTTAATTTTCCATAGATAAAACCTGATGTTTAATACTTGCCTTAAATACTCTTCTAATGTGGTTCTTTGATTTGACCTTGAGGCCAGCGACTGACTTAATTCCTCTTTGCATTTCTGGTGCCTAGAATTGCACCTGGTATCCAGTTAACATATCTTAAATGCTTAGCAAGTGAATAACTAAGAAAAGGAACCATAGTCAATAATGCACTTGTGTCACGTATAACGACAACTTCCAAGACAATTCTAAATTGTCTTCACCTCCATTTAAACTTTTCAATATATTACAACATTGGGTCAAATTCTGCTTGTTAATAACAATGATCTCTAAGATTACCACACACTCTAAAACCTTACGATTCTGTTTCTCAACCTAAAATGCCACCCTTCTTTTACATTTAAAAAAGACCTTTATCTTACTACATTGATAAAAAAAAAAAAAAAACATATTCAATTCAGATTATTATGCTCAATCTCTTGACCTTTCCAAAGCATCATAACTATTCAAGACTGGCTACATAATCTGCAGAATCCCGTGCAAAATAAAAATGTGGACCCCTTGTTTAAAAATTAGTAACATTTTCAAGATGGCAACAGCAAAGCATTAAACCAAGCACAGGACCCCTCCAAGAGCCACATGTCCATGAATCCAGCTCTGTGATCATTTCTGGAGGGAAGACACATTTTTTCTGACTTTAGTTTACTTTGATTCAGCTATTAAAGAGACTAACACTTCCCATGCTCAGGGACTTTTAGTTTGAGAGCAGCCAGGGACATTCATTATTCAGTCATTGCCTAAAACTCTGCATTTCAGGTACTCCCTAGGGTTAAACCACAGAGCTATTACACTTCAGACAATAGTTCCTTAGACTGAGTTCTTCCCATTGTGGGCGTTCAGTATTTGGTGATGATGATTTTCAGGTGCTTTCTTCCTGCTCTGACAGTAGCTTTCAACGGGTCAAAGTCTTCAAGCCAAATTAAATTAACACTCGATATCTGATCCCCAAGGGAAAAAGAACTTGAATAAAAATATGTCTCCTATATCTTGGCATCTGGCCATTGGTAGAACTTTTAGAACTTTTTATCTTCCCCCCACGTCACTTGTTTTTTGGCTCGGTGCTTCTGAACACCTGCTATTCATATCAGAAGGAAATGAAATCAATAGCATTTTTCTTCCCCAGTGGCAGTCTTTAAACTTCCTTCTCTTTTGCCAGTAAGTCATCATTCTTCTTCAAGACTGCTTTTATATTCAGGTATGTCCAAGATTTCCTTGACTTGCTTATTTTGAACTTTGAATCTAATAGATACTTAGGACTTTATATGGTTCCACCTTCACCCACAGAGGCACCTAACATGAACACAGTGGGCTGAAATGTTTAAGGGTTTCAAAAGAATGATTATGATGCCATTAAGAGAAATAAAGACCCTAAGGGAAGTAAAGAGCTAATATTTATTCGTCATGAGTAAACATCTGATCTTAGCTATCTCAGAACAGGGGCATATATTAATAAATTGAATTTTGAATAAATTGGCTTCTCAGTTCTGTGGCAGCCTTGCTGGGAAGGGTGCTCCCCTGGGGCTTCCACAAATAAGCAGATGCTGACCCAGTGCTGACCTGACTCCCCATGCAGTCCAGGAAGCTGGTGGAGCTGGCACATGGAAGCAGGCTGAGAGCTTTTCTTCCCAAAGAGGAGAGTCTAAACCCACACATGGAGGTTACAAAGAGATGATTGTTCTGTAGAAGGAAGAGTTTAACAGTATGATTATAGAGGAAATAGGCAATCTCTGAAAATATTCAACTTCTCACTGAAGCTGAATGACCATCTGGGAGGACTGCTGTGGAGGAAAGAGAAACAGCATGTGGCTTTTTAAACTAGAATGCATTTAGGTTTTCTTATAATGCTGCAGTTCTGGGTTTCTCTTAAGGTAACTCCCAAGAGAAGAGTGCTTGATCATAACAAATACAGAGCCTCATGAGAGGAGAGAGAAGTCTGTTACCCATGATAACTCTTCTTCCTTATAAAGGAAACTAAACCAGCAAGCATGTGGCCTTAAATAGATCTGAGGCTTACACTGCCCGCACTTGGCACAGTGTGCTTCCTTTGAGGAAACTGTGAGATTACATAGCCATGATTTCCAGTTTAGGCAGGTAAACTAGCATAGAGGTTTTTGAATTAAAATACGACTCTGCCATTCACCAGCTCTATAAATTAACCTCTCTGGCCTCAGTCTCCTCACCTATAACAAGACAATAATCATACCTACCTCACAAGGTTATTGTAAGAATAAAATAAGAAAATATATATGACTATCTAGTACGATGCCTAGAATATAACATATACTCAGATATTCATTTTTAAATAAGATAGTCCTTAAAACATTTTTGTAGACATACTATGTGCTGGGCACTGTGCCCAACAAGCAGGATCAGAGGACACCTAGAACTCTTCCGAGTCCCCAAGAATGATTGATTTCATATTCTTTCTACCTTACCGGTAAGGTAGAAGCTGGTTCCAACCAGTGATTGTGAAGCTGCATTTAATTTGAAAGTACAAAGTGATGATTGGAGGCAGAGGGTATCCTTGGAAAGGCTCATGTTCTACAAGAGTTTACGTCACCATTGCCACCTCTGATGGACAGCCTTATTCTGAAAGACCCAGCCTTTCAGCCTGAATTAATACTAATCAGTTCGAAACCTCTAACACATAGGAAGCACACAAGTTTGTCCAATAAATGAATGACAAGGTAAATGAGGTCAACCTTAAACCTTTGGATTAACTGTAAAATGACACCAGAGCTCTGTATTTACTAAGGATTAGAAGATTCAATGTAGTTCCTTAGTGTTTCCATACATAAGCCATCCAAAAATACAGGTATCTATGCTTGTCTTAAAAAAAGAAAAAGTAATTTGTCTTCAAAAAGCAAAACAATGGGAATATGTCAGAAGGCACAAGCCAATTGAAAGAGCTCTCAGTGGCTAAATGTGGAACAATTTGAGCAATAAAATAGCATAGCATTGAATTATCACCCAAAGAATAAATATACTAGAGTCCATATTGATATATGATTAAGTAAATAAATAGGAGAGAAGAGACCCATCTCCCATACAGAAGAACTCCAAATAATATGTGTAGTGACTTGCCCTCAAAGAGATGGAACGTAACTCTCCTTAAGAATGGGCCATACTTAGTGGCTTGCCTCCAAACAGCACAGTTTGGCAAGGGAGGTGGGGGTAACTTTACAGTGGAGAAACCTGATAAATACCACCTTGACCAGGTGATCAAGTATATATACTACTAAAATGACTTATCACTGATGATGATGAGTCATGTTAGTAGTATATACCCTTGATAGGATGTGATAAGAATAGTTCTTTACCTCTGTGATCTTCCTCTCCAAAACCTATGCATACTATATAACCATGATAAAAACATCAGCCAAACCAAAATCATGGGACATTTTACAGATACCTAATAAGTACTCCTCAAAACTGTCAAGGTCTTCAAAAACGAGGAAAGTCTTAGAAACAATCAATCTATGAGTCCAAAGAGCTAAGATAACTAAATGTAACATGATATCCTGATGAGAACATGACAGAAAACTTTTAAAATCTGAATATAATATGGAGTTAAATTTTTAAGTAGTTGGTGCTTCCTCCCTAAAAGTGACATCACCAAAACCTGCTCCACAATTATGCATTACAGTAGCATTTCATTGTGACATAAGTATTGCGGATCACATTTTAAAACTGCCTCTCAAGGCTATACTTCGAAGTGTGAGGTATATTTAGTATACCAGTTGTATACATAAGGACAACTTGGTAATCTGTTGAATAATATGGGTCTTTTTGCAGGTAGCCTTAGCTGTGACTTATGCAGATTATATTTTAACCTGCCATGGAATCTTAATCCATATAATGCTAAATATGGATAACTTTGGTTCTTATAGCTCAAACTTCCCAGTTTTCAGAATTTGGGATTGGATCAAAAATGTTTTTTATTAGACATACATGCCAAGGGTAGGCAAAAGTTTCTTGCTTTTATTTAGCCACCCATATTGGATATATACAGATATAATTTCTCTGTGTCCCAAATATAGAAAACCAGTCAGTGTATCTCCTGAAAGAAAGGTGCACATTGTCAGACTGTGTCCCAAATGCTGCAAGCTTATGAAAATTTGCTCATAGACTGTTGATTTGGCAACACTTGTCATTATTATTACTCTGTGTGTGTGGTTTTTTGGGGGTTTTTTGTTTGTTTGTTTGTTTGCATCAACTTCAGCCTTTTCTACCTTCAAAGAGATGAAAGTCAAAGCAAGAAGGCCTTTGATTTCTCTGAAATTGGTTCTGTGCACACTATTGATTTTCGTATCTTAATATCTTTTCTCAGAAACAATCAGCCCATCTCTTCCTGAGAAAATGTTAACATTTCCTGTGAACTCATATGCTGTTTGCATTGGTCTCATTTGCATGACTTTCCCTGGATAAACATTTGGAAATTGGCCTGACTTTAGACTGAATCAAGTGCAGTATAGAAATAAACTACTTCCCCCCATACTGTATATCGTCTTTTTCATGAGGACCTGTATGCCACTGAAGAAATTCTCTCTTCTAAGAGCTTATATAGTTCCTTGATGCTCCAATTGAGGAATTTTCTTTCAGCTTCCTTCTTTTGGATGAAGATAATGAGTAAAGTGTATTGCTACAGGAAAAAGGACTTCATGAGGCTGTGTCTTCAACTATTCTGGCACATGGAACAATTCTGTGGAAATAATAGGTATCAGATAGCATTCTTTGTTTGCAAGCAAGAGAAACTGTCATTGCAAAGAAAATCACTGGGAAAATAGCAATTAGTTCACATAATCTAAAGAAAAAGCTAAGCTATCAAGCCAAAGGAAGAATATGAAATGCAGCAGCTCAGTGGATTCATTTATTCGATGAGCCTCTACCATGTCCCAGGCACTGTGCTGCAGGTTAAGGATATAGTAGCATGGGGAATCTGTCATGCCCTTGCTTTCATTGAACTTGCTTCCAGAGGATCTCAGACTCTTGGATGGCCTCACATTTGGCTGCCGCTGATGTAATTACTAAGCTCCTACACTTTTCATCCATCATTCATCAGAGTATCCAAGATCTCTCGGAGTAAGAGCATAGGTTGGGTCAAAGGCTCACTGTTGGGGGTGAGGTGCTGTGATGTGCATTCCCAACAGGACCACATGGAAGGAGGGAAGCCTGACTCCCCAGGGCTGAGTGCGCTGCTCTTACCAACAGAGGAAAACAAGTGCTGAGTGGCAAAAAGAAATCTACTTACTATATTTAATATTAATAGTGTAAAGAAAGGAATGAGAAGGCTTAGAAAACAAGTGCTGAGTGGCAAAAAGAAGTCTACTTACTATATTTAATATTAATAGTGTAAAGAAAGGAATGAGAAGGCTTAGAATTCTGCCTAAAGGCACTTTTATATAAATAAGTATAACCTTGGATATGTTTCCATAACCTCTCTAAAAGTCCCTTTCCTCATCTATATAAAGTAGGAATAATAATCCCTATCTCATAGAATTGTGTTTGTTGTTCTTGGAAACCCTCTCAAGGCCCTTGGCAATCACCACCCTCTTCCTCTTTCCCCTATGTCACTTCTAATACTGTATATTAGTTTTGCCCAGTTTTGAACATTATATAAACAGTATCATACAGTGTGTACTCTTTTGTATCTAGCTTCTTTGCTCAATATTATGTTTGTGAGTTTCACCTATGTTGTTTAGTGTGGTTGTATTTATTAATACTCATTGCCAAATGAGAACTTGCAATACTCATACCCTTTGTATGAGTGCACCAATATTTGTTTATCCATGCTATTGATAATGGACATTTGGGTTATTTCTGGTTTAGGGCTACTATGCAAAGCTCCTAAGGACATTCTCATGCATGACTTTTGGTATCATATGGATGCATCTCTATGAGATATATATCTAGGATTGGAATTGCTAGGTCAAAAGGTATTCATGTGTTCATGTAGTTTTCAACTTATACTGCCCCCAGCAATGTATAACAGTTCTAGCTGTATCGCATCCTTGCCAATGCTTGGCATTATCATAGAATTGTTTTGATGCTTAAATCTGGATCACATTTAGTAGCTAGTTGAGAACTTATTCTAATTGTTTAATTAGAGTTGTATTTTCACACAGTTGTGAAATCTACATAGCATTTACAGGTATTTTCCATGCTTTTCTAACAAATGATATTTCAGTCCATTCTGCTGGTATAGTGTTTATCGTAGCATGGAAATCTGTACTGGGTTGGACAGATTGTTGGACAGTCCTTACTGGGCTGGCTCCTTTTTTGTATGCGTTAATAGTAAAACTTTGCTTGGTAAAGTGTCACACTGGCCACTTCAGAACAGGCATTCCATCCCAGCTCCGAACTGTATCTCAGAAGAGATGTGAATAGTGAAATCAACAGGCACTGAAACTCTCCAGGCTGTTCCATTGCTCTTCCCCATTCAAAACCAAGAGAGGCATCAGTCTTACCTAGATCACGCTGGGGTTTTATTTGTAGTGGGAGGCGGATATACACTAACTAGCCTGCCAAACCTGCATCCTTGAGCACAGTACTTAGTTTTTCAGGACCTCATTTGCTTCATGTATGAAACTGATAATACCTACCTTGAAAAGTTCCCAAAATTGAAAAAGAGATAATATACGTAAAGTGCCAGGTTCAGGGCCTCAATTAGGGGCACCTATTACTGTTATTAGGGGTAGTAATTATGGTGGTTTGATCTCAGGCATAATATACTTAAAACTGTAGTGTTTTTTAATTGAACAGTGTTGAAAAGAAGACTACAGACTCAGAATTTTAAAACAAGACTTAGCTATTTACAAGAACTGCATTGCCAGAAAGTAGAAGAGCACTCAGCAGCCCAGGGGCTGGGACCACCACACCCTATTTTCCTAATACATCAACATTATAAATTATCTTTTGTACCTGAGCATATCCTATGCCTCCCACCCTAGCCCCTTCCAGGAATTGCTTTATGATCCACCGGAAAAGAGAGCCTTGTTCTCACAAGTAAACAAACTTCAGAAGGGAAGACTGATAATACACATTTGAAAGAAGGTCAGATATACATTTGGAAACTAGAGGAATTCATGTTTGTTCAGAAGAACAAAGGGGAGTGTGACTTTGAAAATCTATGAGAGGGTCTTAATGGTTGTTCAAGGGAGTAACATCAAGGATGTATTTGTTGAGTTTTTAATTCATTATGGGACCTGAAATTCTCTTAATTATGGAACTTGGTTTCCTCATCTTAAAAAAAAACAAAAAACAAAAAAAAAAAACAACTAGCCATTATTTAACCTTTACTTTAAAAATTAGGCAATTAAGGTGCATAGAAGTGACATTACTTCAACATCACTCAGATAGGTGGTATCAGAATCAAGACCAGAATCTAGGTCCTTCAGTTCTGAATCCAGTGACCTTTCCCTGGATCTTTTCTTAAATATTATAAGGGATGATGCTGACCTTCTAAAATCATTGACTGATAAAGTCTAAAATTGTCTAAAGGAGCATTTGTTTTCCCTTAAATTGTTTTTCACTGAAATTCTGTGCCATCTAGAGTTATAGCTAGGGTTAATTATAGGTTGTCAAGACCAGGCGCTGTGCCAAGTCTTTTAGATGCTTATTCATTATGTACTTTTAACAGGACTGGCCTAAGCTTTCACGATCACTGCAGGTGTTTGGTTGTTCCTGCCAATTAGTAGGAAATTGTCCTATAAAAGTAATATTGCATAGGGCGGATTGTCTGAGATCATATTTCCCTCAATGTGAGAAAAAATGTTGATAAGACAAAGTAGGTCATTAATACCAAAAGAGATGAACTTTTGTTCATCCAGATGTTGTGGATTTTATGCCCTTAATATATATTATCTTCCATACATGGAGGTGTACATTCCTTTTTACTTTTTAGTTTTTAGAACTGCAAGAAGTGGGCTCTGTCAAACTGTTCAAGTAATTTTGTTGTTGATGTCTGTTGATTAAGAGATCACATACGGACATATGGACTTGAGTGCCCCTTGTGATTGCCCTGGAATCCCACCAGGCTCTGAGGTTCACTGACTGGTAACATTTTGCCAGCAGCCATAGTGATTCTAATGGAAGCAGCAACTTCAATAGATATGCTGAAAAATGGCTCCTAAGGTTTTCCTTGTTCCCATTCGAAGTGGTATGCTGGAGGCTACTCCTTCTGGCTTGTGAGAGTCAACTGTCAATTTCATGAACCAATTATTAAGCGCAACCACTATTAGAAATTAAATTACATAAACTTACAACTAAATGAGTTATATATTTTAAACGGTAATACTCACAAGTCATCCTTTCCTAATTATTTTACCATATATATACTATTATTTGCTCTTGAGGCTTTTTACATATATATTGTATCTGTGTAGTGGAAATACTGTACAATGTTGTGCTACAGGGCATTTCTTTCCAGCTCATTTAGTGACATCACATTGGTAGATTGAAGTAGAGGTATTTATTCCACAGCAGTTGTCAAGTGTAAGTCATGGCTAGATTTATTGTTTTGTTGATTGTTATTTAAACTTAAAAGTGTGTTGCATCTATAGCCGTTGCATAGTCAGTAGCACAAAATATTGAAGAAATATTCTTCCAGTATTCAAAAACTATTTTCCTATTCATCAGAAATGTAGCTCATACTATTGACCAATGAGTAAAGTTCTGACAGATGTCTTCATATCATTTTTGTCTTATTAATGTAAAGGAAAATGTCAACCAACATCACGTTAAAACTCGCATTCATCAGCCAATTATAAGTTGGCTATGGATGCAAAAGTTCTACAAAAATCAGCAAAAGCATTCCAACAATTATATGGAAGTTACAGTAGAGACTATTGCATATTTTATTATTTGTAAATTGTGTGCTACACATTCTTTGTCAGTAAAATTTATAATAAACGTATATATGTGCACACACATTTTTCCCCAAAAGTACATTTACCAGTACATGAGTCCTTTTGTGCCACTGAAATCCATAAAATGTATCTTTATTATAATAATCTTCAGTGATAATACTAATAACAGCTAAAATGTATTGAATACAAGTGACAGACTTTATAGGAGTCACCTCACTGAATCCTCCTAAATGATCTTATATTGTCAGAGACAAGGAAACAATGAGGAAGTTAAATTCAGGCACCTCCAGCTCAAGCAGAAGAGAGGACAGTTATTAGCTACCTTCCAAGGACAAGGAGCATGGTAGACACTTGCTCTAAATTATTCACATAAACCTTGTGGTAAATAAAGAAAGTGATTTTTATTATTAATATATGGATAAAGAATAAGCCTGAGTCACAGCTAAATAACAGTGGTTAGAAGGGGAAACCACAAGGGGAGGTTTCAAAGCTTTCAAGTGCCTCTTCCTAAATCAATTCAAATGTAATATAACAACTTCATCTAAGAGATTGCTGTGGAGGACTACAAATGGTAAATACTTTGAGAGTATTTTTATTAATAACCATTGAGAAATTTCATGTAAATAGAATTTGGACACACACATGAAAGATAAGCATTATCCAAAATAACTAGAGCTTAAAATCAGACTCCAAAAATGGCTAATTTAGACTTCTCAAGAGTACATAAAATAAATGGGAAAGGGTATGAAGTTTCAGTGACAGATTTTAAACATAATATTTGTATTTACAGATTGTTAAGCACATGGACACATAAAAAGTCAGCTAAAGGAACAATGTAAAATAACGGGTACCATGTTTTAAGGTATTTTACAAAGTGTCTAATACTATATTAGTTAAGTGTGCTTTCTGGAAGGTAGAATTTATAAAGTGTGATCTGTGTCTGGCCCTAGTCAAGTCAGTGGTATTCACAGCTCCTACACCCAGCCAGGCCCAGCCAGTGGAGCTGGACTGCCAGCCCTTCAGGCACTCTCAGCACCAGAGCAGAGCAGAGCCAGATCCAAACCCTAAGGCACAGGCAGGGCCTTCAGCAGTGACCAGCATCCTCCTCCTCATTCTTTGCCACACTTCCCAAGATGGATCATTCTGGTCATTCATAGGAGTATACCGCATCATTTCTGGACTGCACATATCATCACTGCCTTATGATTCTTCTAAGCCAATACTTCTTTTTTCTTTTTAGATTTTAGTTATTTGTTTATGACAACCTGATCTATTAATTTTGAAATTTCTGTGACAATTTTCTCCAAAGTACTAGTTTAAAAAAAGTTACATAAGAAATAGTATATAGGCAACTCATCAAAGTTTTATCAGGCTAAATATATTTGGAACTTACTATATTTCCTGTTCTTATTTTACATGAATGATGGTAAACTAGCTAAATCTACTTTCAGCAAATGTTCAGTATCAATACAGTAATGTTAACTGGACTCATCATGCCACATATCAGCTCTCTAGACTTATTCATTCTACAACAGTTACAGACTGTACCCTTTGACCAACATCTGCCATTTCCTCCACTTCCCTGCCCCTCATAACCACCACTCTACTCTCTGCTCCTATGTATTCGACTTTTTTAGATTCCACATATAAGTGAGACCATGCACTATTTTTCTTTCTGTCTGTAAGCCAGTATTTCTTAAAGTATAGGTTCTAGAACCACCTGCTTCAGAAATGGCAAGTTGTTAAAAATGCCATTTCCTCGGCCTGTTGGCAACTCCGATGCATTCAGTTTTGAGAACCAGTTTAGTCAAGCAGGGTGTGTACTGACCTTTGATTCTCAAGTGCCTAGTTTTGTTCTTTAACTTATAGGAAAGGTTTTGGTATATAAAAGGGCCACTGCCAGAGATTATTACGGCTGAGCCATGATTTGAAAACCAAAATAATCCCAGTTCTTCTCCACAGAGATGCCAATACTGTACACCTCCCACATCATCTCAGCCAGGTACTTCCCATTCTTTGCACACAGGGGCTCTGTTCGATTTCTTTCTCCATAAACTGCTTATGTTTCTAATGACTCAGGACAGGGTGTTCACCTGTCTAGCAGAGACCAGTAGTTTCTGTGACATTTTCCAATTGTTCAAGTCAGAGCTCATGATTAGTCTGGCGTCCTAGCCATGTATGAGAAACCTTCTTGTCATTCTGCATTTCTCTGAAGCTTGCAAGCACACTAAAAATCAATTCTGCTTATGGTTTTCCAATAGCCCTGAACAGTTATAATTACAATATACATCTGTGATAGCAAGGCTCCCTTGTAAAATTTTCTCATATAATTTTTTTCAGCAGCTTCTGCAGATTTGATAGTAATTTGGATCTTGACTAAATGATGCGTCTTTTATGCTGAGGGGGATCATTTCAGCCCTGTGCATTTTTAGCACATTAATATGAGGAGGACCTGAGCAGTCTGAAAGCTAAGGCACAAACACTACCTAAAGATTCCTGGTAAATAGTAAAAGCCCAACAAATATTTGGTGGATTTTACTGAAGAAAGGCCCTACTTTTTAATCACAGAAAATGTAGTGTTTAGCAAAGAATTGGAATGGTACTTTTTTCAGATACCTCAAAATATAAATTTCCTGCAGGTTAAGGTTACTGGTATTATGGACTAAGGAAAGGGAAGGAAAGTTAGTGAGCCACAAGGCAAGGTTTTCCTTTATGCATTTATACTACCTGTATTAGTTTGCTAGGGCCACAAAACAAAATACCACACACTAGTGGCTTAAACATGAAACTTTATTGTCTCACAGTTCTGGAGGCTAGAAGTCCAAGATATTGGCAGTGTTGCTTCCTTCTGAGAGCTGTCAGGGCCAACTAGACTAAGAATGTGTTCCATGCACACGGCCTAGCTTCCACTGGTTTGCTGTCAATCTTTGTCATTCCTTGACTTATAGAAGAAGCATCACCCCAATTTCTGCCTTATCTTCACATAGCATTCTCCCTGTGTGCATGTCTGTTCAAATTTCCCTTTTTCATAAGGACACCAGATTAGAGCCCATCCTACTTTAGTATGTCCTCATATTAACTAATTACATTTGCCATGACCCTATTCGCAAATAGTTGCATTTTGAGGGGTTAGGTTGCATGAGTGTCTTATTTATTTGGATATTATCCCCATATCAGATGTATCATTGGTGAATATCTTCTCCCATTCAATAGGTTGTCTTTTCATTTTGTTGATGGTTTCCTTCACTGTGCGAAACTTTTTAGTTTGATTTAGTCCCATTTGTATATTTTTCCTTTTGTTTCCCTTGTCCGAGGAGAAATATCCAAAAAAAGATTACTAAGAGTAATGTCAAAGAGTGTACTGCTTATGTTTTCTTCTAGGAGTTTTATGATTTCAGGGGTTACATTTAAGTCTTTAATCCATTTTGAGTTTGTTCTTGTATATGGTGTAAGAAAGTGACCTAGTTTCATTCTTCTGCATGTATCTGTCCAGTATTCTCAACACCATTTTTTAAGAGACTGTTTACCCCATTACCCCATTGTATATCCTTGGCTCCTTTGTCATAGATCAATTGACCATATAGGCATGGGTTTATTTCTGAGCTTTCTATTCTGTTCCATTGATCTATGTGTCTGTTTTTATGCCAGTACTGTGCTGTTTTGATTACTATAGCCTTGATACTTCCAACTTTGTTGTTCTAAGATTGCTTTGGCTATTCGGGGATTTTTGTTCCATATAAATTGTAATATTATTTGTTCTAGTTATGTAAAAAAGTTTTGTATTTTGATGGGGACTGCATTGAATCTGTAGATTGCTTTGAATAGTAGACATTTTAACGTCTTAATTCTTTCTATCCATGAGCATAGTATAGCCTTCCATTTATTTGTATCTTCAGCGTCTAACAGTTTTCCAAGTACAAGTCTTTTACCTCCTTGGTTAAACTGATTCCTAGGTATTTTATTCTTTTTGATGTAATTATAAATGAATTGTTTTCTTAATTTCTCTGAGTTTGTTATTGGTGTATAAAAATGCAACTGATTTCTGAACATTTTGTATCCTGCTACTTTACCGAATACATTTATGAGTTCTAATAGTTTTTTGGTGGAATCTTTATGGCTCTCTGCATATAGTATCATCTCATCTGCAAATAATGACAATTTCACTTCTTCCTTTCCAATTCTGGTACCTTTTATTTTTGTCTGATTACGTGGCTAGGACTTCCAGTACTATGTGGAATAAAAATGGTGAAAGTGGACATCATTGTGTTGTTCCTGATCTTAAAGAAAAAACTTCTAGTTTTTCACCATTGACTATAATGTTAGCTGTTTGTCATATATGGCTTTTATTATGTTGAGGTGTGTTCCCTCTATCCCCATTTTGCTGAGAGTTTTTACCGTAAATGGATGTCAAATTTGGTCAAATGCTTTTTCTGCATCTGTCAATATGATTTTTAATCATTTTGTTATGTGGCATATCATATTAATTAATTTGCAGATGTTGATTCAGGCTAGCATTCTGGATGTAAAACCCATTTATAGCCATCTATTTTAAGTTGATGGTTGTTTAAGTTTGAACACATTCTAAAATCACTTCAATTTTTACTCATGCCCTCCATGTTTTATGTTTTTGTCACTTTTTTACTTCTCTGTTTGTGTATATTGCTTGATTTAGTATTGCAATTACACATGATCTTACTTTTGCCTTTTAACTATTGTACTAGCTTTCAGTTCATTGATCCACTGCTTTTACAGAGTGTTTGCCTTTATTCCTATATTTTCTTATCCATATTTTTTATCTTTTCTAAAAGAAGTCCCTTTAACTTTTCTTATAACATTGATTTAGTGTTGATGAACTATTTTAGCTTTTTCTTGCTGGGAAACTTTATCTCTCCTTCGATTCTAAATGATAGCCTGCTGGGTAGAATAATCTTAGTTGGTAAGTCTTTGCTTTTCATCACTTTGAATATTTTGTGCCAATCCCCTTCAGCCTGCAAAGTTTCTGTTGCGAAATCAGCTGACAGTTTCATTGAAGCTCCCTTGTAGGTGACTAGATGCTTTTTTCTTGCTGCTTTTAAGATTTTTGGCATTTTAATTATGATGTGTCTTGGTGTGGGCCTCTTTGAGTTCATCTTGTTTGGGACTCTCTGGGCTTCCTGGACTTGTATGTCCCTGGTGCTCTTCGAGCTGTCACCTCTGAAATCATAAAACTCCTAGAAGAAAACATAGGCAGTACACTCTTAGTAATATTTTTTTGGATATATCTCCTTGGACAAGGGAAACAAAAGGAAAAATATACAAATGAGACTAAATCAAACTAAAAAGTTTTGCACAGTAAAGGAAACCATCAAAAGGATGCAATCCCCATAGGTTTACACAGACACTGGTGCCCCAGGCTGGGCAGCCAGCCATGAGGCAGGTACCTCTCGCTCCTCTTGGGGGAACTTTGCAGCCAAGATATCACTCCCGATTCTTAATTGCCACACCATAGGTGTAGGACCTGCCCTTTCCACTTCTGTGTCGCTCCTACCAGTCTCACCGTGGCTGCTGCTTTACATCCTTAGTTATAAGACTTCTGTTCAGCTATTCTTCAAGTGCTTCTCAGCGATGGTTGTTCTATAATTTAGTTGTCATTTTTATGTGGTCATGGGAGGAGGCAAGCATAGCATTTACCTATTCCACCATACTGACTTGAAGTCTTCTTTTTTCTTTTATAATTGAGCCATTGCTGCTAGAAATATCTTAAAAACACAGCACTGAGCTAATTCTCTGCAGTGGTCAGATAGTTTGAGGCAGTGTATGCTGCACCATCTATTAACTTTGGTTAGACAAGTTAGCCTTAATACTCACATATACAAAATAAACAGGAAGAAACCCAACCTACCAGGGTTATCTTTAACGATTGAATGAAATAACATCTATAATACAATCATCACAGTCAATGACTATTGCTAGCTTTAAATGTGTGTGGGTATTGGAAAGAAAAGTAAATTGCATAGAGATATACAGTGAAAAAGTTCCCTGAATATGAACGAGGATTCTTTTTTTAAAAAGTTTCTCCCTCCAGGCACCACCCAAACACATACAGTCTCCTAAAAGGGAGGGCCCTTACCACATTTCTTTGCTTAGTTCTGAAGCTGCTGGTGGGAACTCAGTTGCTGCCCAGTCTCTGAGCAACCATGACTTCCTGTCCTCAGAACTAATGTTACAGAACAAAGGTAGTGAGTTCAAAGCCCATGTCTTACAGAGAAGCCAAAAGTCTGAGGCAGTAGGTTTTTGCAAAGAAAAGATTCGTCAGGCTAGCCAAACAAGGATACCAGAGATGAGGCTCAAATTAGTCTCCCTGAACAAAGGCCTGGGGTCAGTTTTAACAGTGAGAGTAAGAAGAGGTTATACATATTAATTCTAATTCAGAGAGTCAGATTGGATAGTCTTGGAACTAAGCCATCTAAGGTTAGGGATGTGGGAGGAACGAGACAGAACAAAGAAATTCCAGCCTGAGTTTGATCAGATATGGTCCCTGCACCAGATCTTCCTTATTAATGGACCTCTCAGTTCTTAACGGGCTCTGGGTGGGAAAAGTAGCACCTCTGTTACTTGAGTTCTATGAATTTTGGTTCCGCTGTGCTCTCTAGGTCAGCTTAGGGTTATTTAGCTGCTAACTGCCTGCTCAAGCATCTAAGACCAGTCTGATACGGCTTGGTGGTCTCTGGGGTTCTGTGAGGAGGCCTGTTATTTCCTGAAAGACACTTAAAACTAGGAAAAAAACTATTAGGGTCTGGTTTCAGTCTTAGGACCCAATTTCACAAATAGACCTGGCAGTACACTGTTAAACCCAAGCACTAGATCCACGTGGCAGCCATCAGTCAATACCAGAGGGAGAGCCTGTGTTCTGCTTGCCTTATTTTGAAACAGAAAGCCTCCTAGTCTAAAATTAGCAAAAGTGGGAGAGTATAGAAGATCAGTAGCCATGCTCGTGACTGAAAAGACAAAGAGACAGAAACAGATCCCTCTGAAAGCCTCCTGTTTGGCAGGGTGGGTGAGGAAGGTGGGTGGTGAAGCAGTCTGGACACAGTGACCATGGCCAAGGGTTTCCTACTTCTCCGAGTCCATGCTGGGGAGTCTTGCAGACTTGCCTGTACACTCAGCAATGAGTTCATCATGGAGATGTTCCATGCTGGCTGGGGCATGAGATTTGCAGCACCCTGACACTGTCCAGGATGAAAATAGGAACCCCAGTGCCAGTACTACAGAATTCCACACCCCAGAGCTGCCTCCACTGCCCCTCGACCCACCCCAGCCAAAGGAGGGCTTTTCCAAGAGAGGCACATGGCACTGGCTTGACTCTCACATCTGAAATGCCTGAGTCATGTTGGGAGGTGGCTCTAGGACTGAACAAGTGTTTGCAATCTTTAAGTAAGACCTGACTGTATTTGTGGGTTTCTCTGCAGGTAGAGTTTTCCTGTCCACATTTAATATTAGTTAATGTTCTGGTAGCTAAACTTAGAAGATCAGAAATGGAATTCTTTCCAAAATCTTGTGATAAATCCATCTATACAACCAGAACCTCATCAAAGTCCCCTCTGTCGCACTGAGGAAACAGGCAGAGTCCCAGAAGTAAAAGACACAGTGCTACTCCTTTTGTTTATACAGAAGAGCATTACCCTCTGTTGGCCTTTCTTTCACTTGCATTATCTGACTTGGTTCCCTTGATGGCGCCCCGTGAGGTGGGCAGGGACTGTCATTCTCATTTACAAATGAGAAACCATGATCTCAGTTTCATGACTTGCCTATTGTTAAAACTAATAATTGGAGAAGCAGTGTTTGTATCTAGACCTCTACTCTTAGTCCAGATACTCTCTGGGTTCAGGATTTAAACAAAAGTTAAAAAAAGACTCCATTTACCCTTGATGTTGAAACATTTTACTTTGCATGGCCTAGTAATCATGACTTTGAACCCAGAGAGGGAAATGTAACCCTAACTCACTGTTGACCAGTCATTAACAGTATTTACATAGTTGTAATAATAAACTGTATATATTTTCTAATTTTGGAGCCAATCCATGGACAAAGCAGGGAAATTTGGGTGATAACTTCAAAATCAAATTTAATACCAGCCATGACAAAGCAGAGATAAAAAATTTTAAGTGCATCTAACAGAAAAAGATGAAGTAACGTGGGAAAAGATATATAGAATATTGCTGACGGAGTAAAAACAGTTATTTAGTATTCACAGTAATAAAATAAAATATAAATAGCAAATGTCAGGAGGAAGCACAGAGTTGGAGAGGGTCAATGTCCTTCATGTGGAATCAATAGATGCTGCCTTAGGTTGAGACTATCTTTTATTCCCTGATTTAGCAAAAGATGTGAAGGGAACCACTGGAAAAGCTAAAAAGAAAAATCATAAAAGGAGCTGCCCCTAGGGGATAATGGAGTGGGGACAGGAGTTCGTTTATTTCATAAGTCATCTGTATCATGTGATATATGTCGATGTTATTACTTTGATTTATAAGGCAGGGAGGATGATTTTTAAAAGACAAAAACCACGGGTCGTACTGTATGTTCTCCGAGCAAATGCCCCTATGAGAATTAGCTATAAAACACTCATTAGGTCTGCAAACAAAAAAAAGACTATTCTGGACTATAAAATTATTGATGACTGTTTTCAGCAGTCTAGCCAAAATAATGCTCTCCAGTGAAGCCAAACTAATGTTGCTGTAACAGAAGGGAGCATTTTTATAAATGACAGAGAGGCCTGTGTGGCATCAGAGAACCGTTAATATCTATTCCCAGAGAGGGTGCTAGGAGGACGTGAGATTCTCCCTCCTGTTCCTCTTACCTGTGCTGACAAGCTTGCGGTGCAAGCAGAGCACAGAGCAGCTGAAGAGGCTTCACAGCTCCTCTGCTTTTACAAGGGAAGAACAAAACTGGTAGATTAAGTTCCCTGAGTGCCTTGTTGCAAATTAGGTACAATTAGCCCTCAGACAGTCTGAATTGAGGGAATTGTGGTAAAACTTGACAGTGCAGAACCCAGGCAGGCAGCCAGACTCTTATACCCAATCACATAACATTGCTTCTAGAAATGGATCTTCCCAAGCTATGAGGCTGAAAATGGTGGGGCCTCTGGCTTGACCGCTGGATTTTGAGGGCATTTCCTCCCAAGAGAGGTGTCCTTGCTTATCAGTGACTCTGAAAATGGGATCTTAGAAACTCTCAGCCAGAGAAAGTAGAAATTGATCCCAAATAGGCATGTGCCCAGGAAACCAACAGTACAGTAAGAATACAGCAATCAAGAGTATTGCCCAGAGTCAGAAGTGAAGAGAAATGAACATGAAATTGACCAGTGGCACAGACATTTAAGTGAAAATCTTTCTTGGAACATACCTTTATTGCTTGGGGCATCATCAAGGCAGGCTCTGGATGCATTTATTTGGGTTGGACAGTTTATTCTTGCATCATCTCCCTATTCTATTTATAATTAAATTTCATTAATTTTTTAAGTAGCACTGGACATATACATACACAAGTATGAACGTTCTTAACCCAAATAATACTTTATGTCCTGCATGAAGCATTTCTTGATTAACAAAAAATACACTTTTATTTTCAATGTCTATAACCTTTACTAATTAAATCTCTCTGCTAAAAATAACAATGATGTTAAAATGAAATATTTTTACTATCAGTTTTGGCTAAGGCCCATAACAAAAGCAAGCTGTGAGATTACAGAACTTGTAAAAGAAGTGGTCAAAAACCAGTTTTGTAATTATTAGCTGACCACCCACCTCCAGTCTTTCAAAAAAGTTGGAGACCAAGAAAAGAGTTGGCAATTAGAATGTGAGCTTTATAGAGACCAGTCAGGGAGTTGGGAGGTGCCTCCCACAGCCCAGTTAAAGAGACTTGAGTGAGATACTTTGGAGAGCTTGATATATACCCCATGGAGTGTAGGGGACATATGTGCTTCCTAGTGTCAGGCCTGAGATCCCACAAACTCCGATGACAGAACACGGAGAGTTTGCTGTTTGGAGAAGACCTAAGCTCCTCACTCACTCACTCCTCTCTGTGCTTTGTTTTGCTCCTTACCACCTTGGACCAATGTAAATATATATTTTAAGTATTTATCTCATTGTCTTCCTCAATACTATGTAAGTTCCATGAGACTGGGATTTTTGTTTATCTTGATCTCTGCTATACACTAATCACTCCATAAATCTCCATGTTCGATATTATTCTCATTGTACATGTAGGAAACTAGAACTCAGAAGAATTAAGAAATGCATCCAATATCACACAACTAAGTAGAAGATCCAGAATTTAAAGCTAAATTATCTGATTCCAGAGTTCATGCTCTGGCTGTCATGCTTTAATGGCTCAAGTGTCTGTTTCCCTAAAACATATTCTTTCTTAGGTGGTAGACAGTACCCGATCTAAGACTTTTAGGGAAGTAATATGCCTGTTCTGTACTCTGATCTTACTCAGCACATACCGAATAATGAGGATAACAAATATAGAGATTAACAAAATGGTTATGTAACTTTTACTCAATGCTAACACATGGTCATAAGTCAGATTATTTAGAATATACTTAATGGGACTTTAAAAGCCTAATTATATATAAAGCTATACACTTTATAGTTTTTTCATATATGTCATTTTAAGTATTAAACTATTAGCTTGAATAGTGTTATTCTTGATAAATATTAGATATTCACTAACTTAAATGTTGCTTTTTAAAATTGTGGTAAAATACATAGAGCATAAAATTTACTATCTTAGCTATTTTTAAGTGTACTATTCATTAAGTACATTGACATTGTTGTACAGCCAATCACCAGAACTTTTTTCATCTTGTGAAACAAAGTCTATACCTATTAACAATTCTCCATTCCCCAGCCCCCCACACCCACTCTCCTACTGTCTGTCTCTGAATTTGACTGCTCTAGGTCCTCCATATAAATAGTATTATTCAATATTTGTCTTTTTATGACTGGCTTTTTTCACTTAATGTCCCAAGATTAATCCATGTTATAACACGTATCAGAATGTGCTTCCTTTTTAAGGCTGAATAATATTCTATGGTATGTAACACTACATTTCGTTTATCATTCATCTGCTGATTGACACTTGGGTTGCTTGCATTTATGGGCTACTGTGAATAATGCCGCTGTGAACATGCATATTTTAGTCTGCTCGGGCTGCCATAACAAAGTACCACAGACTAAGTGGCCTAAACAACAGAAATTTATTTTCTCACTGTTCTAGAGGCTAGAAGTCAAGATCGGGTGTCACCAAAATTGGTTTCTTCTGAGCCCTCTCTCCTTAGCTTATAGATAGCCATCATCTCCCTGTTTTCATACCGTCTTTTCTGTGTGTGTGCTTATGTCCTAATCTCTTCTTTTTATAAGAACACCTGTCATATTATCTCATTTAACTTTAACTACCTCTTTAAAGACTGTATCTCCAAATACGGACACACTCAGAAGTACTAGAAGTTAGGATTTAAGTAAATGAATTGGGGGTCAGGGGAGAGACACAGTTCTGTCCGTAACACTAAGTGCACAAATATCTGAGAGTCTGCTTTCAGTTCTTTTGGATATATACCAGAAATTGCTGGATCATATGGTAATTCTATTTTTTATTTTTTGAGGAACACGAATATGTTGCTTTCCTGAGTTATCATACTCCCTGACTTCAAATTAT
The DNA here is from genome assembly GCF_000325575.1 of Pteropus alecto. NCBI lineage: Eukaryota > Metazoa > Chordata > Mammalia > Chiroptera > Pteropodidae > Pteropus > Pteropus alecto. The sequence continues at coordinate 16,749,824 of NW_006441071.1, forward strand.
ACCACAAAACTACAATAATCAAAACAATATGGCATTCACAGAAAAAGAGATACACAAACCAGTGGAACAGAACTGAGAGCCCAGAAACAAACCTACACATATATGGGCAACTAATTTTTGACAGAGGAGCCAAAAACATAAGGAAGAAAGGAAAGCCTCTTCAATAAATGGTGTTGGGAAAATAGGAAAGCCACATGCAAAAGAATGAAATTAGACAGCTATCTCATACCATACTCAAAATGGATTAAAGACTTGGATATAAGACCTAAAACAATAAAATACATAGAAGAAAACATAGTTACTAAACTGAAGGACCTTGGTCTTGAAGAGGTTTTTATGAACTTGACCCCAAAGACAAGGGAAGTGAAAGTAAAAATAAATGAATGGGACCACATCAAACTAAAAAGCTTCTGCACAGCAAAAGAAACCGTCAACAAAACAAAAAGGCAGCCAACTAAATAGGGGAAGATATTTGCAAACAATACCTCCAAAAGGGGGCTATTATCCAAAATACATAAAGAACTCATGCAACTCAACAAAAATAAACCCAAAAATCCAATTTAAAAAATGGTCAGAGGATTTAAACACTTTCCCCAAGAAGACATACAGATGACCAATAGATATTTGAAAAGATGCTCACAGTCACAAGCTATAAGGGAAATGCAAACCAAACCACAATAAGACACTACCTCACACCTGGAAGAATGGCTATTATTGCAAGACAAGAAATAGCAAGTGTTGGTGAGGACGTGAAGAAAAGCGAAGCCTTGTACACTGCCGGTAGCAAAATCGGTGCAGCCTCTATGGAAAACAGTATGAAGGTTCCTCAAAAGAAATTAAAACTAGAGCTACCATATGACCCCATCAATCCCTCTTCTGGGTACCTACCCCCCAAAATTCGAAAACACTTATTCGTAAAGATACATGTACCCCTATGTCCACTGCAGCATTATTCACAATAGCAAGGACATGGAAACAATCAGCGTGTCCTTCAGTGGATGATTGGATAAAGATGTAGTACCTATATACAACAGAATACTACTCAACCATAAAATATGAAATACTGCCATTTGCAACAACATGGATGGATCTTGAGAGTATAGTGCTAAGTGAAATAAATCAGATGGAAAAGGACAAGAATATATGATTTCACTCATATGTGGGATATAAAACAAAGCAATAAATGAACAAACAAGCAAACTTATACACAGAAGGGTAGTTATCAGAGGGGAAGGAGAGTGAGGGGGAAATAAAAAGGCTAAAGGGGGTCAAATATATGGTGATGGAGGGAGACAACTTTGGGTGGTGAGCACACAATGCAATATATAGATGATATAGTATAAAACAGTATACCTGAAACTTATATAATGTTATTAACCAATGTCACCCCAGTAAATTTAATTTTTAAAAAGAATTTATACTGAAATATGTATTTTTAAGTACAAAACAATAAACAATATGCAATATTTCAAACTGATCATTGACTTTCATATTTGTTTATGGAGCACCTAGTTTACAACAAAAAAAATGCAGCTTTGTAAAGCATGTTTGCCTACTTATTTTTCCTCAAACCTTCCAGTCCATTATTACTCTTCTCTAGAGAACAAGGATCACTGCAGCTCACATCATGCATCATCTACTGCACTTGTTTTTGCTGGTTTATATGATTATTTTGAGGTTCCTAGCATATTCGCCTTAGCTACCCTTGCTTTTGGCAAATCTCAAGTAGAGATGATCATAGAAAAGGTGTTTAATGGGAAAACAAAGTTCAGGTCTTAACTCTATTTAATCACAGTGTGACCTTGGTGAGCCACTGTGCCTCCCTGGGTCTCAGTTTCCTTATCTGTGAAGTAGAAGGGGCCAGACAGAGATGATACAAATAAGTAGAAAGGCCTAGTATGATGCAGAAGAGAACTGGAGAAGAGAATTGGAGAACTGGAGAGGACACGCCCAGTCTAAAGGAGGCAGCCACAACCTCACTGCTGCTCAGAAATGTGGGCTTTGAGTTGCCAGCTGTTCTGGTTTCTCATAAGAAGTGGTGGAAAACCGGGCTTTTGTGGGAATTTCCTGTTTCTAAAATTAGCAATAATCCAAACTGAAAAAGTCTTTTTGGATCCAAAACACACTTTCCCAGTCACACTGGGTCTGTGGGCCAACTGTTTGCAACCTCTAGGCCGAACACCCTCCTGGATGGAGGTCCCCTTACCTGTGTTCCGTGCTGCACCAGCGCTGGCCCTGCAACACTGTAGAAGGTTCCCCAGGCTTCCATGGGCTACACACATAGTCTCTTCACCTCAGGGCTTGAAATCTCAGAGCCCAGCTCTCTCACGTTGTAAGGCTGACTGGAATTTTTTTCTCTATTAAGAAAAAGAAAGTTTTCTGAAAGGCTGGCAAAAAATCAGGTCTTTATTCAAAACGGGTAGCTCTAAAATATATGTGACCTAAGAGATATATTCCATCAAACTTCTGGTTCTTCTAATACCATGTGCTGAGAGATCAAGTTTAAAATCATGACCCTTAGGTGCCTCATGACACCTTTTTTAAATTTTGAGATATATCTCACATACCATAAAATTCATCCATTTAAAGTATACAGTTTTATGGGTTTTTGTATATTCCAAGAGTTGTATAACTATCACCAGAATCTAATTTTAGAACATTTTCAACACTCCAAAAAAGAAACCCCATACCTAAGTCACTCTACTGCCCTCTTATCCTGGCCCCTAAGAACCACTAATCTGCTTTCTGTCTGTATAGATTTGCATATTCTGTACATTTCACATAAATTAAATCACATGTGACCCTTTATAACCAGCTTCTTTCATTAAACATGTTTTTAAGGTTCACTCATGTTGTTGCTTATGTCAGTACTTCGTTATTTTGTGTTGCTGAGTATTTCATTGTGAATTATTTGTCTATTCATCAGTAAGTAGATATTTGAGTTATTTCCATTTTTTGGCTATTATGAATAATGCTGCAGTGAAAATTCATGTACAAGTTTTTGTGTAGATATATATATATATATCCATTTTTCTCAGATATATACCTTGGAGAATTGTTGGCTCATATGGATTTGAGGACCCACAAAACTGTTTTCTAAAGTAGCTGCACCATTTTACATTCCCATTCACAAAATAGGAGGGCTCCAATTTCTCCACATCCTCTCCAACACTTATCTTTTTTATTATAGCCATCCTAGTGGGTATGAAGTGCTATCTCACTGTGGCTTTGATTTGCATTCCCCTGATGACTAGTGATATTGAGCATTTTTTCACTTGCTTATTGGCCATTTGTATTTCAATGGAGGAATGTCTATTCAGATCCTTTGCTCATTTTTAAAGTGAGTTATTTACCTTTTTGTTGTTGAGTTATAAGAGTTCTTTATATAATCTGAGACAAGTCCCTATTAGTCTCATTTTTGTCCCACAATTTTAATGTTCAGAATATTCTACTTACTAAGATAGGAAACTAGTCTAATGCATGTGAAAAACAGTGTAAATAACATTTTTTTAAAATATGCCTGTGAACATTTTATCAAATTTTGACCATATATTACTGAGGAAATTGGGTATTTATTTTTTCTGTAATCATATTGTATTTTAGTTAAAATAATTCATTAATGTACCTGTTAAATCCAGAAGAACACTCTAGGAGGTTTTTTCTATTTTAATTTTGTTTTAAACATGCTAGTAGCTTACTCATAGTTTCCAAAAATAAAAGATAAATATTAGATTGAAAAATACTTGCAAAATGGCTTTACTTCTAGGGAGGTGAACTCTGGATCACAAGAGGACAGCAGAGAAAGAAGAATTACTTTTTTGTCTAAATCTTATACTACATGTAATGCCATTAAAATAATTTTAAAAAGAAAAGCAATTATAGAATATTCTTGGTTATACCCTTAGTCTTAGGAGGGAAATAAAAATCATAACTAAAAACTCAGACAAGAAGGGGAAAATTGGTTGTGAGTCTCATCAAGTACATTATATGTTTACAAAATAACAGATGCCATTAGAGAATTTTTAATTATATGAATATAAGTTAAATATTTTTAAGATTATATTTAATTACCTATAAAATATGAAACCTCCCCTCAAAATAGAAATAAAAATCAAGAGGCATGCTACAATTACATATTTTCTGCCACCTTGTTTTTTTTGTTTTGCTGTTTAAGTCAATAAAGAATTTATCTTTCTCATAAGGCTTAACACCAGGCACAATCATTTTCTATCCACAGGAGCAGTGAATGGCATCTTAACAGTTGAAAGGCAAAAGTCATATTAGGCCCATAACTATATCCTTGTTTCAATCCAAAAAATAACCTGAGCAATGTTTATTGCTACATAGTGCCTCTCAGAGTGTCCCTTGAAAACTGATGGTTTACTTAACCCAAGAAATTTGTAGTTTATAATATAAAGTCAACGGCTCAATGGGAAAAGGCCACATTCACCCTGCTCTTTAAAATCAATCGGAACAGACTCCCTTTCCCATACTGTATAACCCATCTTGTGTTTTTGAAAAGCAAGAGGACTTTTTTTTTTTAACACGTCCAGAATTTAGGAGAAAATGTATCAAGCCAAAAGTGAAGTAGCTTTAATCCCTTGACTTCCACATGCTCGAATATCACCAAATGGAAGACCTGTGGAAGATCCCCCTACGGCCTCCTAGAACTACTCTGTATTTTCACAATTTTCTCTTGTCTTTTATGATCAGGAAAAGATATAAAAGAACCTGATTTACTAAGATACACAAATCCTTTTGACTTCTTTTAATATTGAAAATGTCAGGATATCTATTCGTGTATCTTCAATTAATAGATATGTACTGAAATGGAATTATGTGTGGTTCCCAGACTAGAGAAGGACAGAGGAATACAATGTCCTCGTCTCCCATTCACCTAGGAGGCTCAGACAAGAAACTCAGAGGATGACTTTAGATGGAGGTTTTCGGTAGGGGTGAACTCTGAGCTAATCTCAGGAGGGGGACAAGACCTGGTAAAGGGAAAAGTGAGAGGAAGGTGAGAGAGTGAAGTCTTCTCAACTCCTGCTCTCAGCCCTACTGCCCTGGGAAAGCCACAGCCCACTGCCAAATTTGTTTCATGTGGCCAATGGCCAGCCCCTTCCCCCAGCTTGTCTAACACCAATATCGCACTCTTCCACCATTATTTGTGGATATTGTGTTTCTGCAAAACCATCACATGGCAAATTTCCACAGGTTAAAAACCTAACTAACTTTTATTTCAGTGACGGAAAGATTGTACATTCCTGAGCCCTTAAATTAATTCCCAATTTAAATATGAAAAAGGACCAATTACTTAAACAGTTAACTATAGTTATATCATGACAAAACAAGGTTGCTTCTTTTCATAAATGACTCTTCATTATGACTGTCTTGTTTTTGTTATTACATTCCTTTGGCTTTTATCGTTGTTTCTAAGGCGCATTTAGGCTATCCTCACAAAGCACATAATACAGTGCTCTGTACTTATTTAATTCATTGTTACTCAGAGTGTAGGCCTTGAACCAGCAGCATAAGCATCATCTGGGAGCTCCTTAGAAAGGCAAACTCATTGGTTCTACCTCAGACTGACTGAATCAGACAGAAACTCTGGAGGTGGGACCCAGGAAATTGGGTTTTAATCAGCCCTCTAGGGGATTCTAATGCACACTGAAGTTTGAGAACCATGAATGTAACTGAATATTTCTTACTAAAAATGAAAAAGAGAAAACAATGGAAAGCAATCATCAATGTTAACGATGCACAAGGTTATCTTTTCTAAACTAGCAAAGCATGAATACTGTGAGAGTAGAACATGAGCAGTGAGAACCAACTATTCACAAAGATGGCCAGTGGGCCTCTAGATTCACTGCAATTCTCCCTCACAAGGTGTGGGACCACAGATCACCTCTCATAAATGTGAAGAAATGTTTCATGCACCAAAACAGAAATTCACTACTGATAAGATTAAAAAAAAAAAATTAAACTCAAGTGAGCATATCTCCAGGCTTAACCATATTTCCTTCAAACTCCTCCCAATTTATTTTCATCCCCAAAAGCTTTCACATCTTGGCCTATTTAGCCACAACTTTGGAGGTGTCCTTGAATTTTTTTCTGGAGGTCACGGGCTCGTTATCATTATTATTATTTTTTTTTTTCCAGTAAAGGGTTACCTTCCAGTTCAACATTTACCTTGGAAGAGGGGACCATCTACTTGACTTCTGAGCCAAACGCTCTGGAAATGCAGGATGATAATGCCTCCGTACTCGATGTTTATTTAGTAAGTGATTTTTAGTTTCTTCTCACCTTCCCTTCTAGTTTACAAATGGACCAAGGTCCTGGATTACATCACGTGTGCTTGGGTTTTAAATGAAAAAGTAGTACCATCACTTCTACAAATGGTGTCTCTTTTCACAAGCCACGTTTTTCCACTGTGTAGAACATTACACAAAAAACATCTAGGGTGAGATACTAAATCACAGAACAAATCTCCTAATGCTGGGGCAAAGTGAGGCTCTTCAGTTTTATGCCCAAAGTAATGACTTCTTTGACTCGAATATATATCCCCTTGCATTTGAATCATCTTCATTTGGGGATGACTGCCTTGATAAATTGTTAACCTGAGGTATAGAATCAGGTTGTGGGAGGAACCTGAATTCAGCACCAAGAACCTTGACTCACTCCCTCCCTCCAACCAGCCATGTAATCGGAGTAAGAACCTCTCCAGCTGCGTGTCCTTATTTGCCAGAGGAGGGAAATAATGACCGCCCTGCCCACCTCACAAGGATGCTTGAAAGATCACGAGTGAGCATTCATGTGGACACATTTAGTGCCTTTCAAGTTGTCTCTAGAGGCATAATTGAATTGTTAGATGAGGCCTAGAAAGATACTCTGATGGCTAGACTATAGAAGAGACTGTTTTCTCTGCAAAATACATCTCACACTCATTCTTTATCACCTTGAATACCTGCACCAACTCTCACGAAATGGAAAGTGTGATTTGGAATTTTCTACTTCTTAACGTTTTACAAAACCCGTCAGTACGCTACATCATTCAGTATGCAGGCTTGACACTGGGAATCAACACTACTGTCTCATGGTAGCACATCTCCACACCCCATTTTATGCTTCTCCACATCCCCCAACCTAGCACTGTATTTCCTCAAGTGTTATTCTGCAGGACATCAGTCACCCAAAATGTTACTCCTCAGCCCAAGGCCCTCTAGTGTCTTCCCACCTCTCCTGGAGAAAAATCCACAGTCCGCAAGGCCCAACACCAGTCTGGTCTCCACTGCCTCTCTGAGCTCCTCTCCTGCCTCTGTCTTTCTTGCTGATGCTGTTTCAGCCACACTGGCCTCCTTGGCACTCCTCCCACAGACCAAGCATGTTTCTCCCTCAGGATCTTGGCATTTACTGCTACTGTCTGGGCACTATCTCACTGTCCCATGCTCACTCCCTCACTTCCTTCAGGTCTCAGCCCAAATATCTCCTTCTCAGAGAGGCTTTTCTTGACCCTCCCCCACAACCATTATGAAAGGATTTTTTTAAACTCCTGAATATCCTGGTTGTAGCACACAGAACTTTTTTCCACTGAGCAATGCTCTTCCCCACATTGCCCCCTTTTTTAAAAACAGTAAGGCATAGTATATTGCAGAAAAGCTGGTTCTTCTCCACAACCAAAAAGATAGGGAATTAAAAAGGAACAAAATATACAATGTTTTTTTGGTCTCATAGTACGTTTGGTTTCATCTGAAAGTAGAAATCAGGAAAGCTGAAATGAAAGACCAAGTGAAATCTCATCTTCATGAGCTAAGGGTTCATGGCACTTGTAAGTATCTTTAAAAAGACAGATTTGCACCAGCCAGAGGCATGTGATACTCCTGAGTGGACTGCAAGATCACAAGGTAGTTAAATGGCGTTGCTGATGCCAATTCCTTATCCTTTATTTCTTTGATAGAAAAGTTAATTGTCTTATTAGTCATTTTGGTTATTCCTCCCTGGTACTATCAGTTTCATTTATGAGAACACTGCTATTTATTTGGTTTTATTAGTGTCTAATTTTATTGCTTTATGTCTTTGATATTGAAAAGCAGAGCATTTCAGAAAAGGGTAACGCTTGCCTCAGAAGCAAGGAAAAGCCCCAATATTAATCATTGGTTGTATTGAGAGCACTTGAGGACCAGTTAGAAAAAAAGAATCATGGGAGTTTAGAACTGAAAGAAAGGGTGGTGGTGGTGAGCTGGCTGCTGCGGTCTGCTGACCAGTCTTCCCAGCTCAGCTTTTGTTGCGGTTCACAAACATTGAGGGAAAGGAAGAGGGGAGTCAGGCTGTGGAGAGAGTCACAAGACAGTAGAAATTTCTCTCATCAAGCCTGGAAAAAAACTGGTCTGGTGAAATTTGGAGAAACAACTATAAAATGAGAAAATTTTTAAATATTAATTCATTCACAATAACTATTAAATGTTAATTTAAACAAATTTTTTATGAAAATAACTTTTCCAGAACAAAAATTTAGTGAGAAGAGTGGCATTATTTTACATTTTTTTCAATTCTTAATGTCTAACTTAACAAAAGCTGGATTCTTGTGTTCCTAAATTAGGTTGTTGCAATATCATTGTGCTCCACTGTACTCTCATGAGAGGGAATGAGGATAAAAAAGGAAATAACATCTTAGTGTTAATAGGAAAATAGTTTAACCTTATGGGTTCCTGGAAATGGTACCCCCAACAGTTTTTCTAGTACTTTAACCTGGTCCCTTCACCTGTTGCAGAACCAGACGAGACATGAATTAGAGAGAAATAGGCATCTATGCCTATCTCTGCCTCCCATTAATCATCAACCTTGAATTAACTTTTTTGGGGCCTCAGCTTTCTCACCTATAAAATGGATCAGGAAATCATCTCTAAGACCCCATCCAGCTCTGACCAGCTATGACTTATTCTAAATTACAAGGAGTTGCAGAAATAAGTTTTTTCCGGAGTAACTACAGTTGTTTCTCTATATTTCACTGTTTCATCATATATTCTACCATAGACCTTCACAGTAGTTAAACTTATGTTTTATGGCAATACATCTAAAAAGTTCTGCACCATTAACTTGTAATTTCAGGGTGTGTTTTCATGCTGGAGATTTTTATTTATTTTGC
>NW_006441071.1:16759071-16764437 GCF_000325575.1 Pteropus alecto
TTCGATGTTTTAATACTCCTCAACACTGTGAAAGAGTGAATGGAAAAGAAAAGCACAAGAAGGGAAAACCAATCTTGCCTACACCTTTGTCTCTCCATCCTCTTAACCTAATTAGAATCCTCTTACTCACAGCCATCCTTATGGGAAGGGCAGTTGGAGGCTTCTGTGTAACTCTGTGTTCAGTACTGTAACCAAACATGGATTTCTCTTAATGTTTCCCTCCTTGCCATACAGCTTTCTCTATTGTTAGTTGTAACCTAATCGCCAAGTGTTATTATTCGTATATTAATGGACACTACTGTTTATATCCCTTTAAAAATATTTAAACCCAAATGATTTATGCACATAATAAAACCCAAATAACATCCGAAATTTCCTTTTTAAGGATCCACCCACATTTTGTGCACGTAAATTAGGCCAACTATCCTGCTTTTTCCTGTGATTTGACAAAATTAAAAGGAAAGGTTGCCTTAAAAAGCAGCTAATGGTTCCATTGTCCTTATTAAAACATTTGGTTCAGGCTCCATGTTCCTAGCTATCCTCACTGCTTTGAAAAGGCCATTTGCCTTCATGCTCCAGAGTTCCAGGCTATCTGAATCATTTGCAAATATTCAAATCAAGGAATGTATTTCAGAAGATGATTTTATCCAGTGCCCAAAGATGTGTTTTCCATTGAATTTTGAGTTGATGACACAGATTAGGGTATTTAAAAGAATACAACAGAGATAAGCGGGCTCTCTTGATTTAAAATAGGCAATCATGCCGTCTTCATAATAGAGCTAGATTCTACTGTTTGAATAGCCTCTGATATTCTAAGGCACTGACGCTGTCACAGTATCTGTTATTGCAGTTCCTAATGCCGTTTCCTTGCCTGGTGTAGAATGCAATTTGGTGTCAATGGGAAGAGGAACAACTAACAAAGCCATTGCAGCTGAAAATATCATGGGTCACTAGCTGGGGAGGGATGAGAAAGTGGGAGATGATATTATTTAAATAACAGAAATTTGAAAGATGGCTACCACACGACAGTGACTTTCTTGCTTTTAGTCTCGAGATGTGCCCTTTTTTCCTTACTTCCCATCTTAACATCCTCTCAGTAATACGTACTTTCATCCAGATATGTGTCTCTGCAAAAGTAGCTGTGGGCAAAGGAAAAGAAATAGTTAAGCCATTTCTTAGCCATGCCAGTACTGGAGATTAGTACTCTGATGTGCAGCTGTCGGACAGCTTGATTATTGAATGTGTCTTTAGGGTGGTTAATAATACTCTTTGATCATGGAAAGAAGGGTGGCAAAGAAGTGAAAATGATTGAATTAACAGCTTATCATACTCTCATGCATGAGAAAAGCTTGAGAAAAAGAAGAAAAACATTTTAAATTAGGTCACAGGGGTCTTAGAAAATTTAGTGGAACTTTTTGGCAAGGAAACTGCACTTCTGGATTCGATTCCATTGGCATTGAGGTTAATGATTTAATGTGAAGTATCAGATCTCTTTAATCACTCCTTGTCTGAGCCAGTGTTGGCTGATGTGAGGGGTGTTTATTTCAAACAGTGGCAATTCTGTTGCTTCAGCAGAGAACTAGATTCCTTACCAACCAAAGATGCTGCTCTTCAGCTTGTAAGACATTTAACCAAAATGCCACTTCCTTCGACCATACGACTACTTGTTGAGAAGATTTCAGAAAGGGCTAAATAGGGCCCTTTTTCATTCCCAGAAATGCTTGACCCCCTTAAGTCATTAACCCAATTATATTTCTAAGACATAGGGAAGAGCCGAAAAAATGAATCCCACTGCCTGAGCCCCATGGCACCTAGAAGTAATTCCTGTACTGAAACGAGAGACACAAGCTTCAAATTAATGAGGCAACCTGTCGGTCTGGATTAGGCAGTCACCCATAGGATTAAAAAAAAAAAAAACAGTATTAAACTACTGTTTAAAAATTAGCTTAGGGAATTGGAGTTGGAATTATAAAGGTATACTGGCTTTTCAGTTAAATTAGGCCCAAAGTTAGCAATTGAATGACAGCCTGTAAGGCTCTGGTAGTTTTTTGTTTTGTCCTAGCTTTACAGTGAATTGTGGCCTCACAGGCCAGCTTGATTTCCACCTTCTTTGAGGCCAGTTCTGTTCTGCAACTTGCCTGAGTCTCTTATCACATCCGGGCCCTCCACAGGTAGCCCCATAATTTTCCATTCTTTGCCTCCTAACACTGGTCTCTCTCCTCTTGCCCGCTGCCTCCAGACTCTCCCTTATCTCCTTTATTGCTTCTCTTTCTGATTTCTATTTCCGTATCCTCCCTTATCATAAGAAGCCAGTGTTTGCTAGCCTCCTGAGCCTTTCCAACTTTCAGGAAAAGAGTGTTTGACAAAGAACAGTCTCTGATGATGTGAACTTGGTATACTGGGCCCTGAGCCTGCAGGAAACAAATAGCAAACTCAAGAGGAACCAGATTCGGAAACAAAGGAGAATTTTACGGAAAGCAAGTTTAAATCATATCATCGGCCTAGTGAATAGGGTTGTCATCATTCATACCCTTCACTCTCTTAGGATCTGAGAAGGAATGGAAAAATGTGGCAGAAGGGAGAATTTATAAAGTACTGTACACTTAATAAAAAATAAGGCCTTCCTGAATGTGATGAACGGTATGAGGAGGACTCAGGAATGGGGATGTGAGGGCTTAGCTTTCCTTCGGTTTGTCTCTGCCTGTGTTAGTTTGCTAGGGTTGCTGTAACAAAGAACCACAGCCTGGGTAGCTTAAACGACAGAAATTTGTCTCAGTTCTGGGGGCCAGAAATCCTAGACCAAGGTGTTGGCAGGGCCATGTCCCTTCTGAAGGCTCTAGGAGAGGATCCTTCCTTGCTCCTTCCAGCTCTGGTGGTCCTCATCTTCCTTGGCGATGACTTGCAACACTCTAATCTCTGCCTCCATCTTCACATGGCCTTCTTCCCTGTGCCTCTGTGTGTCCTCTCTTCTTCTCATGAGGACACCAGTCATTGGATTAAGGGCCCACTCTAACCCAGTGTGACCTTATCTTAACTTATAGATGTAATTATATCTGCAAATACCTTATTTCCAAATAAGGTCACGTGCCAAGATTCTAGTTGGACATGAATTTGGGGGGCTCACTATTCAACCAACTACACTGCCTTACTCAGGGCCCTGTGAATTGCTTCTTACCATGTACGGTCCCACGTTCCTATTCACTTTTCATCTCCCTGGCTAAATCACTGTGAGGTTGGGTAGATATTTCCAAATTATTTTGGATCCTCACAAAAAGGTGTAAAGTAAATGAATGCATTAAGAGGTACACTCATCTTTGGGGTCATATGTATTAGAAGTAAAATCCCTGAGGTAGACCAGGGCATTGGTATTTTTAAAAGCTCCCCACACATCCAGGTCTGAGATGCACTGAACTGGTTGACAGGATCTTTCAGGTCTGAGCATCCTCTGAGTCCAAGGAAGATGTGCTAGATATAAGGGAGAGCTGTGTCCCTTCCCAGGATCCCCCATAAGATGGTTCTCAGCTAGCTTTGCTTTACATTAGAGAAAAAATGCACTTGATTCTGAGGCGAACCCTAAGAGCCTCCTACCACATTCAAGTTTATGAATTGGGCTTGCGATTGTGTTCCTGCTTCCCGCAGACCCTACTGCCACCTACTGGTAGGAAGGCACCTCTGACTAAGGGAGATAAGTGACTGAAGTCCTTGAATTGAAACCTAATTAGGAGTGAGTGTTTCCACGGACGATTTCCATCCCATGTCCTTTATCGTAGCCTCTCAGTGCCTGCGCGTTTGGCAAGGACATATCACTCAGATGTCACAGGCAACTCCCTCTGACAGGCCCAGCACCTACCACTTTTCAGGTTGAACTGAAGGCTACAGGTACAGTCAGACACAAAACTGCAGGTACTAACCTTCTCTAGGACTCAAGTGTGCCCTTCTAATCCATCAAGGCCAGTTCCACTTGAGCCTCTTTGAAAAGGCTCCCAGGCGGTTTGGGGATTCAACACAGAACATGGTTCTTTCTACTAGGCAGCAACTTCAACGAAGTATCAACAAAGATGAGGTAGAAAAAGCCTTTTGTTCACTTTCAGTCTTTGGCAGGTCATCCTTACAGTCACTCAGCTCCTAGGTGACTGTAGCTTCTGAAGTAACCCCCTACAGGGGATAGAATTAAGTATAATAAAGTTGAAATGTAGCCTTTTTAACTTCCTAAATTTTGGTAATGGCTACTTTATTCGTTTTGTAAGGCTGCCATAACAAAGTCCTACAAACTAGGTAGCTTAAATAACAGAAAATTACCGTCTCATAGTTCTGGAAACCAGAAATTCAAAATCAAGGTGTCAGCAGAGTTGGTTCCTTCTGAGGGCTGTGAGGGAAATCTAGGTTTTCTTCTTGGCTTGTAGATGGCTATTTTCTCCCTGTATCTTCACATTGTCTTTCCTCTGTGTCCAAATTTCCTCTTTTTATAAAAACACCACTTGTACTGGATTAGGGCCCACCCAAGTGACCTTATTTTAACTTGATTACCTCTGTAAAGATCCTATCTCCAAATAAGGTCACATTCTGAAATATTGGGAGGTTAGAACTTATGAATTTGGGGTAAGCACAGACTAACCCATAATGGTGAAAAATGCTGAGAGGGGAAAGGCTTGATGGGGGTGTAGCTTCTAATTCCTACCCTCTAGACCATTTCCAGGGGCCACTGGCATCTTATGCTTTCCTTCTCTGTATGCGTGAGAGAAGCCAGTGGCCTCATCCAAAGGCAGTGCTTCTGTTTGAATGAAACCAGGCCCATATTCTTCCCCACAACATTTTCCTAATGTGGCAGAAGCAGGGGTCAGAATTAATTCAGTTGCGGCCCTAGGGCTATGTGACTGACGTATTAGACAATAAGGTAGGCATTTGGATTTACAATTAGCAGAACTCACTCATGCTAAAAAGTCCACTGTAGAATTGTCACTGATGCCCTCAGGCTTCCCTTGGGTCTTTGGAAAACAAATTATTCAGGAAGGGAACTCTGCTACAATATTGTTGCTGCATTAACAGTTTTGAAATGAGAGGCCATAACCCTAAATTCGTCCCATGAGATGTCCAAGATGAGTGCCAGCTTTTTTCTTGGGTCTGTTTTCATCTTATCAGGAATCTATCTGCTGGTTGGTATGGAATGCTTTGATAGGGCACTTGGAGGCTGGCAGGAGGCCTGGCACCCCATGTGCTGCCAACGCCTCAGACTTTAACATTCTCCCAGATTGGTCACGACATGGTAGTTTTCATTAGAATTGTGCACACCCTTCAAAGATATTCCAAGTCCCACTTTCTGCCTCAAGGCTTATTGGTTAAAGGCCTGCAGTCCCTGGCCCTTGGGA
>NW_006441071.1:16764473-16780586 GCF_000325575.1 Pteropus alecto
AAGGTAGGAAATTTGGACCCAAGGTTCTCTTAAGTTCCCTCCATCTATGGAATCCCATAGCAGTGCAGTCTGACTCCATTCATACACCGGGTCCTGATTGCTACAGCACCAGCGTGTGTAGTTGTTTCATTTCTCAAGAAAATGGCGTGCTTTTGGATTCTGCTGCTACTGGACAAAGGCGAAAACTCCCACTCCGGTCTATCCCCAAGTGACTGCGCCTTGTAAAGTAACCTCCAATCTGAGGTAGATATGAATATAATAAAATGTAACTATAGAGCCTTAGGTAAAAGGATAAAGAAAAAAGATTTCACAGAGCTGCATCCTCAGAAATCCCTGAATTTCAAACACAGGGCAATCTAGTGACCCTGAGATGGAGGGGACTCCAGAGTCAGGGTGAAGCATTGTGAAGCCTTCATGTGCATGGCTGGTGATGCTGTGAGTTTAGACTGAAATGAGTGGTGAGGCAGGACCAGTCGATGCTCTCACAGCAACAGAAGGAACATCAGCCAAAAGAATAAGACAATAAAAAATAGAAAGGAAATAGAGCAAGGCTGGGGAAAATAATTCAGGAATTGCTGATGGAAACAGGAGTTGGTATAAGAAAAGGAAATAAGGGACTTACTACCTACAATAGCCTGGAGAAAAATGCTTTACTCAGAGGGATTTTGGCAAACAATTTCTACTTGAAACCAAAATGAGATGATGCTTAGACACCAGACAGGAAAAGATCCTGCTTCCATGGGGTCCTAGGGCTGAACCCTGAGGTAGCTGTAGTTAAAAAAGAACATCACCCCTAAGGGATCATCAAAGCAGTATGGTACTTTGGCATAAAAACAGATATATAGATCAGTGAATTAGAATAGAGAGCCCAGATACGAATCTTTGCTTATACCATTAACCTACAACAATGGAGGCAAGGATATGCAATGGGGTAAACGCAGCCCCTTCGGTAAGTGACATTGGGAAAACTGGACAGATACATGCAAAAAAATGAAATTGGACCACTTTCCTACAGCATATACAAGATTAAACTCAAAATGGATTAAAGACTTAAATGTTAAACCTGAAACTGTAAAACTCCTAGAAGAAAACATAGTAAACTCTGACATCATTCTATCTTTTTGGATATATCTCCTTGGGCATGGGAGACAAAACTAAAAAAACAAATGGGATTACATCAAACTAAAAAGTTTTTGTACACCGAAGAAAACCAACAAAACTAAAGGACAATCTACTGAATGGGAGAAGATATTCGCAAATGATACATCCATTAAGGGGTTAATATCCAAAATGTATAAGGAATTCATACAACTTAGCACCAAAAGTACAAACAATCCAATTAAAAATGAGCAGAGGACTTAAATAGACATTTCTCCAAAGGTGACATATAGATGGCCAACAGACATACGAAATGATGCTCAACATCACTAATCATCAGGGAAATGGAAATTGAAACCACAATGAAATATCACCTCACACCTGTCAGGATGGCTATCAATAAATCAACAAATAAGAAGTATTTGTTGATTTGTGGAGAAAAAGGAACCCTCATACACTGTTGGTGGGATAGTAAATTAGTACAATCACCATGGAAAACATTATGGAGGTTCCTCAAAAAATTAAAAATTGGGCTGCCATACAATCCAATAATTCCACTTCTGGGTATTTAGCCAAAGAAAACAAACATTAATTTGAAAGATATAGGCATCCCTTTGTTTACTGCAGCATTACAAGTAATAGCCAAGATATAGAAGGCACTTAGGTGTTCACCAATAAATAAATGGATAAAGAAGATATAGTACACATATACGCAATGGAATATTAATCAGCAACAATAAGAAAGGATGAAATACTGCCATTTATGACAACATGGATGGGTCTTTGAGAGTATCATGCTAATAAGCAAAATAAGTCAGATGGAAAAGGACAAGAATAACATGATTTCCTTCATATCTGGGATATAAAACAAAGTAACAAAACAAACAAACTCACAGATGCAGATAACAATATGGTGGCTGCCATGGGGAAAGAGGGGTGCGAGGAAGGTGAAGAGGGTAAAGAGGGTCAAATATATGGTGACAGAAGGAGACTAGACTTTGGGTGGTGAGCACACAATGCAATATACAGATGATATATTATAGAATTGTACTTTTGAAACTTATGTTATTAACCAATGTCACCCCAATAAGTTAACAAAAACAGCATGAAGATTCCTCAAAAAACTAAAAATAGATCTACCATATGACCCAGAAATTCCACTTCTTTTATTTATCAGAAGAAATCCAAACACTAATTCATAAAGATATATGCACCCCTGTGCTCACTGCAGCATTATTTACAATAGCCAAAATGTGGAAGCAACCTAGGTATCCCCATCAATAGATGAATAGATAAAGAAGATGAGGTGCATCTATACAATGGAATATTATGTGGCAATAAAACAATGAAATCCTGCCATTTGCGACAACATGGATGCGCCTAGAGGGTATTATGCTAAGTGAAATAAGTCAGGGAAAGAAATACCATATGATTTCAATTACATATGGAATCTAAAAATCCAAAACAAATGAACAAAACAAAATGAAAACAAACTCATAGAAACAGACCAAAGGGATGGTTCCCAGAGAGGAGGGGGATGAGTGAAAAAGTAGTAAAGGGGAATATAGTCAATAATATTGTGGTCAAGTTTACATAGTGACAGATGATTACTAGAATTAGCAGGGTGGTCACATTGTAAGGTATAAAAATGTCAAAGCACTATACCGTACACCTAAAACTAATATAATATTGTATACCAACTATACTAAAATAAAAAAATAAATGTAAACTACCAAGAAAATTTACAAGCAGTATTTAATAGAATCTTGTGGTTGAAATGGAACTTTGTGATAATCTGACACAGCCCAGCCATAACTTCCCAACCTCTCCATTGGCCACCACGTATCAAGTGCCTTTTGGGGTGCCGGGTATAGGACATAGAGCTTTCTGCCTCGGCTCTATCCAGAGGCCAGTCAGCCTCAGCTTCACTCCCAGTGATAGCAACTGCCTTTCCTTCAGTGACTACTTATTTCTTTATTCTGGTTAGAAAGCACTTCCAGGTTAAAGCAAAACTGGCTTCCATACATTTATCCAGGTTCTGGTCTTGGAGCCCTTTAGTTTCACTCATTGGGTCTCAACAAATGGCAGATTGGGCCCATGTGCTGGGGGAGGACATGAGTGTGAGTATCAGGATGTTTGATGTGGAGGGAGACTGGGAGGAGTGAAGCTTCACCTGTCTACTCACTTCACGCATTATGATAGTTCAGCCCCCAACCTGAGGGTCATGGCCACCTGTGCCACTATTGTTGATGACAGTGTCACACTTTCAGGTATCCTAGGACTAAACTAGTATCTAATCCTTTGTTCCCATGGATAGCCTTCACATATTCAGAGATGATTATTATGCCCCATCTCTTCGTCTTACTTTCTAGACTAAAAAGTCCAAGTCTTCAGCCATTCCCATGAAGTCCTGGATTTGGAGCCCTTTACTGGTGGATTTTCTCAGGCATGACTCAAATTGGTCAATGTTCCTCTCAGTCTGGCATTAGAGACCAGACACAGACCCGATTTGTGATTTATAGGACCAGCAGAACAGAACCATCAACTACTTTTGTTTTTTGGTTTTAAGAAAGCAGGCCTCAAATCTAGTTAGCCTTATCATTCTATGTGAGTTTTATGTCACTGATTGATGCATCACACATCAAAGTTATAAAATTGAGCCTAAATAAAGTCCACCTTAAAGACATCTCTCCTGAAGATGTGGGCAATTTTCCATTTGCCCACTGCTGTAGCTCACAACACCTAACACTCAGGCTGTTTCTGAAAGATGATTTCTGAATAACAGTTTAAGCATGTTGTGCATTTAAGTAGGCAAATCTCTAACAAATAATAAGAGGGAACAATCTAAACTATTAAACAAAGTGGTAATAAAAATTACAAATAATAACCTCAAATTATGTGATAAAATACTCATTTTTAAATAAAATTCTTTTCTTTTTTTCTGACATAGTTTTTCTCCTAATAATTTTTGGAGTCAAGCTTTTTCAGCTTCCAAATAAAGGTGTTGGAACACATGATCTCTGATCCAGCTCCAACCTCCTTAACTATTTTGGGAGCACTAGCATATGCCAGGCATTGTGCTAAATGATATGTATGTAAGTTTTATATATTGTATATGTGTGTATACATATATGTGTACACACACACTATCTCTCCATAGAAAAGTTTACCCCTTAGAACTCCCCTATAAAGTGGGGTTTATTGCCCCCACTTTACAGATAAAACAAATAGGGTACAAAGATTAAGTAATTTGCATAATGTCCTACAGCTATAATAATTAGGAAATCAGTAGATTTAACCTAGTGTCTGTCTCTAAAGACTGAACATAGTACTGCTTCCCCATATATATTTTAGTACAACTCTCACAGGTTGAATTAGCTGCCTCTGACCTTAAACGGTTATTATTTTAGGAAAAATACTTGCTGGACATATTTTACTCCCTGGCCACAGGGATAGTGTTTTAAACTGAACACAGCATTCATGAGTTCAAAACCATATTCAAGTTGCTCTGATTGGCTTCAGGCCTGAAATACCACCGCACATCCCCAAAGCCCTGCGCACGTGAAGGGCAGAAGTGTGTCTTAGCCAGCATTGCTTCCTTCCAAGTCCCTACCAGTGCTATTATTTAGTAGGAACTTGATAAGCCTTGATGTAATTAACGTGTTGCAGATCCACCAGAGAAGCGTATGCTGTGCTAATCATTGCCAAAGAATCCCAACCTCATGCACTTCCACTTCGACCTGCACATTTCCCAGGCACAAGTCACTGGGAGAAATAATGTGCTTTGTGTTCCTTCTCGTGAGGAGCAGTTATAAATCAATGCCAAAACTAAGTCTTACAGCCACTTTCTTTCTCTTTCTCCCAGTAAGTGAAAATGGTGACCGCCTAAGCAGATGGGTGAGACATGCACACTGTCGTGGGAGAAGTTCCTCCACTCCAGAATTACTCAAAGGAATTCAGCTGAACCCCACGACGCAGAGAGTAATAATCAACTGGACTTAGGCGTTTGCGAGATATCCAGAGCCTTGGTCCATGGGCTGATCAGCAGATGTGATGTGAAAAATACCACAATATTCTGTCATTTGCTGTTGCTTGCTGAACTGTGAAGAACTGCATGAACTATATTTAAGCTGCTTTCTCTACCATTGCCAATCACCTTTTTGGACTTGAAAGTGCTATTTTCCTATTGACACTTGCATTATTTCATTTTGCATGTATCCAGTGATTATACATAAGCAACATATGTAATCTGCTTATATATTTTTTAAAAACCCATCCGTGCAAAAATGGTAAATAAAGTATAAATTCTGCTTTTGCAAAATTATAATCATAGCCCATGTCATTAAAAGTTTAAATTAGTTTCATAAAAAGATCAGTACAATAGGTCTGCATATACTTTATAGATAAGTAGCTTCTATAAAGATATTTTCACTGTTTACTAGTGAAATGAAAAAAGCAAAGCTATTTATAAAAGGCCTTATGTCGTGTACATACGTTGTCTTTGAAATATTTGTGATTTAGTTTATTGCTTGTAAAAGAGAAATTATATAATTTATTTAGTAAATACTATTGTAAACTATAGTTTTATTGAGAGAAATAAAATATTTTGTTCTCAATTGTGGTACTACAGTAATTCTGATGGTTTATGGTCTTTGTATTTCCTTCCACTAATTAAAAAGAAATAACTTCAACACTCCTCATTTTTAGATATTCTAAAATCCTAAACTAACTGACTCATGACAGATGAAAAGGGAGAGAAAATTCTCTGGGCCCTGAGAAAAGAATCAGCAACAGGTTCTGCTCAACTTGTTCAAGACTTTCCCAAATGTCCTGGTGTACTAGTCAGCTTGTACCATGTTATGCTGTGGTAAAATGAATACATGCATACATACATACATCCCAAAATCTCTGAATAGGAAACCCAGAGCAGCTCCTATGTAGAACATACCACTTTTATGTAGAAGGAAAAAAAACTGATAGTAGAACCAAGCAATGGGAGCTCTTAAAGCTTCTGCTTAAATGTGGTTTACAGTACTTATCACATTCCACTGGCCAATGCAAATGATATTGACAAGCCTGATGTCAAAGGCGTGAGAAGTATACTTCTCTCATAGATTGGATTCAGTAGAAAGGGTCAACAAATATTTTAATTAATGCATCGACACCATCTCATGAAATGTCCCAAGCAGCAGTGGCTTAAGAGGCTATATAACCACACATTGAAAAAAATCATTAGAAAGCAAAATAACCAAGGCTGCAGAAAGATATTCCTGATGAGTAAGATGCTCAGTGTAAAATACTTCAAGTGAAAGCAAGCTGAATCTTGTAAGCAAATGTGGTATTCACTTTTGTAAATATAGCCTAGAGCCATGGTTACTCAGCACAAGTAGTAATTTTGCCTGCAGAGCTGGTGCTGGGAATCTATCCTGTGTTGGCATGTCAACAGGTAATTCTACTCATGGGGGTTACTGAGGATTCTTTGCCTCTCTCGCCCTAGTATTCATATGTACTTGCAGATACTTTCCCTCACTACAGGAGTTTACCTAGCTGGAATTCTACTTTTCGCCCTTCCATTTGTAAACCTACCCATTTATCTAAGCAGGGGTCCTTAGCCCAAGACCCACTGATTCCTAGGAGGGCCACGGATGGATAATAATAGGACTACAAAATAATATACACAAGTAGGATATGCTTTTGTGTATATGAGGGATTTTTCTTTTGTGACGAGGAAGACTGTAATTTTCATCAAATTCACAATGACCTTGATCCATGAAATGTTAACCATTATTTTAAGACCTAATTCAAATGTTATTTCAATGTCATGAAGCTGTCTATGATTCCCCAACCCTTTACCCCAACCACCATCACCTTTGGCCAGCCTGTTGTGTCATCTCACTGGTCTCGGAAAACCTCAACACTTTGTACTTTTTTAAAATAATTGTGGTAAACTTACATACAATAGAGTGCACAATTATTAACTATATAGTTCAATGAATTTTTATATCTGTAAACACCCATGTAACCAGCACCTCGAGCAAGATATCAAATATTTTGGGTAACCTACAGACTCTTTCATGCTTCCTCCCCATCAGTGTCATTGATGAGATTGATGCCTTCCCATCAATGCCCCCAAAATAATCACTATTATGACTTCTATCAGATTTTCCCATTCTTGAACATCATATAAATGGAATCATACAGTATACACTCTATCCGAATTTTTTTGTTCAATACTATATGAAATTCATTCATTTTGTTGTGAATAGAAGCTCATTCTTTTTCATTTCTGAGTAGTATAAATATTGTATAAATATTCCAAAATTTTCTACTCAATTGCTGATTGACATAGCTTCCCATTTGGGGCTATAAACATGCACATTGAAAGATGAATGATGAGAATCCCAGACTTCTTCTTCCACCCAGCTCCCAGATGCAGACAGTTTGACTTCAAGGACCCATACTGGACATGGAAGAATTTTCTGAGAAGTATCATTCTTAGGAATTAGGTGATCATCCCCTAATTTGCCTAGAATAGCCTGAGTTTATTCCTGACACTCAGGCAATGTAACAGTATTGGCTCTCAAAAATCTTCCATTTTGGACCACAAATTATATGGTTACCTTACCAAAGGGGAAAATTTAAAGATCATAACATATTGGAAATTCCCCAACAATTGCCTTACCAGAGTGCCCTACAATGAAGTTCAGCTACAACACCTCCCCTCCACCCCCTGCAGTGCTCTCAGCATTTAGTCCCCACTCCTAATGAACATCCAACCAAGGATCACAAGCTATCGAAGGAAATTCTCTAAAATGAGACTGAAATATACAAACAAAATTGCTGCTGGGAGAAACAAGGATATAATAAGTGAACTTAAAAACAAAAATTACCATTACATCTTCAGAAACAATAAATAATATGGCATCCACAAAACAAGATGCTATTACACAAATCTACATTCAGGAAACATAAGAGCTCTTGGAAATAAAAGTATGATAGCAGAAATTAGAAACTAAGAGGCTGATTGGAAGATAAGGTTGGGGAAATATCCCAAAGAGATTAAAAATGGGATAACAGAAATTATAAACTTGAAGACCATTCCATTTGATCCAATATTTAAATATGACTTTCTGAAATAGAAAACAGAAAAGATGGAGGTGAGGAACCCTTCAAAGAAATAAGAAAACTTCTCAGAACTAAAGCACAGGTATTTCCAAATTGAAAGGTACTCTGACTGTTCAGCACAATGGATGAAAATGAACCTGACCATGCAATTTCAGACCACTAGAGATGATAAGATTCTACAAGACTTGTGGGGGTAAAAACTAATTTTATATAAAGGGCTCAAGGGTAAGAATTATACCAAATTATTCAGTGGCAGCATTGTAAGCTAGAAACCAATAAGCTATGCCTTAAAAATTCTGAAAGAATTTTATTTCTAATTTATAATTCTATGCCCTGTTTATTAGGTTTCTCCAGAGAAATAGGAGAGACACAGACATAGATACTTCAAATTTTTAAGAACTTGGCTCATACAGTTTTCAGGGAAGGCAAGACTGAAATTCATAGACAGTTTGGCAGGCTGGAAACGGTCTTGAGACAGAATTTCTTATTTTCTAGGAACCTACAGTTTTTGTTAAGGCCTTCACTTGATTGGATGAGGCCCGCCCACATTATCAAGTGTAATCTCCTTTACTTAAACTGATTATGGACTTTAACCACATCTACAAAATATTTTTACAGCAATTCCTAGATAATATATTTGATTAAATAATTAGATACTCTACCTTAGCCAAGATGATATATAAAATTAACAATCACGCCCAGGAAAACTAATTGAATGTGAGGATAGAATAAATTTACCTATGCAAAAATCATTTTTATCTTCCCTTTATCTGAAAGATCCAAAAACGTGTGTTTTACCAAAATGAGATAGAAAGCCAAGAAAGTTAAAGCCATGAAAGAGCCATAAGATCCAGAAAATGAGAGATCAACACAAGAGGGAGGTGAAGGGAATCCCCAGGATAGAGGTAAAGGGAAATCTCAAGGTGGCAACTATAGAGGGTATCTAGAAATCGATCAGTCCAGACTGGAGCAGAATGGCTCTGGGTATGACTTCTCCAAGAAGATGAAGATACCCAAGGGATTTATACAATGAGGAAAGAAGATTTTAACTCTAGATGTTCTAGATTTTATCATGGAGCAGCAAAAAAAAAAAAAAAAAAAAACATTAGCGGAAAAACTAGCAAAATCTGAATAGAGTCTGGAATTAACAGTGTCATACAAAGGTTAATCTCTTCATTTTGACAAATGAATCATAGCTATACTATTTCATCATTAAGAGAAACTAGGTAAAGGGTATATAGGAACTCTGTTCTATCTTTGCAAATATTCTATAAATCTAAAATTATTCTCCCCAAAAAGTTCATTAAAACTGAAAAATAAATGGACAAATACACACTTCGAAGAAAATATACAAATGGCAAACAAGCACAAAAAAAGCTGTTCAACATCATTAGTAAAACTACAATGCAAAGTAAAACTACAATGATATACCACTATATTAAAATGGCTAATTTTTAAATTGACAATACCAAATGCTGGTGAGAATGTAAAGCAACTCTCTCATACTCTGCTGGTAAAAATGCAAAGTGCCACTCTGGAATGCCACTCTGATACAATTGTCACTTTCTTAACCAAGTTAAGCACACCCTTATCATATGACTAAGCATCTCTACTTATGGTATATATTCTAAAATATTGAAAACTTGTACATAAAAAACTTGTTCATGGATGCTTATAGCAGCTTTATTAACTATCGACAAAAACTGAAAACAACCCTAATGTCTCACAGTGGGCAAATGGATAAACAAACTGGTCCATTCATACAATGGAATGATATGCAGCAATTAAAAGGAAAGAACTAGTGATACACTCAACAATATGGATGAATATAAAAGACACCGTGCTGAGTGAAAAAGCAATCACTTACTGTATGGATCCATTTATATGACATTCTGGCAAAGGCAAAATGATGGGACTAGAAAACAGGTCAGTATTGTCAATGGTTGAGGTTGGGGGAAGGGACTGACTACAAAGGGGCAGCATGACAAAATTTGGAGAGTGATGGACCTATTCTGTACCCTGATTGTGGTGACAGTTACTCAAAACTACATAGATGTTAAAACTCATAGAAATGCTCACCAAAAGAATGAAATTCAGTTTTACTGTATACAAATTTAAAAAAATTTTTGGACTAGAAACATACCTTAAAATGAATTATTATAACTCTAAGATGTTTATGTAAGCCTTATGGTAACCACAAATAAAAACATAATAAATATACAAAAGATAAATATATCTAAGTGTACCACTACAGAAAATCACAAAGAAAGGGAACAAGAAGAAAGGAACCAAGGAAATACAAAAGAGCCAGAAAACAATTAACAAAATTTCATTAAGCCCATATCTGTCAATAATTACTTTAAATGTAAATTGCCTAATTTCTCCAATCAAAAGGCATAGAGTAGCTGAGTTACTAAATATAACAATAATAAGATCCAACTATATGACTAACTTTAGCTTTAAGGACACAGAGACTGAAAATGAAGGGATAGAAAAAGATTCTATGGAAATGGAAACCAAAAGAAATCTGGGTAGTTATACTTAAATTGGACAAAACACTTTAATACAAAGATTGCAATACAAAACAAAAAAGGTCATTATGATAAAGGCATCAATCTAACAAGAGAATATAACATTTGTAAATATATATGCACCCTACTTAGAAGCAGCTAAATCTATAAAGCAAATATTAACAGAAATAGACAGCAATACAATATTAGTAAGGAACTTCAACACCCCACTTTCATCAATGGATAGATCATCCAGACAGAAAATCAATAAGGAAACACTGGACTTAAACTACACATCAGATTAGATGAACTTAATATTTACAGATCATTCCATTCAAAAACAGAATACTCATTTTTCTCAAGTATACATAGAACATACGTTATGCCACAAAACATGCTTTAATAATTTTAAGAAGACTGAAATCATATCAAGCATCTTTTCTAGCCACAATGGTGTGAAACTAGAAATCAATTACAATAGAAAAGTGGAAAATTCACAGACATGTGGCAATTAAACAACATGCTCCTAAACAACCAATAGGTCAAAAAAATAAATCAAATCAAAAAAATATCTTGAGACAAATGAAAATGGAAATACAACATACCAAACTTATGAGATGCAGCAAAAGTGGTTCTAAGAGAGAATTCATAGCAATAAATGCCTATGTTAATAAAAAAAAAATAACTCAAACAACCTAACTTTATACCTCATAGAACTAGAAAATTAAAAGCAAAGCCCAAAGTTAGCAGAAGGAAGGACATAAAGATCAGAGTAGAAATAAATGAAATAGAGACTGAAAGACAATAGAGGAGATCAATAAAACTAAAAGCTATTTAAGATAAAATACACAAACTTTTAGCTTGACTTACCAAAAAAAGAAGTCAAAAATAAAATTAGAAAGAGATGCTACAACGGATACCACAGAAATACAAAGGATTATAAGAGACTACTAAGGATGACTGTACACTAACAAATAGGACAACCTAGAAAAAAAATGAATAAATTCCTAGAAAGATACAATCTTCCAAGACTGAATCTTGAAGAAATAGAAAATCTGAATGAATGGATAAATTACCAGTAAGGAGACTGAATTAGTAACCAAAACCTCCCAACAGACAAGTTCAAAACCAGATGACTTCACTGGTTAATTATACCAAACGTTCAAAGAAGAATTGATACCCATTCTCCTCAAACTCTTCCAACATATAAAAGAGGAGTGAACACTTCTGAATTGATTTCACTATACCATTATTACCCTGATACCAAAAACAAACAAGGACTCTACAAGGAAAGAAAATACAGACCAATATTCCTAATGAACATAATTGCAAAAATCTTCAACAAAATATTAGCAAACCAAATTCAACAATACATTAAAAGGATCATATACCATAATCAAGTAGGGTTTATTCCAGGGATGCAGGAATGGTTCAACATCTACAAATCAATCAATATGATACACCACATTAATAAAATGAAGGATAAAAATGACATGATCTTCCCAGTAGCCACAGAAAAAACATTTGACAAAATTCAACATCCTTTCCTGGTAAAAACTTTCAACAAATTAGATATAGAAGGAAAGTACCTCAACATAATAAAGGACACATATAAGAAGCCCACAGCTAATATCATACTCAACGGTGAAAAACCAAAAGTTTTTCCTCTAAGACAGTGGTCCCCAACTTTTTGGGACCAGTGCTCCCATGAGAATCTAATGCCTGACGATCTGAGGTGGAGCTGAGGCAGTGATGCTAGCGCTGGGGAGAAGCTGCAAATACAGATGAAGCTTTGTTTGCTCGCCCGCCGCCCACCTCCTGCTGTGCAGCCCGGTTCCTAACAGGCCACAGACCGGTACCGGTCCACAGCCCGGGGATTGGGGGATCCCTGCTCTAAGATCAGTACCAAGACAAGGATGTTTACTATCAGGCAAGAAAAATAAATAAAAGGCATCCAATTCAGAAAAAAGTAAAAGCGCCTCTATTTGTAGGTAACATTATATATAGAAAACCCTAAAGACTCCACCCAAAAAACTGTTAGAAGCAACAAATAAATTCGGTAAAGTTTCAGGATACAAAAATCAATATACAAAAACTGGTTGCATTTCTATACACTAATAATGAACTGTGAGAAATAAAAATTAAGAAAAAAATGTACAATTACATCAAAAAGATATATATAAGAAATATATAAGAAAATTTAATCAAGGAGGTGAAAAACCTGTACATTCAAAACTGTGAGACATTAATTGAAAAAAATGAAAAAGAAAGAAACAAATGAAAAAATATTTTGTGCCCGTGGAAAAATACTGTTAAAATGTCCATAATACCCAAATTGATCTACGGATTCAATATAATCAATACCAAAATTCTAGTGACATATTTTACAGAAATAAAACAAACAATCCTAAAATATGTATGTAATCACAAAAGACCCAAAATAGCCAAAGTAATCTTGAGAAAGAACAAACCTGAAGTTATCATATTTCCTGATTTCAAACTATATTACAAAACTATAGTTATCAAAACAGTATGGTATTGGCATAGATGAATGAAATGTAATAGAGAACCGAGAAATAAACCCACATATATATGGTCAATTAATTTATGACAAGGGAGGAAAGAATACGATGGGGACAGAACAGTCCCTTCAATAAGTGTGCTGGAAAAACTGAACAGCCACATGCAAAAGAATGCAACTAGAGTACTATCTTATACCATACACAAATAATAATCAAAATGAATTAGACTTAAATATAAGACCTGAAACTATAAAACTCCTAAAAGAAACATAGATGGTAAGCTCCTTGACATTGGTCTTAGTGATAACTTTTTAGGTATGGAAGTTCCTCAAAAAACTAAAAATAGAATTGCCATGTGATCCAGCAATTCTACTTCTGAGTATTTGTCCAAAGTAAAGGAAAACACTAATCTTTGAAAAGATACCCATGGGCACTACAGCATTATTTACAATAGCCAAGGCATGAAAACATCCTAAATGTTCATTGATGAATGAATGGATAAGGAACATGTGGTATATATATACAATAGAATACTACTCAGCCAAATAAAAGAATGAAACCTTGCCATTTGCAATAACATGGATATGCCTTGAAGGCATTATGCTGAGATAAGTCAGAGAAAGACTGTATGATCTCACTTATGTGGAACCTAAATATCAAAACAAACAAAAAAATCAAGCTCATAGATATAAAGAATAGATTGGTGGTTGCAGGTATTTGGGCATCGAAATAGGTGAAGGGAATCAAAAGGTACAAACTTCCAGGTGTAAGATAAATAAGTGCTAGGGATGTGATGTATGACATGATGATCACAGTTAACTGCTACATGGTTTATATGAAAGTTGTTAAGAGACTAAATCCGAAGAGCTCTCATCTAAAGAAAAAAATATATATTGTTTTTCTTTTTTTTGTATTATATGAGATGATGAATGTTAATTAAACTTATTGTGGTAATCATTTCATGATATGTGTAAGTCAAATCATTATGTTGTATACCTTCAACTTACACAGTGCTATATATCACAAAACTGGTGGGAAAAGATCTCAAACAACCTTATTTCACACCTCAAGGAACTAAAACAAGAAATTATGCCCAAAGTTAGAAGAAGAAAGTAAATAATAAAGATCAGCAGAAAAATAAGAGAGACCAGAAAAACAGAAAAAACAATCGACAAATCTAAGAGCTGTTTTTTGAAAGCAGAAAAATGAAAGAGACCAGAAAAACAGAAAAACAATCGACAAATCTAAGAGCTGTTTTTTGAAAAGCTAAACAAAATGACCCAACATTAGCTAAACTAAGAAATAAAGAGAAGACTCAAATAAAATCAGAAATCAAAGAGGAGACATTATAACTGATACTGCAGAAATACAAAGGATCATAAAAGACTACTGTGAATAATTATATGCCAACAAATTAGGTAACCTAGAAAAAAATGGATAAATTCCTAGAAACATACAACTTACCAAGATGGAATCAGTAAGAAATAGAATATCTGGACAGATCAATAATAAGTAAAAACATTAAATCAGTAATCAAAAACCTCCCAACACAGAAAACCTCAGAACCAGACAGCTTCACTGGTGAATTCTCCCAAAGTTTAAACAGGATTTAATGCTAATACTTCTCAAACTCTCCTCCAAAAATGAAGAGGGAACACTTCAAAACTTATTCTATGAGGCCAGCATTACCCTGATACCAAAGCCAAATAAGGACACTACAAGAAAAATATAAAGCAATATCCCTGATGAATATACATGTAAAAATTCTCAACAAAATATTAGCAAGCAATTCAATAATGCATTAAAAGGATTACAACTTTTTTATGACCAAACGGAATTTATCCCTGGGATGCACACCTTCTTAATGACCAAGTAGAATTTATCCCTGGGTTTAACCTATGCACATCGATAAATTAAAAATAAAAATCACATAATCATCTCAGTAGATGCAGATAAAAGCATTTGACAAAATACAGCATCCTTTCATGACAAAACCCTCAACAGATAGGGTATAGAAGGAACAAAATAATAAAGGCCATATAGGACAAACACACAGCTAATATTATACTCAACAGTGAAAGATTTTCCTCTAAGATCAAGACAAGGGTGCCCACTCTCACCAATCTTGTACTATCAGAAGCCCTAGTCAGAGCAATTAGATGAGACAAAGAAATAAAAGGCATCTAAATCAGAAAGGAATAAGTAAAATTGTCACAGATGATATGATCTTATATGTAGAAAATCTCAGACAACCAAAAAACTGTTGGAACTAATCAACGAATTCAGTAAAGTTGCCAGATATAAAATCAACATACAGATATCAGTTGCATTTCTATACACTGACTATGAAACATCTGAAAAAGAAATAAAGAAAATTATCCCATTCGCAATGAATCAAAAACAGGAAAATATATAGGAATAAATTTAATTAAGGAAGTAAAAGATCTGTGCAACAAAAATAAAAACTTTGTTGAAAGAAAATAAAGATGACACAAACAAATGGAAAAATATCCCATGCTCATGGAAGAATATTAAAATGTCAATTCTACCCAAAGACATCTACACTCAGTGCAATTCCTATCAAAATATCAATGGCATTTTTCACAGAAATAGAAAAACAATTCTAAAAATTGTATGGAACCACAGACTCCTAGTAGCCAAAACTATCAAGAGAAAGAAAATCAAAGCCAGAGGCATCGCACCTCCTGATTTCAAACTACACTATAAACCTATAGTAATTTAAACAGTATGGTACTACATAAAAACAGACATAGAACAGAATGGAGCACCCAGAATTAAATTCATGCATATATAGTCAACTAATATTTGACAAATATGCTAAAAACAACCAATAGGGA
>NW_006441071.1:16780600-16810777 GCF_000325575.1 Pteropus alecto
GGGTTTTGGGAACTGGATAACCACAAGCAGAAAATGAAACTGGACCCTATTTTACATTACTCACAAAAATTAACTCAAAATGGATCAAAGACTTAAACATAAGCCCTAATACCATAAAGCTCCTAGGGGGGCGAAAAAAAAAAAAAACATGGGAAAGAATCTCCTTGACATTGTCCTCAACAATAATTTTCTGGATATAATACCAAAGTACAAATAGCAGAAACAAAAAATCAACATATGGAGCTATATCAAACTGAAAAGCTTCTGCACAGCAAAAGAAACAATCAACAAAATGAAAACCTACAAAGTGGAAAAAATATGTTCGCAAACCATGTATCAGATAAGGGGTTAACATCCAAAATATATAAATATATAAATATTGTATCATACAGCACAACAGCAAAAATATAAATAATGCAATTAAAATATGGGCAGAGGAAATGAATAAACATTTTTTCAAAGAAGACAGCCAAATGGCTAACAGGACATGAAAAGGTGCTCAATGTCACTAATCAGGGAAATGCAAATTGAAATCACAAAGAGGTACCATCCCATTCCTATTAGAATAGCTATTTCAAAAAGGCAAGTGATAACAACTGCTTGTGAGGATGTGAGAAAAGGAGACCTTTGTGACTGCTGCCGAAAAAGCAAACTGGTATGGCCACTGTGGAAAACAGTGTGGACATTCCTCAAAAAATTAAAAATAGAACTTCCAATATGATCCAGCAATTCTACTTTTGGGTATTCATCCAAAGGAAATGAAATCAGTATTTCAAAAAGATATTAAAAAAATATTTTAAAAAAGATATCAGCACCCACATGGTTATGGCAACATTATTTACAATAGCCAAGATATGGAAACAACCTAAGTGTCTATTGATGGACGAATGGTTTTTAAATGTGATACACACACACACACACAGATATAATTCGGCCATGAAAAAGGAGGAAATTGTGCAATCTGCAACAACAGGGATAAACTTTGAGGGCATTATGCCAGGTGAAATAAGTCAGAGCAAAAACAAATACTATATGATCTCACTTATATGTAGTATCAAAAAAAATCTAACTCATAGAATCAGAGAACAGATTGGTGCTTGCCAGAGGCAGAGTGTGGGGGAGTGGGGTGTGAGTAAATGGGTAAAGGTGGTCAAAAGGTACAAACTTCCAGTTATACAATAAGTAAGTCCTGGGAATGTAATGTTCAGCATGGTGATTAGTTAACAATACTGTATTGTATATTTGAAAGCTGCTAAGAAATTAAATCTTAAAAGTCTCATAAGAAAAACATTCTATCTATATGAGGTAACAGATGTTAACTAAACTTATTGTGGTAATCAATTCACAACATATACATATACCAAACCATTATGTTGTACAGCTAAAACTAATGCCATGTTATATGTCAATTATATCTCATTTAAAAAGAACATATTTCCTTTCTTCTGCTTACTTTGGGTTTAATGTGCTCCTTAAGTTTCTTAAGGTGGAAACTGGGGTCATTAATTTGAAATTTTTCTTCTTTTCTAATACAAGCATTTAGTGCTATAAATTTCCTTCTACATATTGTTTTAGTGGCATCCCACTAATTTGATATTTTGGTTGCATTTTCATTCAGTTCAAAATATTTTCTAAGTTCCCTTTTGATTTCTTCTCTGATCCATGGGCTATTTAAGTGTATTATTTCATTGCCAAATATTTGGGAATTTTTCAACAATTTTCCTGTTGTTGATTTTTAATTTAATTCCATTGTAATTAAAGAACATGCTTTGTATGACTTGAATCCTTTTAAATTTACTGGGACTGGTTTTATGGCCCAGCATATGGTCTATCTTGACTTTCCATTTGTACATTATAAAAACAAACCATAGGAATTTATGAGGTGTCAGTGTGTAAGTAATGGGCCCTCCTCCATCACTCCCTCAGGCCACCATGTCAGTCCAACAACACCCAACAGGAAAAGAGAGCCGGCATGCACTCAGTGCTTACACTGTGAGTTCTAAACTACCCTCTCCAGTCGGTTCTATACAATAGATTGTGTCCTACATCTCAAACACCTAGCTACAGACACATCCACTTATCCTCCCATTTTCTCTTCATCTTGCCCTTTAAGTAAACACAATGCCCTTTTACCTGGCCCTGTAGGCTGGAACCAAACAAAATGGAAAGGAATTCTCTATTAGAAGTTTTCTACTGTAGTTGTGAATTCTTTATAGTCAACTAAGCAAATGTTGGTCGAGCAAGTTTATACTGTGTACAAGGTCTGGTTCTGAGCTTATGGTTAATGTTGGGCCAATAAACAGGGATTGGTGTATTCAGAGAGGGTCAAATTGAGGGGAAGAGGAAAAAGGAAAGATTCAGTGTTGATGACAAGAGGAGCCCAACTTCCACAAAAGGGAAACCCACATTCTCTCAAGAAGATCATAGCAGGGGGTCAATCACCTGTGTTTTGGGTCAAAGCAGTCCCCTGGTAGATAGGAATTCTAAGTCTTCCCCACAGAACAACCTTAGAGATCTCCTTATCACTTTGATCACATTAAGTCAGCTAAAATTCTGCTCATCTTTAACTTATCTCAAGATTATTCAGTAGAATTGATACACAAAGAGCAAATACTCCTAAGTTAACCTCTTAGCAGTGGTTCTACGCCTTGGAAGTGGGACTGTTTAGAAGCAGTCACGTGCCACTACATGACAAGTTCATATGGCGTCAGTCCCTGAAGTTCAAGCCAAAAAACCACAGGGGTCTGGAGCAAGCGTAGCACACTAGAAACATCACCATGCTTTGTTTATAGGTCAGAACATCAAGTATTTAGCTGTCCCAGAACCAGCACAGAGTAATTACACTATTTCTCTCCATTTTCCATTATGCTTTCTTCGTGGTCTGGGGATCAGAAGAGTCCTTGACATGCCTAAGGGAATGGGGATCCCATTACATTCAGATAAACCCTTTTATCTGATTGGAAAAGATTAAAGTAACACAATGTCCTCTTAGAGCTTGGCTCTGGAGCCAAATGAGACTTGAGAGTGAGTCCTGCTTCCTGAGTGCCCATTAGAAAACCATCAAGTCATCCTCCTAGCCAAAAATTGCTCACACCAGCTGATGCTCCTCTTTACTACTTATGTAGTTGTTTCTCAGTAGCTAATAGTATAAGAAGGCTTAAAGGCATACCTTGGAGGGTTTGGTTCCAGACCGCCATAATGAAGTGAGTTGTAATCTTTGCTTGTTGAGGGTCTTGCCTTCAATTTGTAAAAAACGCAACAT
Source organism: Pteropus alecto (assembly GCF_000325575.1). Lineage (NCBI taxonomy): Eukaryota > Metazoa > Chordata > Mammalia > Chiroptera > Pteropodidae > Pteropus > Pteropus alecto. The sequence goes on from NW_006441071.1 coordinate 16,783,863, forward strand.
CTGTGAAGCACAAAAAAGCAATGCTCAGTAAAAAGAGGTATGCCTATATATTATTCAATTCTACCTTCCTCTCTGTCTACGAAATATTCTATGAGAATGAAGAATTCGCTCAGAACTCAAACAAAACTGCAAATGTCTCTCTCCCTATGCAACACTGCATGTTCTGTTCCAGAGAAATACTTATTATAACCAGATTTCGACAAGCCAGCTTCTGGTTTATTTCCATTAGCAGAATAATGGAGAACATCACTGAATACCAGCTTTCTACGTCAAATTTTTAAACAGCAAGGATATTTATACATGTTGATTTTAAAAAATTGGCATGGCCTCTGTTATGTGAAAGAGGAAAATATTATGGGAGTCAGGAAGTCTAGAAGATGGAGAAAGAGTTCACTAATAGGACCTATAAAGAAGTGCATTTCTTAACAAAAATCTTGGCAATCATCCATCCATTGGTACCACTGATTTTGGCATAATATTTGCAGCCATGGGTTAATGCACAAAATAATCAGCATAGTAATGTTGTCAGGACACAAAAAGGAAGCAGTCCAGAAATAGGCCCCACTTGTTTATTTAAGAGCATTTTTTTATTTTTTAATACATAAGAAACTGTTAACAACAGTTACCTCTAGGAAATAGCACTAGATTAGACAAATGTATATTAAAAGAAGGGACATGTTTATTTTTCATTTTATAAACTTCTGAGCTGCTTAATGCTGACTATGAATTACTTTACTTAGTAAAATAGCAATAAGGTAGAGCTGTTAAGTTTTAAAATCATAAAGACCTATAAATTAAGTGATGCCAGTAAGTCATTTGCGTGTGAAGAGAGTTACATTAACGTGTATATTTGTACATATATATTTACATATACACCTGAAAGCACAAAAAATATCTGTAAAAACACACCATAACCCAGGGATGAGAGTAGGAGGAACAAGGTAATATTTAACGTTCTTCATTATTTGGTTTTTTGACTTACCTCCGGGGATGAGAGTAGGAGGAACAAGGTAATATTTAACATTCTTCATTATTTGGTTTTTTGCAAATGTATTCACTTATGTGCTACTTAATAGTTAATATTATTTAAACCAGTAAACATTTAATGCTGGCGTAATATTTAAACCAGTAAAAAGGGGAGAATTTTTATAAAATCTTTTTTCCCCTATTTTGGAAGTTCTCCTCCTCCTTCTGGTAACAGCACTCTGAGGGACTGCTCTGACCACATTTTATCTGATTCAATCACAGGGACTACCCCCCAACACACACACACCTGAGTCAAGGTCAGGGGTGGGCACATGACCCAAGGTAGGCCAATCAGTTATCTCTCTCAGGAATTTGAATCATGAGCAGAAACACATGGGGACTCTGGAGGCATTTATAAATGAGTCATACTAAGACAGCATCTTAAAAGGCATCCCACGTGTTTGAGGCTATTAACCAATACATTTCCTGGGCTCCTGTCCTTCTGAGTTCTGGCTTTTCAATTCTTTCTTTATGTGTCCTTCCAATAAATTCCATTTTTGAAAACAAAACGAATGGAAAGAGGGAGTAACAAATTTATTGAAAACAATAATGAACTCAGGACTGATCACATGGAGTTCATGTTTCCTCTAAGACATTCAGATGGAAATGTCTAATATATTATTGGAAATATGGGTTTGGAACTCAGTAGAGAATAAGAATCGGTGGCACAGACTTAAGAGGTATGAGAATTCTAACCAAAGTATGTGATCCAAGAGAGACAACAGAGTCAAGGATGGGGCTGTGGGAAACACCACCATTTGAGGAAGGAGGGAAGAGTATCAGACACTGTCATTTGCCCACCATAATTGTGTCTAGTGAGGCCTGCCATCCTCAGTACTTCTGAGATCAACTGGGTATTGTCACATGGTTGCAATGGGACTGCACATGTATGATACCTAGTCATTATCATATAACATATAGACAGAGTAGCCAGGTGACTGAATAAGAAATCGCACACAGGACAAGATGTTAGATCCTGATAGTGTGGACTGTGTAGGGAGCTTTTGTATCCATTTAAGGTAAAACAGCATATGAGGTGCTCAGTGACCCCTTTTCATGACATAACAATCCACATTCCATGACAAAGAGTTGGGGTCCTTGAGAGAAACAATAGCAGAGCACTGATGTTTTCCTTCGGAGGTCCCATCTAAGGCACTTGACATCTGGTGATACAGCACACCTGCCAATTAACACTAGCAAAGACCCCCAGGTGGAGCAGAACACACAACTTTTTTGCTAAAATATGCCATATTAAATCAGAGGTCTAAAAATAATAAATAAACTGGCATTTAATCAATCAATCAATCAATCAGCGGTCATAAACTGATGCTCACCAAGCCCAGTTCAGTTTTAACTGCACATTGGAATCACGTGGAACATTAGAAAATACTCATGACTCACCCTGCCTCCTAAGATTCTGATTTAATTGGCCAGACGTGTGCCTTGGACTTTTAAAAGCTCCCCAGGTGATCCTATGAATAGCCAAGGTTTAGAACCACTGAATGAGCCCATAAATATGTTTTGTGTGACCTGTATTACAGTGGCCTGTACAGTATATTTAAATTTTGAAGTTATTTTCCAATAATTAAAAATTAGTCAATTTCATATACCCAAAATCATCCAGATTTCAGGCTTTCATTGGAATATCTGTACACAGTAGGCCTACCTTCCCACAGGACACTATTCAACTGTGCTGAGTTGCAGCCATACCTGATATAAACATTTTCTCCGCACTCCACAATCCTCCTCCACTCATCCCACTATCACCACTACAGGGCGATGACAGTTGCTGCTTATCTTCCTACTTACACTGTGGCTTTCTTTATATCAGTGTGAAGAGAACTGAAATACTAGTGCTTATCACTGTGTCTCTAACAGAAGCAGGAAAGCAAAAGGCAGTCCAAGACAGCCATCTGTTTCATAGGGCCTGCCACTCATTTACAGTACTTGCCTGTTCCCTACAGCATTTGGGTGTGTGCCCTTGGTTTAAATCTAACCACATTTTCCCAGCAGGAGTACCAAAATGCCTCACAGCCTATAGAGCAAAGAGCTGAGAAATGAGAGCTCCCAAATCTAATTATCTCAATAATTAGATGACTCTCTAATACAACAGAAAGCTGCATAAAAACAGTGAGAAAAGAAGGGGGCACACAATAGCACCAGAGACTGACTTCCAAAATTAAGGAAATGCAAGAAGTTTGAGAATTTGTATTCATCATAAGGGAATGCCTAGAGTCAAAAAAAAAAAAAAAAAAGATTATAACCTTAGGGGTGGATTGCTACTTTGCTCCCTAGAGAGTTGAGAATCAATTCAGCCAACCTTGATTCTATTTGAGAACCCTCATTCCTCATTTTAAACCCATCAGCATTGATACTTTCCTCATCCATCCTCTGGATCTGTGCACTTTATTGACTGCAAATTCATGCACATGTAACTTTTGACATTTTCACTGTGCAAATAAAGAACCCAGGTCCCTGTAGCTGCCCACAGACTGTACAGCGAGCATTTCACAAGCAGCAGTGCAGAGCCATCTACACCCACGGCGAGGTGGCCCTGTCAACACCAGGATTGTTCCCTCTGCCTGCTATACTCTTTTCTCCCTGCCCTCCTTAGTACAGTGAACTCATGTCTCAAGTCTCAAGGACTCATGCCCTCACCACCCTCCACCTAAAGACTGGGCTACTCCCATGTGTTCCTATAGCACCCTATAATTACCCTATCAGAGCACTTATGTGGCCTTTGTAAATGCTTTTAAATTCTCTCTTCTCACAAAAACCAACTGAAAATGAATTAAAGACTTAAATATAAGACCTGAAACTAAGACCTGAAACTCCTAAAAGAAAACATAGGTGAAAAGCTTCATGACATTGGCCTTGGCAATGATTTCTTGACTATGACACCAAAAAGCACAAGCAACAAAAGAAAAAATAGACAAGCGTAGCTATATAAAACTAAAAAGTTTCTGCATAAGAAAGGAAACAATCAACAGAGTGAAAGGTGACCTATGAAATGGAAGAAAACATTTGCAAACCATATGTCTGCTAAGGGGTTAATATCCAAAATATATAAGAAACTCCTATAACTCAATAGCAAAAAACCAAATAACTCAATTAAAAATAGACAAAAGATTTGAATATTTCTCCAAAGAAGACAACAAATGGCCAATAAATATATAAAAAGATATTCAACATCACTAATCAAGGAAATGGAAATCAAAACCACATAAGATGATATATCACCTTCTGCCTGGTAGGATGGCTATTATCAAAAAGGTCAAAAGATAACAAGTGTTGATGAGGATATAGAGAAAAGGGAACCCTTTTACACTGTCGGCGAGAATATAAAACGATACAGCCTCTATGAAAAACAGTATGGAGCTTCCTCAAAAATTAAAAGTAGAATTTCTATATAATTCGGCAATCCCACTTCTGGATACATATCAAAAAAATTAAAACCAGAATCTTGAAAAGATATATGCACTTTCATGTTTATTGTGACATTATTCACAATAGCCAAGATATGGAAACAACCTAAATATCCATCAATAAATGGATAAAGAAAATGTGGTATATGCATATAATAGAATACTATTCAGCCTTAAAAAAGTAGGAAATCCTGCCATATGTGAAAACATTGTGTACCTGAAAAGCATTATGCTAAGTGAAATAATTCAGTCACAGAAGGACAAATACATTATGATTCCACTTATATGAGGTATCTAAAATAGTCAAACTCATAAAAATAGAGTAGAATGGTGGTTGCCAGGGGATGGAGGGAGCGAGAAATGAGAAGTTGCTGTTCAATGGGTATACAGTTTCAGTTTGGAAGATAAAAAAAGTTCTAGCTATCTGCTATAGAACACTTCCTATAGTTAACAATACTGTAGCACTATATACTTAAAATTTGTTGAGAGTAGATCTCATGTTAAATGTCCTTGCAATTTAAAAAAAAATTATCTCTCTCCTGCACAAGACTATGGAACTCCATGAGCACATTTTCTTTATCAATCTTTCGCACCGCTATATCATCAGCAACCATGGTGCCTGGAGCTACAGAAGCTCAATGAATATGGATGGATGAGTGGATGAGTAAAAGAATAAATGAGGCAAACATAAAAATGGAAAAAAGAACATGAGTGAGATGGAAGAATTGGAGACTGTAATCAGAAAGTAAGATCCTGAAGCTGAAGATACCTGAGGAAGAACAATTTAAGATAACAATAAAGTCTAGAGTATAAACATAGGTATTGGGTGGAGTCTGGCCTAGAAAACAAAACCTAGGCCAGACAATTCATAGAGAAATTTTAATACAAGGGATTCACTGCTAAAGAGATAGAAGAGCCAAAAGAGTTACCAGGGAGAAATGAGATGACAACATCAAGATTAGGAAATGCAGAAAGTTATGTTGTCACAACTACAAGTAGGTGGATAAAAGGAGAAAAGATGTCGCCAGAGCCCAGGACCAGAGGCTGACCAGGGTGGCCTGCAGGCCAAGAGGTGGAACCATAGAGGAAACCCAATCAGTGCTAGAGACGACTTCTTAAAGGATGGGACAGGGCGAGAAGGGTAAGAACTGCCTGGCTTCTCTCTTCCACCCACCCTCCATTTTCCCACAAAATGGTTCTCATTGGCTGAATTTATTATGAAGCTAATCGGCAATGGAGTTTGGGAAATGTGATTTGCAAAGATCAGCTTTCCTGCAACACAGAGAAAACTAGGCCAGGAATGAAGAATGGTTCTAAGAGCAAATAGGCCGATAAGCAACCCAACGTGGGAAGGGCTTCCTGAAGCTGTATGTGAATGGTGGCAGAGAGAAGATCCCAGGAACTATGAAACTGGAGAGTGTGACAGATAGAACATCCCAGTATATATTGGAGCCACTATTTGACACTCCAGGAGTGAAATACAAGGAAGACTGTGGCCCGGGGCCAAAGAGCTCAATGAATGTCACTATTTAGAAATGACTCGGAGGACAAGAGATAAAATGAGAAAGGAAAAAGAGTGTTAGTGTTATGTCTAAAGCCTGGTCTGGAAAAAGCAAAGGAAGCAGAATAACATGACAGCTTAAAGACTCAAGTGTGAGTCCCAGTGCAGGCACTTACTAGCTGGAGGATTTGGGCAAGTGAATTGGCCTCTGAGCCTTGGTCTGTAAAATGAAGATAATAACAATAATAACCCTTACTATGGCTGTTGGGAGAATTAAATGAGATAGTATACATAAAGCACTTAGCACAGTGCCTAGCGATGGTAGTTGTACCAGAGAGCACATTCAGTCTACACTCTCAACTCTAGAGCATTGAAGAAAAGGCTTCCTCTGAGGTTCTGGGTCAGGGTCTCTCATGAGGTTGTAGTTTGTTGACAAGCCTCATTTCCTCACTGGCTTTTGGTTGAACATCTCACCTCCTGGCCATGCGGACCTCCCCAAATGCCGCCCAAGGGTCCTCACAGCATGGCAACCAGCTTCCTCCCACCCAGAGGGAGTGATCTGAGAGCCCAAGAAGGAAGCCAGCCTCCTACAATCTAATCTTGGGTGTGACATACCACCATTTCTGCCACATACTATTGGTCACGCAGACCAACCCTGGCACAATGTGAGACAGGACTACACAGGGGTGGAGGCCATGTGGAGCTGGCTACCACATTTCCTCTCTTCCTTGCTTTATTTTTCTCCAGACCACCTCTCACCAACTAACACATTAACTTATTTCATGCACATGTAACTTTTGACATTTTCACTGTGCAAATAAAGAACCCAGGTCCCTGTAGCTGCCCACAGACTGTACAGCGAGCATTTCACAAGCAGCAGTGCAGAGCCATCTACACCCACGGCGAGGTGGCCCTGTCAACACCAGGATTGTTCCCTCTGCCTGCTATACTCTTTTCTCCCTGCCCTCCTTAGTACAGTGAACTCATGTCTCAAGTCTCAAGGACTCATGCCCTCACCACCCTCCACCTAAAGACTGGGCTACTCCCATGTGTTCCTATAGCACCCTATAATTACCCTATCAGAGCACTTATGTGGCCTTTGTAAATGCTTTTAAATTCTCTCTTCTCACAAAAACCAACTGAAAATGAATTAAAGACTTAAATATAAGACCTGAAACTAAGACCTGAAACTCCTAAAAGAAAACATAGGTGAAAAGCTTCATGACATTGGCCTTGGCAATGATTTCTTGACTATGACACCAAAAAGCACAAGCAACAAAAGAAAAAATAGACAAGCGTAGCTATATAAAACTAAAAAGTTTCTGCATAAGAAAGGAAACAATCAACAGAGTGAAAGGTGACCTATGAAATGGAAGAAAACATTTGCAAACCATATGTCTGCTAAGGGGTTAATATCCAAAATATATAAGAAACTCCTATAACTCAATAGCAAAAAACCAAATAACTCAATTAAAAATAGACAAAAGATTTGAATATTTCTCCAAAGAAGACAACAAATGGCCAATAAATATATAAAAAGATATTCAACATCACTAATCAAGGAAATGGAAATCAAAACCACATAAGATGATATATCACCTTCTGCCTGGTAGGATGGCTATTATCAAAAAGGTCAAAAGATAACAAGTGTTGATGAGGATATAGAGAAAAGGGAACCCTTTTACACTGTCGGCGAGAATATAAAACGATACAGCCTCTATGAAAAACAGTATGGAGCTTCCTCAAAAATTAAAAGTAGAATTTCTATATAATTCGGCAATCCCACTTCTGGATACATATCAAAAAAATTAAAACCAGAATCTTGAAAAGATATATGCACTTTCATGTTTATTGTGACATTATTCACAATAGCCAAGATATGGAAACAACCTAAATATCCATCAATAAATGGATAAAGAAAATGTGGTATATGCATATAATAGAATACTATTCAGCCTTAAAAAAGTAGGAAATCCTGCCATATGTGAAAACATTGTGTACCTGAAAAGCATTATGCTAAGTGAAATAATTCAGTCACAGAAGGACAAATACATTATGATTCCACTTATATGAGGTATCTAAAATAGTCAAACTCATAAAAATAGAGTAGAATGGTGGTTGCCAGGGGATGGAGGGAGCGAGAAATGAGAAGTTGCTGTTCAATGGGTATACAGTTTCAGTTTGGAAGATAAAAAAAGTTCTAGCTATCTGCTATAGAACACTTCCTATAGTTAACAATACTGTAGCACTATATACTTAAAATTTGTTGAGAGTAGATCTCATGTTAAATGTCCTTGCAATTTAAAAAAAAATTATCTCTCTCCTGCACAAGACTATGGAACTCCATGAGCACATTTTCTTTATCAATCTTTCGCACCGCTATATCATCAGCAACCATGGTGCCTGGAGCTACAGAAGCTCAATGAATATGGATGGATGAGTGGATGAGTAAAAGAATAAATGAGGCAAACATAAAAATGGAAAAAAGAACATGAGTGAGATGGAAGAATTGGAGACTGTAATCAGAAAGTAAGATCCTGAAGCTGAAGATACCTGAGGAAGAACAATTTAAGATAACAATAAAGTCTAGAGTATAAACATAGGTATTGGGTGGAGTCTGGCCTAGAAAACAAAACCTAGGCCAGACAATTCATAGAGAAATTTTAATACAAGGGATTCACTGCTAAAGAGATAGAAGAGCCAAAAGAGTTACCAGGGAGAAATGAGATGACAACATCAAGATTAGGAAATGCAGAAAGTTATGTTGTCACAACTACAAGTAGGTGGATAAAAGGAGAAAAGATGTCGCCAGAGCCCAGGACCAGAGGCTGACCAGGGTGGCCTGCAGGACAAGAGGTGGAACCATAGAGGAAACCCAATCAGTGCTAGAGACGACTTCTGAAAGGATGGGACAGGGCGAGAAGAAGGGTAAGAACTGCCTGGCTTCTCTCTTCCACCCACCCTCCATTTTCCCACAAAATGGTTCTCATTGGCTGAATTTATTATGAAGCTAATCGGCAATGGAGTTTGGGAAATGTGATTTGCAAAGATCAGCTTTCCTGCAACACAGAGAAAACTAGGCCAGGAATGAAGAATGGTTCTAAGAGCAAATAGGCCGATAAGCAACCCAACGTGGGAAGGGCTTCCTGAAGCTGTATGTGAATGGTGGCAGAGAGAAGATCCCAGGAACTATGAAACTGGAGAGTGTGACAGATAGAACATCCCAGTATATATTGGAGCCACTATTTGACACTCCAGGAGTGAAATACAAGGAAGACTGTGGCCCGGGGCCAAAGAGCTCAATGAATGTCACTATTTAGAAATGACTCGGAGGACAAGAGATAAAATGAGAAAGGAAAAAGAGTGTTAGTGTTATGTCTAAAGCCTGGTCTGGAAAAAGCAAAGGAAGCAGAATAACATGACAGCTTAAAGACTCAAGTGTGAGTCCCAGTGCAGGCACTTACTAGCTGGAGGATTTGGGCAAGTGAATTGGCCTCTGAGCCTTGGTCTGTAAAATGAAGATAATAACAATAATAACCCTTACTATGGCTGTTGGGAGAATTAAATGAGATAGTATACATAAAGCACTTAGCACAGTGCCTAGCGATGGTAGTTGTACCAGAGAGCACATTCAGTCTACACTCTCAACTCTAGAGCATTGAAGAAAAGGCTTCCTCTGAGGTTCTGGGTCAGGGTCTCTCATGAGGTTGTAGTTTGTTGACAAGCCTCATTTCCTCACTGGCTTTTGGTTGAACATCTCACCTCCTGGCCATGCGGACCTCCCCAAATGCCGCCCAAGGGTCCTCACAGCATGGCAACCAGCTTCCTCCCACCCAGAGGGAGTGATCTGAGAGCCCAAGAAGGAAGCCAGCCTCCTACAATCTAATCTTGGGTGTGACATACCACCATTTCTGCCACATACTATTGGTCACGCAGACCAACCCTGGCACAATGTGAGACAGGACTACACAGGGGTGGAGGCCATGTGGAGCTGGCTACCACATTTCCTCTCTTCCTTGCTTTATTTTTCTCCAGACCACCTCTCACCAACTAACACATTAACTTATTTTGTTTACCCTCAGTCTCCCCACAAAAGAAGAAAGGGATGTTTTTGCTTCTTTTGTTCTCTGATGTATCATCAGTACCTAGAGTCATGCCTGGCAGAGAGTAGGGCTTTATTAAATATTTATTAAATATTTGTTTATTAAACATTTCTGTAAGAAACAAGCCTGGGTTCCTCCCAGAACATAGCTCATAAGTACTGTCCCCACTATAAAAAAAAAATTATTATATTTGATTCTCACAATTTATGAGGAAAACAGGATAGCATTTTTATCCTACATACTCTGGCACTCTTGATTGCCTACAGCAGAGGAGAGAGAGTAAGGAGGGCCCAGAGTGCAGGCAGAAAGCAGTGGAGGGGTTCACAACTGCCACTGGGTTAGGAGGAGAGGAGAGAGCTGGCACACTTGGTGGCCAAGGGTAAAAAAAGGGGTAACTCCACTCTCCTCTCTTCACCTAACTCTCATAAAGACCACCCACTCCTCTCCCTGCCCAGAGTGGTGAGGTGAGGTGCCCAGACCCAGTGTGGGAACCTGGCTTCTCAGTGCTCGGAACCAACCTGCAGTCCCCTGAAGCACAAACGTGGATGATTGTGATCCACCCATTGAAGTGGTCCCAAGGTGTTTTCTGCCCTCTGGGGCCACGGATGTATGAACATGCCTCATAAAAGGCAGCATGAGGCCAACTATGTGACTTGAGTTTTGCATATGTAGCTTCATTTTATCCTCAGGCAAACCTCTGAGGTAAAAGTGTATTTGCTCAGTTTTACAGATGAAGAAACTGAAACTCAGAGAGATTTTTAAAAACAGACCAAAAACACACAGCATGGGGCAGGGCAGGGATTTGAACACTGTTAATAACATTTATTTAAAACTTGGAAGGCAGAAAGGTGGCTTTGGGTATTCAATTCAAAGTTATACTAGAAAAATGGTTCTCAACTGGGGACAATTTTGCCCACGCCACAGTGGACATTTGACAATGCCTGGAAACATTTTCAATTGTCACAAGTGGATGGAGGAGCCGATACTACTGCCATCTAGTGGGTAGAGGCCAGGGATGTGGCTGAACATCTATACTGCATGTGACAGCTCCCAAAATAAAGAGTTGTCCTGTCCACAATGATAATATTGCCACTGTTGAGAAACTCTGCTCTAGGACAATATGACTATGTTTGATTATTATTTTATATTAATTAGGCCTCAAGAATTTCATCTTGTAGAAAACTGATAAGATGCAAATGATTGTTGTCTAAGAAGGTAAACTCAAAGATTATAGTTATATAGACCCGAAGGACACTAACCAGTTGTGTATCTAACTTAGCAATCTTACTCCAGCATTCTCATTATCACTGACTGTATAGATCAGTCTCTGCCATTCTCTTTGAAACCAACTTTGCCTTCCTGCTCGTTCCCACTTTTATTTCCCTAGGGCTGCCATGACAAAATACCACAGATTGGGTAGACTATAAACAACAGAAATTTATTTTCTCACATTCTGGAGGCTAGAAGTCCAAATTCAAGGTGTTGGTGGGATTGGTTTCCTCTGAGTCCTGTCTCCATGGTTTGCAGTTGGCCACCCTCTTGCTGCCTCTTCACATGGCCTTTTCTCTGTACATGTGCACCCCCGATGTCTCTTCCTCTTCTTATAAAGACACCAGTTATACTGGATTAGGGCCCCAGTTTTATGACTTCATTTAATGTCAATTACCTCTTTAAAAGATCTGTCTCCAAATATAGTCACATTCTGAAGTACTGAGGTTAGGATTTCATTATAGGAATTTTGGTGGAACACAATTCAGCCCATAACGCCTCTCTAATTAATCTTTGACACATGCTCAATATGTATTTGTATGAGCATTATATTTTTAACTTTTTGAAAATTATGCTTTGCAAGTACATCTGAGTCCACAAAGTCTACATGTTTCTACTATGCCAAGCTGCTTCCTTGAGGGCTACTGATATATTAACACAAATTCAACAACAAAAAAATGACTCTCTAAAGTGACAATTCAGTTATATGTTACATGCTTCTTTTCTTTTGTCTTCTCAACCAGTCTCCATTAAGGGTTTTTGTACAGTGAGAATCCTATGCCTGAAGCTTTCTTAATCTGTCAGATCAAGGATCAAACACTATCACACATTGCCCCAAGGGACCCTGCAAGGAATTTTTCTCAGCAAATAAACCCAAACCTCTTTCTTTCTGGCCACTGAAAGTTTCAATAATTACTACATTACCTAAAAATTTATGTTTTATGTTTACTGTCAAAAACATTTTGAAATTATTAATTTTGCTGACTATCTTATAAACTTAATCCATATTAAGGTCAAGATCATGTATCAAATTGTGTTCCAGGGCTGGGATTCAGAGTTGGTCCCATAATCAGTCTCCTAGGACACTCTTATTTTTCATCCCTCATTATAGAAGAATCTACTCTTAGCAAATGTCAGGGAAGAACATCCCCAGCAGTTTCTTTTATCAATCCAAGGAAATGCTTGCTTTTCCCCAGAGCTGAAATCACTTCCTGGCAGGAAGCATTAGGCTCTGAGTCAGAACACTGAGCTGAAGCCCAAGGACAAGCAAGAATAAGTGAGAATTTGGAGACAAGTTTTTATTATCTATGATGAACTGGCGTAGCACTCATTTTTGGTACTCTGGCAAGGAGTCTCATTTCCCCCTTCCTCTAGTAATATGCCCTAACCCCTGGCCTGACCAATTGTTACACCATCCCCTTAGCAACTGTGATTGCTCCAACGGACAGGCACATGATCCCAGAGCCAATGAGTCCCTCGGACTGATCTACTAAAACTAGGGAAACTATTGTTGTTTAAGAATGCACAGTAAGAGCACAGGACTAGAAATCAGGAGGCCTGGGTTCTAGTCCCATTTTGAAGTGGACACATCACTTAAACTCTCTGGACCTCTATTTCTTCATCTAAAATTAGGTGCAGGTCAGAGAGAATTGTATCAGCACTTGCCACACACACACACACACACGCACGCACCCCCCACTTTTCTTTGGTCCAAAAAGAATACATTTCTACAAGAATTCTGGCTTTATTTTTGAGCAAGAGGGACACTTTAAGGTTTGCTGTGGGAAATTAGAAGAAATGCTATCCCAAGGTAGGTGGGGCTCCTTGGATGCTGCTCTCGTCTCTCAACTCTTCTCTAGGCCCTTTGGGCAGAAAGCTACCCTGGCAGACATCTAACTCTTCAAATTCCAATGTGCTCTCAGAGGGAAGAACTGCAATGACACCATCATATGTGCCATATCAAGCAAATTCACTTTTCAACATGCACAGTTGAAGGACATCTACCAAATTATTTTTAGAAACCTGATGGAGCTCAATGAACTTAAGCTGATGACCAGACCAAGTCATCAGGCTAGGCCATTCTCATTCCCTTGTCTGATCAAAACTCAACCAGATAATTCCAGCTCTTACATGATAAAGAATATAAGAGAAAATATCTAGGCCACTAGAGATCTTAGAATGTATGTCCCATGAAAGCAAAGATTTGTGTTTATTCTGTTCGTCACCATATCTCCAGCTTTAGAACCATTTGTAGGCACTCAATAAGTACTTGATTGAATAAACCATGACAGCCCGAGGATTTCACTGATTAGCCCAAGCAGGGTCAGAGTTGAGCCTAGATCTCAGGGACAGAGAAAGAATAATTGTTGAGATCTTAGTATGTGCCAGGTATTATCACAAAAAATTATACATTATTTCACTTAATTCTTACCATGCTTTGTGGTGAGTACCACTATTACCCCACTTCTACAAAGCTTATCTAGCAGGCCACAGAGCAAGGTTATTCATTTCATTCATTTGTCAAATAGTTACTGAGCACCTGCTATTTATCCAGCACTGTGCCTAGCACAGGGAATACAATGATGAACAAGACTGACATGGAGTTTATATTTTAGCGTGGGAGACACTCAGCAAGTAAAGCAAAAACAATATACTTGCCAGTTGGAATACATGCTGTGAAATCAATAGAGTGAGGTGATGGAAAGAAACAGGAGCAGAGAGAGAAGTCTCCTTTAGGGACAGTGCTCAGAGAAGGGCTCTTTGAGGAACATGCAGACTTAAGCCTAAAGGATAAGAAGGCCCTCTTGTGATGAGCTGGAGGAAAGGGGTTCTAGGAAGAATAGCAAGTGCAAAGACCCAAGGGACAAGGGCATGGCAAGTTGAAGGACTAGGAAGTGTGGCGAGAATACACGGGACAAAAAGGAAAGGGTACAGGATGAGTTATGAGGAGTAAGCAGAGGTCAGATCTTTCTCCAAAAAAATTATATATTTCGTAATATATAAATATATTTTTTTCTTGAGGAGGAGATAATTTTATATATAACATATATAATATATGAAGTAAGTATGTAATATATGAGATATATACTCTTGGGGAAAGAGCTAATTATATATATCACATATTATATATGAGGTAATTATATATAAATAATACATATATTATTGGGGAAAGATAACATTTTTTAAAAGAACTAGAATTTTTAGAAAGAATACAAAACAAAAGTAAAATACTATGAAATAGAGAAATAATCACAGAAAAAAGCTGTGGGGAATTTTTAAAAAATTGGTAGAATTTTTAAATAATTCAATAAAAGAGTTGGTATATAAGTCAGCGAAGTGTCCAAGAAAGAACAAAAAATTACAAATATTTTTTAAATATGAAAGAAAAGGTCCACTCCCTGATTAAAGGTGGTAACAGAAAGAGAAAATGGGGGAGAGTGGGAGATAGAGATAGGAAATTACAAATGATACTAACAAAAATAAAAAGGGATTTTCCAGGGCTGAAAGACATATATCTTTAAATTGAAAGGATTTACCTTGTGCGCAGCAAAATTACTTTTACCAGATTCACACCTGGAAACATAATTGTAAAATTTCAGATCACCAAGTATAAAAGGAAGATCCTAAAAGCTTTCAAAGGGAAAAGGCACCATTCCCTCCACCCTGCTGCCTAGAATACACATGTGTTGGCTGAAGTACTAGCAACTATTTGGGACTGGGGGCCAGGGCCCCCAGACCAGGGCCACACCCGTTAGTAGAGAGGAACCTGAATCCCTGATAACTTTGTTCAACTGCCCAAGAACCCTGGACTGCCAATTTCTCGACGTCTTTGAATGTGAAAGAGAAATAAACTCTTAAACTATTTAAAACATTATTTTCTTGTTCTCTGTTATAGTCAACGAAATCTAATCCTAATTGGTTATGTTCAGATTAGCTGGGGAGTAGAGTACACAGAAGAGAGTGGAAAGAGCACTCACGGTGGTGAAAGAGAGCTGACAGGAGGCCTATGGTTAGATTAATATTTTAGATTTAGATTTTTAGATTTAGAAAATCACCCTGGTGGCACTGGCTCAATTTACAATTTTGCCAAACACATACCCTACTGCATTGGTTCTCAAACGTTAGAATGTATCAGATTTCCCTGGAGGGCTTGTTAAAATACAGATTGCTGGGCCCATCCCCAGATTTTCTGATTCAGTAAATCTGGATAGGCCCTGAGAAGGTGCATTTCTAAACGAGTTCCCAGGTGATGCTGAAGCTGCTGGTCCACACATTTTGAGAAACACTGCCGTAGAATAAGTCATATCAAAGTACCTTAAGGACAGGGAATGTGAGTTCTGGGGAAATTCTCCCCCACCTCCAACCAGACAGGCATTGGAGTGGCCTACACACCACCTCCTAGCCCCCTACCCTTGGGTCAAAGCAATCTAAAGAGGGAGAAAAGGTGCTGGGTCCTACAGGTGCCCTCGACATCCTTGTCTGCACAAGCTATGATGCCCATGATTCTTACCAGATGTGCCTGATTCCCTCTGGTCATCTCCAAGGATCTGGAAGACATATTCTGGTGAGACCTTAATATTCTCTGCTCTGCTACTCTGAGCCTGTTTCCTTGGCTAAAAAGATAGAGCAGTGGTATCAACTTTACAGGAAGTTGGAGCATTTCACAGGTCCTTTCTGTGCCAGAACATGGCACTGGTTAATAATAGTGCAACTCTCCAAGTATGTAATGAAGTTCTGAGGATGTGAGGAGGGGCCTCCCTGTTAGTGTGGCAGGGCTGGGGCCCTGGCCAATAATGGAGACACTTCCCTATGCCTCAATAGATTCTTCCCGGGTGGCTTTGGTGAAGGATTCTCAGCCTTAGCACCACTGACATTTTGGACTGTATAACTCTGTCATTGCGGGGCTGTCCTGTGCACGGCCAGATGTCTAACAGAATTCCGGTGCTCTACCCACTAGGTACCCACAGCATACACAATGCCTAACCTCACACCATTGTGACAATCAAAAGTATCCTCAGACACTTCACAGAGGGAATGTGGTTCTCCATGCCTGTCATATACATAGGTGCTCAATAAATAGCTGCTTATAATTAATTAAACGCAGAAGAATGTCTCTCATCCAAAAGAATACCTGGACTATCTGATAGTCAGATTCTACCTCTTCTACCCTATTTTTCAAGGCACTGTGCATATGCCCCTTCTTCCATGGAGACTTCATTGATTGCCCTCACCCTTCATTGATTTACCACTCAATGCTGACAGCCATTAGTGTTCCTCTTTAACACTTGTCATTTAGTGTTTTATTTATTTGTTCCACTATTCACAAAGTACCAAGGTGACTCTAAAAGAACTTTAGCCCATTACCCATCTCCTGTCCCCACTACCTTCCCTATAAAAATGATATTCTGTGGCATATACATTTGACATTTTCTTAAAAATGTAGAAAAGTGTGAAGGGAACTTTCACAATTTGTATTCCTTTGCAATACACAACCTAAGTTAAATTTTCTTTTAAAATGTATTAACTTACTATTTATTGTACACTTATCAAGGTCCAAAGCCTGTCCGACAAAACGTTACATGGATTAACTCATTTTATCCTTACAACCCTAGGAAGCAGAAACTTTTATAAACCCCATTTTACAGATGAAGCACAGAGAGGTTATTAACTTGCCCACTGGTAGGTCATACAGCTAGCAAGTGTTCAGTGTCCAGATCTGAACCAGGCAGTCCATGCTCTGTCTGCACAGTCCCAACTGCTGTAACCCGTGTGGAGGGATCAACAGACACAGCAGGCGGGACGCTGGAGAGCCCTGTCAACCTTCTGCCTGTGATAAACAATATGCTCACCTAGCCTGTGCTGTGGGGACAAGATTTCCAGGTGCCATACCAGAGGCCAAGCAGCTTCACGACCTCCACCCCACCCAGTTCTCAGCAAGACTGTCGCTCCAAAATTGTAGAATTTCTGCAGCAGTGGGTCACTAGGCTAAGGTGTCCGAGGTCAGGAGCCTTGGTTTCTCATTCACTATGTTACCCAAGAGATATCTCCACGCCTTGCACAAAGGAAGCTCTCCATTTTGTTAAATATATAAAAAGTGCAATGCTGGGAAGTTCTTCCTGAGGTCTAACCTCTGGCGCCCTGAGATCGAAGCCGAGCCGCGGCGCCTGAGGGCCGTGACCACCAGGTGTCGCCGCGGCGCCCCCAAGCTGGAGGGCGGAGCGGCTGGAGATCGCAAGGAGCATGTGGACGCTCGGACGCCGCGTGGCTCCCAACCTCCTACCCCTCTCGACGCCCCTAGGGTCGGCCCAGACCCGCACAGGGGCCCCGTGGCCGGCGAAGAATATCTCACTCTGCGGCCACCAGGACCTGCGCGCCAGGACCGCCGTAGCCTGTGCCCCTGTCCCTGCGGTGAGTATCCGCCGAGCACTCGCTCGGGCCGCGCGCCGTAAGAGGAAGACCGCGCACGCCGATGACGCTGCGCGCACGCGCCCCCGCGACGTGCACGCGCGCCCGCTCCCGCGGGGACGACACTGGGCGGCGGGGAGAATGAGTCTGTTTCTATAAAGACAGAGGACAATGCCCAGCAGGTGGTGAACAGTCTAGAATACGCTGTAGCTGTAACTAGGGTTACCACGACTGCTCTCGCTTCTCCTTTAGAGCCAGCCTTTTTAAACATGCCGTCTGTGCTCTGCACCCCCATTCCCTCCTCTGCTCACCTTTCAGCCCCGTGCCCTCTGCGTTCTTTCTTGCCAAGGGCAATGATGGCTCAAGAGCCATAAGTGACAGCCTCTGACCCCTTCTTATAGTGCAACCAGAGACCCTTGGAGAATGTTACTCTTATCACCAACCTCTTAAAGCCTTTCGGTGCCTTCCCAGGATGAAGTCCAAATAAGGGCCTTCAGAATGCTCTGTGGCCGCTGCCTCTCTCGATCACCTCCTTTGCCGTCTGCACTTTTCTCCGTCTGTATCACTTTCTTCTCAACCTTCACAGGCTCCGTGCCCTCCTGCACTGGCATAGGTCCCTCTGAGAGGGACCCCTCTCTCTCTACTCGCTCTCCCCTGGTTATTTCCTACGTTTCTCTAGCTGGTCAGTAGGGCTGGACATAATCAACTCACACCCACCCACGTCCTCGGAGCTGGCACCTGGATACTCAGCAGTTTTGTATTAAAAGAAATCAACAGGTCTCATTGTCTCCTGTAGATCCTGTTAATCAGATTTGTCAGCAGTCTGCAGTAAGAACCTCCCTTCTGGATGGCAGCAGACTTTTGCCTCTTGCTGTTTGTTGTTGCTTGTTTTAGTCAAATGCTAGGATATTTACTGAGGCTTCCTTGTGTCGCCTGTGCTAACCACGACATACCCAGAACAGCCTAGAGCAGCGCTACCTGATAAAACCTCCTGTGATGATGAACTTGTTCTATGTCTATGCCACTAACCACATGAGGCCATGGAACACTTGAAATGTGGCTAGTGTGACTGAAGAATTGACTTTTTCAATTTTATTTTATTTCAAAAAATTTACATTTAAATGCTGCTCGTGGCTTGTGGCTACCATAGTGGACAGCACAGGCCTTAGAGACCAGGAGAATTCAATGTAATACATTAAAAGATGGTGAAAAGAGTTCCCAAGAAATACTCCTGAAAAACTCTACCATGATTACTCTCGAATGTAGAAGTGGCAATATTTAAACGGTGCAGTAATGGACTATAAGATACTGAAAAATGGTAATGTTCTTCTTTGGCATTTAGAGTTTGAGCCTCCACTGCTTCAGCCAGATGCTGAATGTCAAAAAGCAGAGTGTCTGTGTGATGCACTTGAGGACAACAGGAACTTTGAGTGACCCAGGGTAAGATAAACAAACATCTTTCACATCAGAGATCTTCCTTTCTCTCTGTCTCTTTCTCTCAATATACAACATGTGCACACACACACACACTTCTATTTTTTTCTTATTTTTCCCTAATATACAACATGTGCACACACACACTTCTATTTTTTTCTTATTTTTCCCTTTTCTCTTATCTTTAAAAAAAAAGACCATCCCAATGGAACCTGTTTTGTCCCTTAGCAGCAGCACTCGTAAGCATATTTCCACATCACTATCTATTGCATTATTTTAATTGAAATAGGATTAATTTTATGTACATACCATAATTCGTTGAACCCATCCCCTATTGTTGGATATTTAGGTTCTTTTCAGAGTTTTGTTATTATTCTCTTTGATATCTTAGTAGTTAGGGTAGGCCAAGCTTCTGTAGCAAATAGGCCCAAACTGTAATGGCTTAAACCAGGAGTAGTTTGTGTCACCCTCTCTGGCCAGCCCAGGGTAGGCATGCCTTTGTGAAATGATTTAGGGATCCTGGCTCATTCTCACCTCCCTATTACCTGTTAGTACTTTACTATCTTTTGCATGGTCAAGGTCAGGTCGCCCTGTTCAGGTTCTGTTCCACAGAAAAGGAAAAGAGTATTGAAGGCCTGGAAGTGGCACTTGTCCCTCATTTTAGTGGGAAGGACTTGGTCACATGGCCCCAGCTAGCTGTAGGGGAGGCTGGGAAATGTGGTCTAATGAGTGCCCTGGAAGAAAGAGGTGATGGGTTCAGATGGAATGCTGCCAGGCACTGCTCCAGTCTGCCCTCTACCACTGATACAGACCCTTCTTCCACACACCACATACACTGTTTCCAGCCCCAAGGCTGCAACCACGGCCCATGTCGTCAGTCATCTACCTCAAAGGCCATGCCGTCTTCTCTCCCAGGTCTAGGAATGGCTCCTCTGACTTACACACACACACACACACACACACGCACGCACGCACGCACGCACGCACGCAGGCATAGAGAAGGGCAAAATAACAACTACCATAACTCCCATTCAAAAAAGAGACGTCTCCCTGGCCTGTGGCAGCAATGGAGTCCTCCTGGGCAGCACTGGAACAACCTGTGCCCTGGCAGAGAGGGACATTCCTCCATGAAATCCCGGTTCTGCCTCCTGGGAGTCTCCTCGTTCATTACCCTCCTTGGCCACAGCGGAGGCAGGCAGTAGGAAGTGTGTCCTCCTTGGGAGCATGCAGCCTTGTAGCCCACTGCCAGCATTCTGGGCTTCCAAAGGCTATTATGTTTTAAGGCTTCACTGGCTTCTTATAGGACAGACTCATTTTTCTCTGATAACAGGATTTTCTCAGAAACCTAGTAGGCTTCTGATCTCTTTACTCCCAATCAGTCCCATTGCCAATAACCACAATCCAAATTTCTTCCCTGGAAGAAGCCTCAGGCTGCCTTATTTTTTACATCCTCACCCTCAGCTCTC
Organism: Pteropus alecto; assembly: GCF_000325575.1. Taxonomy (NCBI): domain Eukaryota; kingdom Metazoa; phylum Chordata; class Mammalia; order Chiroptera; family Pteropodidae; genus Pteropus; species Pteropus alecto. The sequence continues at coordinate 16,804,492 of NW_006441071.1, forward strand.
TCAATATGATTTTTGCAATAATGAAACTCTTTTTTGGCCTAATGAGAGGTCTTTGTTGTTCAAAGCCTTACATTCTCCCTTTAGCTTTTCCATCTCTGTGTAGCCTTTAATCCTCAAATGCTCCATTACATTCCATCGACCTGCAGACATCTCAGTTCTCTTCTTGCTCACCATTTTCATATTGCACCAGCTAACAACAGCAAAGCCACCCATACACAGGAACATTCTGACTGTCTCCATAGCTATAGGCTCAGTAAGCATGTTGGGGGCCTTCCAGGTTATCACAGGCAGCAGGTTGACAGAGGGCCTAGCGAGCACAGAACCTGCTGTGTCTGTGTCCATTGGCCCCTCCCTACATCTGCTGAGTGCTCCTTGCAGCCTATGTTAGGTTTTTGCTTTAGTGGTACCATTTCCAGGTCTTCCCTGTGCAAACACTCTGTTCCTGTCCCTCACCCCTGCAGGCAGTCCTCTGAGGATGGGTGGGGCCCTTGCAGGATTCCTCAAGTCCAGTTCCCTTCTTCAGGGTCTACTTCTGGCTTCTGGGATGCACACCTTTGTCCTGCCACATGCAGGACAGTCTGCTTCTGTGGTGGTGCAACTTGGCTGCTATTGGGTAGCACCTGCCAAGGCTCTTGACTTTCTCACTCTATTCACTGTCTGTAACACATGTCACCCTCTTCTCCAGGTTCTCTCCGACACACCCATCCCAGGCCCACCACTCTCTTTAAGAAACAGCCCCTCACCATTTCCTGATCCATCCTATAATCTTCCCCACATCATACCCTTGAGGCGGGTGATGGGCTGGGTGATGGGTGGACATATGGCAGATCTTTATGTCTTGCATTCATGTCTAGCAGCCACTGTGTCTTACTTTAGGCCTCCTGGTAACTCTCAGATGATGGAGTAGTCTTGGATACAGCTTATAATTTACAGATATATCCTCATGGGAGCACAAAAGCTCATACAAGGATGTTTATTAGAGCAGCATTTTTATTGTTATAATTAACATACCATAAAATTTACGATTTAAAATGTACCATTCAGTGGTTTTTAGTATATTTAAGGTTGTGCAACTTTCACCACTAATTCCAGAACATTTTCATCACTTCAAAAAGAAACAACGTGCCTATTAATAATCACCTCCTTCCTCAAACTCCTAGCAACCACTAATCTGCTTTCTGTCTATAGACTTACACCAATTTTTAAAAATTGAAAAATAGTATATATAAAAGAATGTCTCCAAGTCACAAGTATACAGTTTGATAAAATTTCAAAAACTGAACATAGCACATAACTCAAGAAATAGCTCAGGAATGTTACTAGCCCCTCAAAAGCAAGCTTCCTGCTCACATCAATTTATTAACCCCTCCTTGCCCCAGAGTAACTACCAATCTGAATTCTAATAGCCTGGATCAGTTTTGCCTGTTTTTTTGTTTTGTTTTTTTTTTTACTTTATATAAAGTAAAAAACTTTATATAAAGTTTTGTAATAACTTTGTGGTTACTGGACTTATCGAGGTGATCATTTCATAAGGTATATAAATGTCGAATCACTATGTTTTACACTCGAAGCTAATATAATATTGTATGTCAACTATGCTTTAACAACAACAAAAAGAAATGCATACCTAGGCCCAATAAAAGACATGTACTATTAAAACTATTTAATACTTCATTTCTATATGTAAAAGAATATAGAATTTCTGGAAGGATAGAGAAGAGATTGTCATCATAGTTGACTCTGGGGATAGCAGCTGCCTGATTGGGAAGAAAGGCTTTTCTGGTAACCCTTGCATACTGTTTAAGTTTTTACTCTGTACATGTTAGCTATTTCCTATCAATTTTAAAAATCTAAATAAAAAATAAATGTGATTTGATGTTAGTAAAATGGAACGGTTTAGTAATCTTATGTTTTGATGGTTCCCTGCAGCTCTCTAGATGAGACCACCTATGAAAGACTGGCAGAGGAGACACTGGACTCTTTGGCAGAGTTTTTCGAAGACCTTGCAGACAAACCATACACATTTGAAGACTATGATGTCTCCTTTGGGGTACCTTTTCACTTATTTTCATTTTTGTGTTTCCTCCCTAAGAATTCAGCTCACTAAAGTGAAGAATTTCACTCCAGCAGGGTTAAGCATCCAGCAGCATGCAGTTATGGGTGAGACCAAAAGGCTTGAGTTCATGATCCAGCCCTGCTCCATCGGGCTTGTGACCTTGGGCAAGTCACTCAGTCTCTTTGAGCCTCATTTTTGCTTAAAAATTCACATTTTCAGGCTTCACCCAATACCCATGAAGGTAAATCAGAAAGGGCCAAAGCATGTGTTTGTCTCATTAGGCAGGCATGGGGAACACTGAACTAGACCACTAGTTCTTAAGCAAGATAAGATAGTTCCCAAGAGGTATTCAGACTACACAGACATGAGCTCCATTCCTGGGAAAGTCTGATATAGTAGGTCAGGGTACATTACTAGGAAGCATTTTTTTTTTTTTTTGGAAAGCATATTTTTGAAAAACCTGAGATTCTAGTGCGTATTTGTGGGTCCTGCCCCTAGGAATTTTATTTAATGGATCTTGGGTATGGCCCAGACAAAACATTGGCATTTTTTAAAAATTTTAAAATTCCCTCCCCAGGTGATTCTAAAACGCAGCTTGCGGGAGAACCCCTGGTCTGGATGAAACTTGAGCCCCACCCAGATCCTGGAAGCCAAGGGAGTGCTGGTCCATATCAACTGGCCACCAGGTGGCAGAGATGAGCAATGGTCCACTTTTGGATTAGAATTATTGCTTAGGCCATAGGGAGCAGTTCTTTTTAGCCAGTGGGAGAAACTACTCTGCAGAGAGGTTAATCCTCTTGACAGCAATTAATAGCAGGAATTGTCATGAAGTGTGCATTTTAGATTACATCACGGAATTATTTAGGACAACCAGCTGTTAGGTTAAAGTGATAGAAATGCTGTTGGATATTGCTGGTAGAGTGCTGGGAGAAGGGACTCCCTCAGATGTAGCAGGAAGCAAAGTCTTGGCGATGTCAAGCCTCATTGTAAGGTCAGTGAGGGACGGTAAAACTAGAGCTAACTGGCAAGAAAGGAATGAATGCCTTCCAGGTGGTTTCAGTGATTGCTGTCAGCAGCGGAAAATGCAGTCCTGTCCAGGCAATGTTTTAGAAGTGCTTATACAGACAGCCTCAGAAGGCAAAGCCGCCTGGTAACCATTACAAGCTGGCCAGGTCAACATGACCATCTGGGAGATGATTACAGGTGGGGCAGTTACAGGTTTCCCCTCTCCTGCCTCCCTACCGGAGTCTGTAGCTAGAGGGAAACAAAGTCTTGGGCTAAGCTCTGCCACACATACAAACATTTATTAACATGCCACAAAAACAGTCACACCACCTGTTCTTATAGGATTGGTGAAGACCCACCTTGACCCAAGTACTTGGCATAAATGTTTCATTAGAAGCAAATATGCCAGTATTCTAGTAGCTGGATTCTGAGTACCTCATTGAATCCAGCCACAAAAGCTTTTGCTCAGTAGTTGGTCACAGGACCTTACCTGAATCCTACCTGCAGAGTCTCTCTGAAGAGCTATTCAGCTACTGGGCTTTCCAGATCCCATAACTGATTCTTGCAAAGGAAGGGACACTTGTATTTTTCTAGTTAATCCATATACCTTGAGTATCATTCAACTCTCCAGCAAAAAATTATTCTAGCAAGTCATTTGTTAATTATGAAATTCTCTAGAACAGATGTAGAAATCTAACGGCATATAGTACCTGCCTCTACAGTTTGGACTTCTGATTAAAGACTTTGAAATGCTGTCTACCCTGAGATATGAATTCCTGATTAGAGTCCTTCAGGTGCTAACCTAGATATTTCACATATAAATCAATTGAAGTACATTATAGACAAGAAAAAACCTATAACATTATTACTTGAGCTTCATTGGAGTCCAGTCTTTCCTTGCCCTCAGGGTTGTGGAAGAGGAAGAAACTTTACCCTACTAGGTTCTTTGGGCTGGTCTAATAATTAAATATACAGATTAATAAGAGAAAATAACCAAATTCAATTACATTTGTATACATGGGAACCTCACAGACATTAGAGAGTCAGAGACCCCACAAACATGAGAGTTTCTGAGATAGAAAGTTAAAATGAGGTATATAAGGCATTCTGAGCCGAAGATGAGATAAGATGTCTTGGAGCTTCAGAGAGGAGGTGGGTCACTGCAGGACAATAAGAAGAGTAAATGTTCAGTAATTAGAAGTTTGCCCTGCTGTATAGATAAGACATAAAAAGTTATCTCTGGTAGTAACGTTTATTATGGGTAAGGCCCAAGTTCAAATTATTTAAGGGAGTGGTCACAGTTTCTCTTAGGCCCTCAGGATCTCAGTTACTTTCAGCTCACAATAATCCATATGCCAAGGTGGCACATTTTGGGGAGGCCTGTTCTGAACCCGTACAGGGTCCAGGTGGATGTTACCTCTGTGAAGCCATCCTGGGTGCTCCAGGCGGACACCACCAGTCCCTTGCCCAGCACTCAGGATGACTGGAGCACTGATCACCCTTTGTTGTAATTGTCTATTTACACATCAGCTCCCATGGCTAGACTGAGCTCCTTGGCAGCAGTGACACTGTCCATTCTTGGTATTCCCAATGCCTGGAACATTGCCAACTAATAAATGTTGATTCAATATGTAAATGAAATGGGGCCCATGTACTTTTCCAAAACTCACTTTCATTGATGCTACTCAACATTTATAGATGTTTTACCAACTTACTACTGGCCAAGTCAGCAAATGAAAGTAGTAATCCAGATACACCCAAGAACGCATTTGTTCTTTTTTTTTTTTTAAGTGACATTTGCTTGTTGCTATATTCTTCATTCACTAAGTTGTTGTTATATTATTGCTATAGAGCACAAGTTTCTTAACCGTTTTGGGGTCAGGACCCCCCACTCTAGACCCTCTCCCAAGAAAAACTTCCCCACACACCCATGAGCATAGTTTCAGCTTCAGTGTAGAGGCTGTTTGCAGATTTCTGAAGACCACCTCTGGATCTCTGGTTATGGACACTTGCTCAGAAGCAGCATTTGATTGGAGTTGGAGACAAAGGGTCTGGCTTAGCATCTTGGATTTATATCTTCTTTCCAAGAGCCCTCAAGTGAATTATGTAACTTCTGTGAGTGGCAAGTTCTTCAGCTGTGACATTCCTCTACTTCCCTGGGTTTATATTAGGATTAAATACAACGGAAAAAGTGCTTCATGTTCATTATTTTTATTCCTTAAGGGGAAGTTGGTATCTATTTTAGGAGTGTGGGAAGCTACAAATACATGACATCCCCTAACTTAACATGCCACCCCATATGTGTCTATTTCTCCAAATCAGCTGATGACAAAAGAAATTGCTCTTTTTGCTTCTGCATGTGTAGGGCTGATATTGACTGGTGAAAATTAATAAGCCTTACCAGTAGCCAGGGTCTGTTCTGATTGATTAGTGTCCATGTCTCAGCAGCTGCTATTTTGACTATTTCTAACCCCCTTACCCTCCCCCCGGCACCAAAGTCTGCCCACACTCCCAAAATAAACTCAGATTGCCACATAAAGAATAGTAACAATGAACAAAATACCCTCTTTGTCTGGTCTATTGCAGACAGTTCTAAAAGCAGTAAGAACCAGTAAGGCAGCTCATTTCCTTCCTCTTCTTGCTACTTTCCTTTGGAAACAGCTTCAAGCTCTATGGGGGAAAAAATCCAATTATACACAATGAACAGAAGCAGGATGGGGGAAATGTTGAGACTTTCTGCCTTGCATAACCTTATCCTTAACTTTGGCAGATGTTGTCACAGTGCCTGGTTATCATCAGCTCCATTCATTCATCTACAAATATATTTTATGTACATCCAGTATTTTGCACAAAGAATGCATGTGCTAGACATTGAAGATGCTAAGATGAAATCTACTCCCCAAGTGCTTAAAGTAGTGGAGGGTCGGGGACAGGCGACCACCAAACAAGCCAGCATCTCATATGTGATGAGGAAAGCATGTAAGGCTATGGGGACACACACAGACCCTGGTCCTCTCTGACGGGCATCAGGGTAACCTTCCCAGAGGCCCCTCAGCTGGGACCCGCAGCCACAGGATTTCCCCATCTTGTGCACAGAGCAGCAGGTGGACACCAGAGAAAGTGCCAGGTGGAGGAAACAGCTTGAGACTTGCACGTCCAGAAGCATTCTTGTGGTGGTTTTATTTATGCTTTTTGTTAATGAGAGGCCTAGTCCTTGGAGTCACT
>NW_006441071.1:16811176-16812429 GCF_000325575.1 Pteropus alecto
GCCTCATGTTCTAAGGCATGATGGATATCAGGAGCCGGGGCGGAGCCCTTGAGCACCCATCAGCCTCTCCATCCTTGCACTGGGTCTCTAAAGGAATAGGACAGATGTCGTCCTGGGAGAACAGGCAGCTTGATGAGACTTAGAATTCTGCAACCCTAGACCCAGTCCCCTGCCTTTTCTGCTTCATTACGCACCTCCCCGAGTGTAGGGTGCAGGTAAGCCACAAATAGGTCAAATTAGAAACAATTATGTCTTGATTTCCTGAACTTAATATAACTGGGAAAAATAAGGCAAAACTATATGTATAAAGGGGGTGGGGAATGGAGAATGACTACTAATGGCTATAGGGTTTCTGTAGGAGATGATGGAAGTCGTCTGGAATTAGATAGTGACAATGTTTACACACTTTTTCTGAAATACTAAAAAACTACGGAATTGGAGAGTTTTAAAACATTTTTAAAGAAATGAAATGTAGCCCTACCAAACTAATAAAAGTGGATTTCAGGAATCTTTTTTAAAAAACAAACATATACTCTGTGATCCTAGCCCTTTTAAAAAATGCATTTTAAAACTGGCAGCCAGTACCTGAGAGTAAACAGCTCGTATCACTGATCAAGGTTATTGTGTTATGGAAAGAACATCTTTTGGACCCAAACAGGACCAGAATTTAAGATCAGCTCAGCTAATTACTAGGTATTTTTTATTACTCTCTCAGTTGTCCTAATCTGTAAAATTGGCATAATGACTCCCACTTCAGATGGTTATGGTCCAAGAAGAATCAGCTTTATGCAAAGTGCAAAACAGTGCCTAGCACATAGTGGGTACTGAATGATAGTTAATATTTTTTATTGACGTTCTCATTCTATTAATACCATCTGTGTTTCCAATGTCTCTATAATTTCTGGGTTTTTTTAAATCAGAAAAAGGGTTATCAAAAAAATAACCCAATAGGGCCCTCCTCATCCCATGCCTATTGGTTATATTATTATGGGTCCTTTCTCCACATTTTCAATAGCTCCTTGTGTTCTCAGACCAAACACAAAATGTTCTTAGAACCAGTCAGGGCTCCTTGGTTTTGAAGGAAAGGGGCTCAAGAAGGCATAGAGAAAGGCTGCCGTGTACCTCTGCGGGTCACGCACAGATGGGGAACAGGGAGAGGCTCCAGTAAAGAGAAGTTAGCTGTATAGCTGTTTCTTTAATATCCTGCACATTGTAAAGAGACCTCAGGCCTTGGGAGTAAAGGGCTCCTTTGT
>NW_006441071.1:16812449-16825495 GCF_000325575.1 Pteropus alecto
GAGTGTTTTCAAATTTAAATGAGCATTTATGGAGCAAAGTTGGACCAACTGGTCTTTTGAAGAATTCAGGCCTCCTGTATAGGAAAATAAAGCTGGAAAGGAGTGGCTGAGAAGCTAATGAGATTCGTGGGAAGAGTCTGGAAATAAAAACCGATGTCTGGAGTGTCTGTCTTCTACCAGCAGAGCTGCACAGCTGAGGCTACTGCTCTGCTAAGACAAGTAAAGCAGATAGTTTGATTACTTTCTTCTTTCTTGCCATTTTTTTTCCTTTTTTGATAATGAACTTGTCCTGTCAGATGTTTAGGTTGACATGATACTCCAGGAGAGTTGGTATTTGCATTTTTTAATGTTCTCTAGTATATTCTGGCTGGTTGAGCAAATAGGGCAGCGATCAGGATGTGGATCCTCCCATTTGCCAGCTGTAATACAAGCCACTTAACACTGTGTTTCTGTTTCCTCATCTCTAGAGAGGGAAAATGATTATTCTAGCCTTGCCAACTATATAGGGGATAAAGGAAAGCACTGTGAAATATAAGTATTATGATTAATCATAGTCTGATTCTGAGAGCAATGTTCTTTCTGCATGATCTATTTCTAAACACTAAATTAAAGACATTTATTTATAATGTATATTGTATACTTGTATAAATGCGTAGTGTTGAGATATAACAAAATATGAAGCAATTATGAGAAAGTGATAACTTTGTCTTATTTTATTTTCCTCATGCTTTTTTCCACCTGCTCCACTAGAGTGGTGTTTTAACAATTAAACTGGGTGGAAATCTAGGAACCTACGTGATCAACAAGCAGACCCCAAACAAGCAAATCTGGTTATCTTCGCCATCCAGGTATGTTCAGATATCAAAATGTCATTGTTAAGCTTGTTTCAAACAATATTATGGCGATTTAAGAAGTGTCCCTAAGTGTTAGTATCTATGTAAGTGAAACTTTCCTAACATTTGACAACATGTCTCATTCTTACTCGGAAAGTTTACTCTGGTTATGTAACTTCTGTCTGATGATTATTTGGCTGTTACAAGCAGGTATTAGGTTGTTAACAAGATCTGAAGTGAAAAGTTTATAACTTCTCAGAACCCAGCCTAGACAGTTATTCTCTATTAAATCATGGCCCTGCCTTTTAAAAAGCCACTTTTGATATTGCAGCATCTGAACAAGCTGCACTTTGTCTTCAAAGCAAGTTAAAGTTTGACCTCTAGTTTGTTTTGAGTATCTGTTATAGATTGAATTCCATTTACAGACTTGGATTGTGTACTCTGTGGAGGTGAGAGGGTTTTTAAGCTGCTATTCCAGGCACTTAATCCCTTCTTCCTTTTCCATTGATGTGCTTTTAATCTACTGGATAAAAGATTGTGTTGGAGATGGCCTATGTTGCATCTCAATGCCTGAGAACATACTGGGAGAGAGGGTCCCTGATCCTTCTGGCTGCTGTAGAAGTGGTTATAGGAAAGTAAAAGAAAGATTCTAACAAAAAGCTCTTAGACCAACCTTTGTGGGTCATTCATTAGCACTTCCAAAGAGAACTTATTGACTGTGAATTGGAAAAGGCCCCCCATATAACTACTCCTGGAATTCTTTGAAAGACTAATGGTGTTTGCATTTTAAAAACATTTAACTCTTTCCTGCCCTAACATCGACCTCATTTTTAGACAGTTAAGATTATATCCTTTGTCACATAAATAAAGCATATGCCTTCTTCATCCCAACCTCATCTAGGAAGTATATTATAATATAATAAAAACAACTCCAGAAATCACTCTCATTTCTAGCAAGGCCCTGATTCACAAATTGTATTGCTTTCAGACTTTATTTATTTGAAGTTAAGGGGTCTTACCCTATGTGGGCCAGTTAGCTTGTTCTCTTTGGCCTCAAACAGTTGTCCTAACCTTAACCATGGCTATGCATGAGGACTGTACATTCTTATCCTTCATTTCCAGAGGAACTACTGCAAGAAAGTAGATGGATCGGCCCAAATTCAGCCATCAGCTATGGGGTTCGGTGGCTTTATAAAAACTGGGCAAGGCACCAGACCCAATTGTAATGGCTCCACTAAAAGACTTCTTGGTTGTGTCTAAAGAGTAAAAAAAATTCCGTATCATATTTGGACACCCCTACCAGTATCGACATAAGAAACGTCGAAACCTGTTGATAATTTTTATGAGTTTATTTGAGCCAGATTGATGACAGTTGCTGTTGTTGTGACCGAAATAACGAGGCCCAACTCGAGTGCTCTAATCCAAGAGACAGTTTATTAGCCGGCGGCTGTCCTTGCAAAGGAGCAGCCCCGAGACGCAGGGGCACAAAGGTTTTAAGCCCTCGATTCCATCCCCCACATCCTTAATTTTTACACAAAAGACTATATCTCCTCCATTCATTAACTGATAACTAAGAGGTGGGTAAGCAAGCAGGGGTACAGAAGCAGAATGCGTCATTGTTAAAATATTTTGTACCTATAGGCAGTGATCCGGCCAGTAAATTCCTTTAGTTAATAAATTTTTAGCAGATAACTAACTAGAAGTGAGACATGGCGGTTAGCACGTACCATGTCTTATCCTTAACCTATTGTTTCTAAAGGTGAGGTCACTACACTGTGAAGCAAAATCTCAATGGATTAAGAAAATGCTCTGGAGAACAGCAGTTTTGCAGCTTATTTTATGCATGAGAATCAAAGATAGAGACATTAAGAGGGTTACATAAAATCGATTAGTAGATTAAGGGGGTAGAAGAAAGTAAAGCAGGGAGATCTCTGGGATTGCATAAAAAGTAAAATGGAGAGACACTTCTGTGACATTGGTGGTTATAGGATAGATGATATTTAACATTTACAGCACACAGAGATGGTATTGGAGAACAACATAACAATGAGGGGTTCTGCATTCTTGTGCTGCACTCTGGTACTGCGGGTGTGCCCTGCGGGCTCTGGAAAAGGAGATTGATTACACTGACCTTTCAAAGGTATGTCATCTTAAATGCAAAAAGACAACAGACAGGCTCACTAAAGGTAAAGATTAACCTTTGTCAAGGAAGCTACGGACCTAGGATGTGACTACCCATCATGGCCCGTTTTTACTTAGGAATTTTTATGTTCATACCATCTTATGTGGTTACTTTTGGTCTCTTGAGTTTGTAAGGCCAGACATGTAGGCCTTCCCTGAGTTCGTCAGGCTTGGTATGTGGCCTCTTTTTCATCCACACCAGCAATAGGATCCTACCCCAGGCAAGCCCAGAGACAGGTGAGCTAGCACTCAAAGACCTGGCTCCCCAATGCCCTCTAGGGGAGTAGGTTATATAAGGGAATACTCATTATTAGCTAAGGGAGTTGGGGTCATGGGCTCTACTGATTGGGCTAGGGTAGGTAGGAGGCAGTTGATCATTGCATCAGGTCCTGATGTCAGTCATGGCGTCATTCTGTCTGGTTTCAAGGGGATGCTGGTAGGGTCATCCGCCTTCATGGGCGTGGAGCTGTAAGATGTTATCTTTAGTTAGACTGAAACTGTTTCTGTGGTCAACAGACCTGAGGCTTCCTTCCTAAGACCCTTTGATGCTGACATAAGGGCTCAATGATTAAGGGAGTGGTGGAGCAATATGCAGCAGGATAAGGGTAAGGAAAGAAAAGAAGCAAGTGAGCCCAGGGCCAGTTTGGATCAAGGAGAAAGAGAAGAGAAAAGGTCATTTTAAAGAAGTAAAGATTTACATGGTTACATTCTCTGGATTTGGTCCAGATTATTAGTCCTTTTTATATGACCTAGATGGTGTGTTCAGCTGTTTGTGCATATTAAACGAAAGTTCCAGTCCTTTTGGTTTGTCCCTTTTGTCTCCATCATTAGGACAATGTTCAAACGCCAGCCAGTATTTGGTTGATAAATACAGAAATCCTTGATGTTTTTGTAGCCCCAAAAGATGCTTCCCTTCTAAGCTTTCCCCATCCCAGTCTTGGGTGGCAAACTCCTTCCAATCTTGGACTTTGGAAAATCTGAGTACACAGGTTCCCATTCTCGTGGGCTTTCAGTGTACTCTGCTCCTACCTCCTTCAAGGTATCACTGTGTACCATCTTTATCTGCTGGTATGTCCACCTCCTCTACCAGGCCGAGAGGGGGTGGAATTCATGTGTACAAGTGCTGCACATCTGGAATAACAAGACATGGCAAAACCCAGCTACACCTGTGTCCACACGAATACAGCATTCCCAGCATAATATGCATATACCACTGTCGTTCCCTAGATGAGCTTGAGGTGGATGAACTAGCCCGTCAAACACATGATTTCATGGAATTAAAGTTGAATTAAGAAAAATATTCTTAAAAATAATAATGTAAGTGGTTACCAGGGGGTGAGGAGAGGAGAGAATGGAAAATAACTGCTTAATGGGTATGGAGTTTTCTTTTGGGGTGATGAAATGTTTTAGAACTAGATGGAGGTCATGGTTGCACAATATTATAAATGTACAAAAGTGATAATAATATAGGTAAAGGACAAATGTCAGTGGTGCACAAATGATCATAATTTTAAAAACACTTCTCTGACATAGCAGGTATCATATGTGAGTCATGAAAAGTAAAAAATCAGAGTGCGATACATGGAGACTCATCAATAGAGTTCACGTATTTTCAAGTCTTGAGGATTGTTCTGTGAATTGTTTCAGAAGATAAATTGAGTAATTATTTTTAAACAGAAACACCCTAAGACAAGAAGTCGAATACGTGCCTCGTTACGTATTACTTTCTAGAACTTAACTCCAGTCGATTTCTTGGTGGTGGCACTGGTGGAAGGAGCGTTTCTGCTAAAGGGCTGTCCTCTGGATGTACCGTGTGTGTGTTCTGTCTTGCAGTGGACCCAAGCGCTACGACTGGACTGGGAAAACCTGGGTGTACTCCCACGACGGTGTGTCTCTCCATGAGCTGCTGGCCACAGAGATGACTAAAGCCTTGAAAACCAAATTGGACTTATCTTCCCTGGCCTATTCTGGAAAAGACACTTGATGTCTAGTCCAACTCTGAAGACATTAAAAGCCAAGACCCCAGCTTCATCCTGCAGAAGGTTCCTGCTTTTGCGGACAGTTGTATTGTGTGTAACAGCTCTGTGAAAAGAATGCGTCACCTCCCACCCTACCCCGACTTCAGATTTTTAATATCCATAGTGTTTTTGGATTTATTGTCTAATTTCCTCCCTTTCATATCCCTTATCTTTATAATGTCTATATACTCATACCTTTCTATATATACCTTACAACAAAGAAAATAATAAGAAGGAAAATTCTGAGGGGAGAAGTGAATTGGCTTCACTATTCATTCTTTGAAGGACTTACTAAAAATCTGCATGAATTGAGGCTGGCCGACCTCATCATTCTGTCTCAAAATGAGACTCATTAGAGAGTAGCCTAGAAATGTTCCCACGCCTCTCGAAAATGTACACACTTCCAAGCCCTTTAGTATTGAAGTGTCAATGGCAACTCAGGAATTCTCAAACCGAAGACCATTCTCTCTTTGTGATTTGTGTATGCCAGGGTGTAGCCTGCGAGGGGTGACTCAGATGTGATGCTGTTTCTCCTATATATACATATATGTGTACACACACACATTTAAATATGTGTGTATATAATTTTTTTTTTTAATTTAAGTGTCAATATAGAATCAACTACTGCAACATAGGTCTGGGAATGCAAAAAATATTCCAAAGATGAGAGGGGAAGAAAGCCATCTCCATAAGCTTGTGGACTTTATATAATAAATGAGGTAATGGAGATGAGGAGGCAGTTTGTAGATAGTGAAGGGCCACATAAATGAAAGAGACGTTTGTGTTTATGAAAAGAACTCTGACCGACACTTGGCTCAGCCCAAAGTGCTGTCTATCTCGGCAAATTTCACAAACTCTCCGGACCTCTGTTTTCCTGAGTGTTAAATGTAAGAGTTGAGTCTACAGCCATACCACCCTGAACGCACCCGATCTCATCTGATCTCAGAAGCTAAGCAGGGTCAGGCCTGCTTAGTACTTAGATCGGAGACCACCTGGGAATACCGGGTGCTGTAGGCTTTTTGAATGAATGAATGAAAGAGTTGAACTGGAGAGAGTATAGTTGATTCCCAATTCAGACATTCAATATTCCTGTCAGGCAACTTAACAGGCTACCTTTAATTCCCTCTGGACAATGAACAATTTTTTTTAAGCTATAGAGTAAATATGTGGTTATTGGAATTACTCGAATTTCCATTGAATTCATGTTCAGATAATAACCATCCTTTATTGTTTCCACACTGTGCTAAGCCTATGCTATAGACTGAATGTTTATGTTCCCCCAACATCATAGGTTGACTCCTAACCTCCAAAGCTATGGTATTAGAAGGTGGGGGCTCTGGGAGGTGATTAGGTCTTAAGAGCAGAGCCCTCATGAATGGAATTAGTGCCCTTATAAAAGAAACCCCAGGGCACTTCCTCACCCCAATACCATGTGAGGACATAGCTATCAATGAACCAGGAAGTGAGCCTTCACCAGACACTGAATCTGCTAGAGACTTGACCTTAGACTTCCCAGCCTCCAGAACTGTGAGAAATAAATTTCTGTTTATAAACCATCCAGTCTGTAGTATTCTGTTACAGCAGCCTGCTACACCATATGACCTCGTTTTAATACTCACCTGCCGAACATTAAAACTCATCCAAAGGTATATTCCTATTATTTTCTTACTAAAGAAACATTAATGACAAGTCTATAAAACTGTCTATCAAAGACTTTTGTAGTGAGTGAATCAAAAACATTCCATTATAGAAAAAAAACCTTAAAACTATAAACAAATGCTGAATTGGTATTTAAAATATTTTCTTTCTTCAGAAATAAAATTATTGTTTAGTCTGGTGGAAATTTTAAATGTGGTAGGTCAGAATCAGTGAAAATAAAATCATTCATACATGTGTATGCATATCTTAATGAAAGTTTCATTGCCCCTTATTTGAAATTCAAACAGTACACTCATTTATCTGAGACATGGCATAAAACTTAGATATTCAGGCGGCTGTGACATGAAAATGGAAGTTGGGGTTACAACATAAAACTTAAGAGGTATTTAATCAGGGTACCATAACATGAAAAAGGAAGTTAGGGAATCTGCTCTTGATGCTTTCCTTGTGGGCCAGCCTTTCAGGCCTATTGACTTTTACTTTACATACAATTCTAACTGGTTTGATTATTTAGTTTCTAAAGCCCTGGAAGGTTCCCGTTAAGGCAGTGAAAGGACTGCAAGCACAAGAACAGCCACCAGGGGGAGGCAAATAAAAATGCTCTGAGAAGCAAACTGGAAAAGTACCACTATGTGGCACCGGTAGTCCGCTCCTCCACCTCAGACCCTGGAAGCGTCATCACATTTGTGGTATCACCCATGTGAAGGATGAGTTTTCAGGAAAATGTAAACATTCAGTATATATATAAAAAAAGAGGCAAGAAAATGTAATTTTAGAAAGTTTTCAATAATGTTCAGCTTCCTGCGTGGATAGACCCTTAGAAACTAGAAAATAAAACTATCCAGAATGTCTTATTTACCTCTCTCTAAAGATACAGAGAAACACTGTGGTGAATAAAAGAGAACCTGAGTTTTTGAACTAGAATTTTACAACTAATCCAGACTCTGCCACTTACTTGTATGTTGATATTAGCCTCAGTTTTCTTATCTGTAAAATTCAGATATCTTGTGGTGTTAGGGCCCATATGCAAAGCATTCAGTGCATGACAAATATTGTTATCACATGTGCAATATAATTTTATATCCACATTTGGGGTTTTCCCTCAAAGTATTATTTATGACCTCCTCTACTCATCTTGAACTTAGTCAAAATGCTCATTTTGTGACTGGTGATGGGATTCTGATTCCCGAGAACAATTTTTCTTGCTCCCCTCCAATGCTTATATTTTACTCCATCTTCTCTATAGCTGCTAAAAATAATTTGACCAATATGTTTCTCAAGTTATAGCTGCTCCTAAATTCGAATAATCCCATTGCTACCTTTAAAGAAAGACCATGTTCATAAATGTGAAATTTGTGTGGACTGGCTATGCAAGGTTGCCAAGGAAAGCTGGTTTCACAGCTTCAAGCTACATATTAAAATTAAAGTCATTTTAGGTCACATCCAGTTGACTTTTTGAAATGGATTTGTCTTTTTTCAAATAAAAACATCTATATGCCATACAAGAAGGAGGGGCATAGGTATAAAATTTCATGTAAATTTATCCTGCTGTTCAAAACTATGACTTTATGACAGCTTTTCTGTGTATAGCTACTGTTGGAGTAAGACATGCCTTGGTTTGACTTAATTAGCCATGACATCTCAAGGATCCCAATAAATGGCCTCTTTGAAATACATAAAGCTGAGATCATTTATATCATGATGTCTGCTACAGAAATCAGAAATAGAATCTGAGCTTACCCAGCCCATCTTCTCTGTATGTATTATCTAAGACATAGAATGTTTCGACTCTTAACAAACTGGATATAGAGGGATTGTACCTCGATATAATAAAAGCCATATGTGACAAACCCAAAGTGAACATTATACCCAACGGTGAAATTCTGAGAACTTTAAGATCAGGAACAAGACAATGATGCCTACTCTTCCCGCTTGTATTCAACATAGTATTAGAAGTCCTAGACAGAGTAATTAGACCAGAAAAAGAAATAAAATATATCCAAATCAGAAAAGAAGAAGCAAAAACTGTTACTAATTGCAGATAACATGATATTATATAGAGAAGACTCCAAAGATGCTACCCAAAACTATTAGAACTAATAAACGAATTCATTAAAGCTGCAGGACATAAAATCAATATACAAAAATCTGTTGCATTTCTATACATCAACAATGAACTATCAAAAAAGCAAATTAAGAAAATACCATTTACAATAACATCAAAAAGAATAAAACACTTTAGGAATAAACTTAACCTAAGAGGTCAAAGACCTGCACACTGAAAACTATAAGACATTGATAAAAGAAATTAAAGAAAATACAAATAAATGGAAAGCAATTATGTGTTCACAAATTGGAAGAATTAATATTGTTAAAATGTCCATAATGCCCAAAGTAATCTATAAACTCAGTGCAATCTCTATCAAAATTACAATGGCATTTTTCACAAAAAGAGAAAAAACAATTCTAATATTTGCATGGAACCAGAAAAGACCCCAATACCAAAGAAATCTTGAGAAAGAAAAACAAAAGTGGAGGCCTCACAATTACTAAGTTCAAACTATACCATAAAGCTATAGTAATCAAAACATGGTATTGGCATAAAATAGACACATAGAATTGAGAGTCCAGAAATAAAGCCATACATATCTGGTCTGTTTATGACAAAGAGCGAAGAATATACAGTAGGAAAAAGGTAATCTTTTAATAGCCAAATGCAAAAGAATGAAACTGAACCCCTATCTTATACCATATACAAAAATCAACTCAAAATGAATTAGAAACAAACCTAAGACCTGAAACCATAAGACTCTTAAGGAAAAAAACAGGGGATAACTCTTAAACGTTGGTCTTGGCAATGATTTTTTGGATTTGACACCAAAGAGAAGGCAACAAAAGCAAAAGTAAACAACTGGGACTACATCAAATTAAAAAGCTTTGCACAGCAGAAAAAAACAGCAACGAAATGAAAAGGCAACCAATGGAATAGAAGAAAATATTTACAAATGACATATCTGATAAGGAGTCAATATACAAAAATATAAGGAACTCATACAATTCAATAGCAAAAAAAAAAAATAACAACAATTAAAAATGGGCAAAGGGCCAAAACAGACCTTTTTCCAAAGAAGATACAGAAATGGCCAAAGGGTACATGAAAAGATGCTCAACATCACTAATCATCAGGGAAATGCAAATCAAAACCACAATGAGATACCACCTCACACCTGTTAGAATGGCCATCATCAAAAAGACAAAAGATAACAAGTGTTGGAGAGCATGTAGAGAAAAGGAGGCCCTCGCACATTGCTGATGAGAATGTAAACTGGTGCAGCAACCATGGAAAACAGTGAAGTTTCTCAAGAAATTAAAAATAAAACTACCATATATGATCCAGCAATTTCACTTCTAGGTATATATCTAAAGGAAATGAAACCATTATTTCAAAGAGAGCTCTGCAACCCCATGTTTATTGCAGCATTATTCACAATGAGGAAAGTTGAAAGATTGCAGAACGCCATAAAAGCATCACAGTGAACATTTTTCCAGAAATCTCTTGGAATATAAGTGGAGTTCAGCCTCCATCCCTTCACAGCTGACCCAGTCCTCATCATTGTGATTTCTGGTAAAGAAAAGGTGGCGTGTGGTCACGTACGTGCATGCGCGCGCGTGCGCACACACACACACACACACAGAGGAATGTTATTTAGCCTTTAAAAAGAAGGAAATCCTGTCATTTATAATTACATAGGTAAGCCTGTAGGGCTTTATGCTGAGTAAAATAAGCCAGACAGAGCAAGACAGTTACTGCATGGTGTCATGTGTATGTGGAATCCAGAAATTAGGTGGGTGGGTAGGTAGTTAGATGATAGATAGATAGATAGATAGATAGATAGATAGATAGATTTTTTTTTTTTTTTTTTTTAATTTAGAACAGTAGAAAAGTGTTTGCCAGGGACTGGAGATGGAATAGGGAGAGATTGGTAAGAAGGTACAAACTTTCAGTAATAAAAAAAAAAAAAGAATATTTCCATTCTTATAAAGACAATAAACTAGAATTAGAGTTTAAGCCAATAAACCAGAACAGATTTATTGAGCTGTTTACTAAAGATTTATTTAAACTGTTGAAGAAAATACATCTACCTAACAGGAAAATTGGTTCCCAAAGACTTTCTTCACAAACCATTGTATCTCCCATCTATCTTTCTAAGGGCTCTTTCATTTTTCTAAAAATTATTTATTCTGCCCCAAGTGACCTACATCCCTCATCTTCTTCTCTGATGAAAATGTTATATAAACTCTCAAATCTCACTGCTTTTTGGGTATTCACTTTTTCTCCTGTAATGCTCCCATGCACATATTAAAAAATGATAAATTTGAATAGCTCTTCTCCTGTTGATTTGCTTGTTGTCAGTTTATTTCATAGACCCGCTATCAAACCTAAGAATGTGTATGGAAAGTGTTTCCTCCCTTACAATAATATCATACACAGTAGTTTCATTGCCCTAAAAATCCTCTGTGCTCTGCCTTTATAACTTTTAAAAGTATAAGGGCTCCTGAGATATATTTTTTTAAGGATGAGAACCACTACAGTTCTATCCTACTAGCAATCCTGCAATCCCACTCTGATTTTCTAAATCTCTAGAATTGGCATGAGACATCGATTCCAGAGTCTGCAATTCTTCAGGGCCCTCACTACATCTAGCTGTCATCAAGGACCCTCTCCCCATTTGAACTTCCCATTTTTTCCTCCCCTTTTAAGGGTGCTTTGGTCCTTTTTATCCAAATTTTGTGTAACAACTTCATGGTCCTGCTTCCTCCCGATCTAACAGCCAGTCCCTTTAAACCCAAAGGGACCATTCTGTATGCTACAGGGGATGGAAGAGGGAAGAGATAAGAACCTTTTCATTTGTTCTCAGAGCATGTTAGCCACAAAATAATGGGCCTTTCCAAGGATCTGACTCCTTTCCCCTAACCGGGTGTGTACCCAACCCTGTGAGGAGTTAGGGAGCAGGAAAACAAACCCTGCCTCCTGCTCTGGGTAAGGGGCTTTACCCTGCTAGGTTTCCTGACAATGCTTCTGATAAGGGCTTCCTGCCTCAGTAGGTTCATGGTCTGAAAAGCAAGAATGGCCTAGAGTGGGTGGGTTCTTTCACAGATTTTAGAAAAGAAGGCGAGGAAAGTTGAAAGATTGCAGAACACCATAAAAGCATCACAGTGAACACTTTTCCAGAAATCTCTTGGAATATCAGTGGAGTTCAGCCTTCACAGCTGACCCAGTCCTCATCATTGTGATTTGTGACCACTATGTGGAGGCAAACTCCAGCTTTTTCCTCTCTTAGAGTTTTTTCACCAATGTTTAAAAAAGTTTTTCCCAGACCACCATGCCCAAGGTAAAAAGTACAAGCCCTACAAAGAGGCAAAATTATTAGACTCTCAAGGTGAGTTCGTTCACCAAGCAAAACCCTGGACTAACTCTAGGACAGAAATCTGCATCGTTGACCAAATCCCCAAGAGGATTCTTATGTGGGCTAAAATCTGAGCCTTTCAGCAGAAGGGGATCAGGGGCCTTAGAGATGCTAAGAGAGGTTATTTGAGAAAACCTTGGAAGAGGGTGGATTCTGAAAAGTAGTTGAATCCAGATCTTTTCTTTCTTCCTGCTCAGAGAGGGGGCTGACAATATCAATTATTTCCTGCAGGCTGCCAGCCACCTCTGGTGAAAGGAAGTGGTTGGGGCAAGGAAGAGATGGAGGAAGTTGGAACTAGGCATTACTAATATCCTCCCTACCCCTCATCCCCTTTTCGCTTCCCCCAAGACTGGCACTGGGACCAAGAAAAACTCCAGAGGTTGGAGGTTGGGCAAGTGGATACTTCCGTTGCTGGCTCTAGGAGTGCGTCAGTGACAAGGAGACCTGAAAAAAAAGAAATTACTAGGGCAGCTTGAAAAGGAGGGGAGATTTCCAGGGGTTTTGTGAAGCAGGTCAATACTCCTTGAAAAAACATTCAGGGCTGCATTTGGCTGCAATCCTACAAATACATTCTTCTCTAAGATCGGATACACCAGTTTAGAAAAAAATAAACGGTATTCATAATAGTAGTAATCATGAGTGTCAGTAGTGTTGAAACTTTCTGGAACCCTTTCCTGAGTTGCTTAATGCCCAGAAAAGGAAAATAACAGTATTTAGTAGCCATAAATTATAGGATCAGTTCACTGAGCTAGTGAGGTGATGAGCCAGGGCTTGTTAATTGGTTTTGTTTTGGTCTTTCTAATTAGGTATTGGGGGGTGTGGGGGGAGTGTGGGGGTGTGTGTGTGTATTTTCATGATTTTTTTTTTTTTTTTTTTTTCTTTCGGGT
>NW_006441071.1:16825611-16828965 GCF_000325575.1 Pteropus alecto
CTCAAGCTCTGCACTAAGGGAGAAGAGGGTTCTTGGCGGAGAGTGTAGAACGAATTCAAACACATGCCAAAGTTAGAGTCAAAAGAAAAGTTTACTAGAGAAGGGGTAAGACTCCATAGACAGAGCTTGGTCTCCTCTCAGAGGCAGAGAGTGAGAGCTTAAGAGAGACTCAGAAGGACAGAGACAATAAAGACAAGGACAGTGAGTGAGACAAAGTAAAGACACAGAGTAAAGGCACTGAAAGGGACCAAGAGGAAGACACTGAGAGGGACCCCAAGTGTTCGAATTCAGTTTATATATCATTCTTTAGTTCCTGTGAGTTAAAGTTTAAAGACTTTGTTTATCCATTTTCTTTGATATGGACATACAGTGAGGAAGGATAAGACTATGTTGTAGCCTAAAAAGCCTGCTGGCAATTCCTAGCCTTTAATCAATAGGTTCCCTATAGTTTTAGCCATAGGGAATGAACGATTTTAGTTTGTTTAGGGCAACCACTTAAAGACTGTTTTTCCTGTTTCTTCACAGGTGTAGGAAATGGGTTTTTAGCAATCCCAAGCAGAAATCTTTCTTTGTTCTGCAAGTGTCCTCATGGTCTGGCTGCAGGCTGATCATTATATAGCAGTCTCTGAGCATAGCTTGATTTAACATTTTAGTTCCGTTGCATTCTCCCTACGTTACATATGGTGGGCTAATTATTGTGATAAATACAACTTGGAATTAAAATTTAGATGTGTAAGTACAAGTACATAGAAGAATGTTAAGCAACTATACTTTCCATTCTTAGGGCAAAAAAATTTTTTAAAACCTTAAAAATTGTCATGCCTAGAATTTCCCAGTTTGCGTTCAACTTTAAGATTCTATAATTTTATGTATCCCTTTGGGAATAACTTTGGTTTTGAAATAGATAAGCAAACAAACAAAACAAGATGAACTGTTAATTTGCAAGAGAGCAAAAAATTTCAGGAGAGGCATCTCTTAGCTTTAAATTTAAAAATGCTTTGTCAATGTGATTCATGATGCTGGGGTTGTTATTAAATTACTTATCTAGTAAAGCCTTGCCTTTTCTGATTGAAAGGATAGCTTTCCAGGTCCTTATCCCTGCCAATATCTGCTGTACAATCGTAAATTTGACGAAGAGCTGTAGAAATGGCTTTAGTTAACCTAAACTGAGTTCACTGTGCAAATAAAATGTGGCAGTGCCAGGGAACCAACCCCAGGCAGAGTGGCGTGCTGGTAAATATGTAATAAACAGTTCTCCAAGGGGTCAGTGCCCTGATTTGTAGAGTTTACCAATTTCCGTAGTGTAAATACACCTCCCATAGCGGGTGGGGTAACTAATTTGATCTAGTTTGCCCAGAACTCTCCCAGCATTAGCACTGAATGTGCTGAATCCCAGGGAACTCCTCATTTCCCAGGAAACAGGATGGTTGCTCACCTAAATGGCTGGTATCAAGCTGCCAACATGACATCACTGAACATGGAGTTTGGAAGTGACGTACATATCGTGTAAGCCTGTGAGGAACAGCCTCCAGAACACCACTGCCTGGCAAATTCTTGGCCAATTAGAGGGGTGTTAGCATGGCCAAGTTGTTGTTCATATCATCTTTCAATTTATTACTGCCACTCTATTGGCTTCCTGGAGCTACCATAACAAAGTACCACAGACTGCTGATGTAAAGCACAGAAATGTGTTATTTCATGGTTCTGGAGGCCAGAAGACTGAAATCAAAGTGTGGACAAGGTACTCTTTTGATAGCTCTAAGGAGGAATTTGTTCCATGCCTTTCTCTTAGCTTCTGGAGTCATTCCTTGGCTTGCAGCTGCATAACTCAGACCTCTATCTCCACAGTCACATGGCATTCTCCCTTCTATGTCTCTTTGTCTTCACACAGCCTTCTCCTAAGGACACTAGTCATACTGGATTAGGTGCCCATGCTCCTACTCTAGCAGGACCTCACCTTAATTTAACTAATAACTCTGCAGTGACCAAATGTTCAAATAAGCTTACATTCTGAGGTACTAATGGTTAACACTGCAACATTTCTTTTATGGGGGGACACACTTAACCCATAACAACTCCCTCTAACAATATAACAATATTGATTAGGTCTTGATTCAATGTCTTAGAAACATAGGAGTTCTTAAACTTCAATCTATTTTAAATATTTTGCGATATATACATGTAATTGAATAAACAAACAAATAAATAAGATTTGCCAATTGTAGAATTCTCTGACTCAATTAAAAAATGCTTTGTATCTACGTTCAAAAAGCCAGAGCGTTCCTACACTCTAATAATGAAGTGTTAGAAAAAGAAGTGGAAATGTGACCACTATGTGGAGGCACACTCCAGCTTTTTCCTCTCTTAGAGTTTTTTCACCAATGTTTAAAAAAGTTTTTCCCAGACCACCATGCCCAAGGTAAAAAGTACAAGCCCTACAAAGAGGCAAAATTATTAGACTCTCAAGGTGAGTTCGTTCACCAAGCAAAACCCTGGACTAACTCTAGGACAGAAATCTGCATCGTTGACCAAATCCCCAAGAGGATTCTTATGTGGGCTAAAATCTGAGCCTTTCAGCAGAAGGGGATCAGGGGCCTTAGAGATGCTAAGAGAGGTTATTTGAGAAAACCTTGGAAGAGGGTGGATTCTGAAAAGTAGTTGAATCCAGATCTTTTCTTTCTTCCTGCTCAGAGAGGGGGCTGACAATATCAATTATTTCCTGCAGGCTGCCAGCCACCTCTGGTGAAAGGAAGTGGTTGGGGCAAGGAAGAGATGGAGGAAGTTGGAACTAGGCATTACTAATATCCTCCCTACCCCTCATCCCCTTTTCGCTTCCCCCAAGACTGGCACTGGGACCAAGAAAAACTCCAGAGGTTGGAGGTTGGGCAAGTGGATACTTCCGTTGCTGGCTCTAGGAGTGCGTCAGTGACAAGGAGACCTGAAAAAAAAGAAATTACTAGGGCAGCTTGAAAAGGAGGGGAGATTTCCAGGGGTTTTGTGAAGCAGGTCAATACTCCTTGAAAAAACATTCAGGGCTGCATTTGGCTGCAATCCTACAAATACATTCTTCTCTAAGATCGGATACACCAGTTTAGAAAAAAATAAACGGTATTCATAATAGTAGTAATCATGAGTGTCAGTAGTGTTGAAACTTTCTGGAACCCTTTCCTGAGTTGCTTAATGCCCAGAAAAGGAAAATAACAGTATTTAGTAGCCATAAATTATAGGATCAGTTCACTGAGCTAGTGAGGTGATGAGCCAGGGCTTGTTAATTGGTTTTGTTTTGGTCTTTCTAATTAGGTATTGGGGGGTGTGGGGGGAGTGTGGGGGTGTGTGTGTGTATTTTCATGATTT
>NW_006441071.1:16828980-16829511 GCF_000325575.1 Pteropus alecto
GCCTCTGGCTCTTCCTGATTAAAAGAAAAAACTTTAAAGAGATAGGAAGTGACAAAAGCCCCTGATGAATCTGTGTTTATGTTAAAAAATTGCCTTAGTAAACCTGAGACAAGGAAACTGTTAGGGAGCAGAGTTAGAAGAGGGGAGGGTCCTATTGCAGCATTTTCATGGTTTTGACGCAGGACAAGGCAAAGTCCTTCGAGTGGGGGAAGACTCAAGCTCTGCACTAAGGGAGAAGAGGGTTCTTGGCGGAGAGTGTAGAACGAATTCAAACACATGCCAAAGTTAGAGTCAAAAGAAAAGTTTACTAGAGAAGGGGTAAGACTCCATAGACAGAGCTTGGTCTCCTCTCAGAGGCAGAGAGTGAGAGCTTAAGAGAGACTCAGAAGGACAGAGACAATAAAGACAAGGACAGTGAGTGAGACAAAGTAAAGACACAGAGTAAAGGCACTGAAAGGGACCAAGAGGAAGACACTGAGAGGGACCCCAAGTGTTCGAATTCAGTTTATATATCATTCTTTAGTTCCTGTG
>NW_006441071.1:16830528-16856402 GCF_000325575.1 Pteropus alecto
ATGAAATACTGCCACTTGCAATAATGTGGATGGACCTTGAGATAATCATGTTAAGCAAAATAAGCCAGACAGAAAAAGTTGAAAATCACATGATATCACTTATATGTAGGATATAAACTTAAAAGCAACAAATGAACAGGACAAACAAACAGAGACTCATGGACATGGACTATAGACTAGTGGTAACCAGAGGGTAGAGGGAAGGGGGAGGGGGAGGGGAGAGGTAGACAGGGAAAAGGGGGTCAAATGTGTGGAGATAGAAATCTAACTATGGGAGGTGAACACACAGTATAAATATATATATGCCTTACTGTTAAAGTGTACAACTGAAACTTATTGGATTTCATTAACCAATGTCACCATAAAAAATAAATAAATAAAAAGACAGTTTAAAAAAAATGCTTTGTTAGCAATCTACATATTCAATGCAATCCATATGAAAATATCAATGGCATTTTTCTAGAACTAGAACAAATAATCCTCAAATTTCTACGGGACCACAAATGACTCTAAATAGACAGAACAATATTGAGAAAGAAGAACAAAGTTGGAGGAATCATGCTACCTGGTATTAAACTATACTGCAAGCCTATACTAATCAAAACAGCATGGTACTGGCACAAAAACAGGCACATAGATCAATGGAAGAGAATAGAGAACTCAGAAATAAACTCATGCCTATATGGTCAACTAATCTATGACAAAGGAGGCAAAAATATACAATGAAGTAGAGACAGTCTCTTCAATAAATGATTTGGGGAAAATGAACAAATACATGCAAAAAAAAAATGAAACTAGATCACTTTATTACACCATATAAAAAAATACTCTAAATAGATAAAGACTTAAATGTAAGACCTGAAGTCAGAAAACTTCTAGAAGAAAACATAGGTGGTAAATTTTTTGATATTGCTGTTAGCAATATTTTTTTGGATATGTATCCTCAGGCAAGTGAAACAAAATCAAAAATAAACAAATGGGACCACATCAAGCTAAAAAATTTTGCACAGTGGAGCAAACCATCCACAAAATGAAAAGACAACCTACTGAATGGGAGAAGACATTTGCCAATGATACACCTGATAGGGGGTTAATATCCAAAATATATAAGGAACTCATACAACACACAAAAAAATCAAATTTAAAAATGGGCAAAGAGTCTACGGCCATGCTACCCTGAACGAGCCCAATCCCGTTTGATCTCGGAAGCTAAGCGGGGTTGGGCCTGGTTAGTACTTGGATGGTAGACCACCTAGGAAGACCAGGTGCATCAGGCATAAAAATAAATAAATAAATAAATTAATTAATTAAAGCTGACAAGGTCCTTGCAACCCGTGAGGTCAACCAAGGGTTGCCTCGCCCAATACATTTCTTCAAAGAGGAAATACAGATGGCCAACAGACATATGAAAATATGTTCAACATCACTAATCATCACAGAAATACAAATCAAAACTATGAGATATCACTGCACACTTACGAGAATAGCTATCACCAATGCTTAAATCAACAAATAACCAATATTGGCAAGGATGTGCAGAAAAGGGAATCTTCAGGCACCATTGGTGGAATTGTAAACTGGTGCAGCCACTATGGAAAACAGTATAGCAGCTCCTCAAAAAATTAAAAATTGAGCTACCATATTATCCAGCAATTCCACTTCTGGGTATTTATCTAAAACACTAATTTGAAAAGATATATGCACCCTATGTTCATTGCAGCGTTATTTATAATACTCAAGATATGGAATCCATAAAAAAGAATGAAATCTTACCATTTATGGTGACATGGATAGACCTAGAGGGTATTATGATAAGTGAAATAAGTCAGATAGAGCAAGACAAATACCATATGATTTCATTTACATGTGGAATCTAAAAATTAAAATAAATGAACAAAACAGAAACAGACTCATAGATACAGAAAATAAGTTGATGGTCTCCAGATGGGAGGGTGGTTAGGGGGCTGGATGAAAAAGGGATTAAGAAGTACCAACTGGTAGTTATAAAATAGTCAGGAAGTATAAAGTACAGCATAGGGAACATAGTCAATAACATTGTAATAACCATGTACGGTGTCAGGTGGGTCTTAGACTTACCACAGTGATCACTTTGTAAGGTATATAAATGTCTAATTGCTATGTTGTAAACCTGAAACTAATATAATATTGTATGCCAACTGTAATTGAAAAATAAATTTAAAATGAGAAAAAGAGAAAAAGTGCTTTTTTAGAATTATTTATGAGTGGTGAGAATGAGGGTAAATTTTCATTTTCTTATATTTACCTGTATTACTTTTTTTTTTTAGTCATATAATTTCTACATTTGGACAATTTGTGATAGGTTTGGATTTTCAGAGAAGTGAAGCAAGCGAGATTATTCTATTTGTGCTGGGAAGATGATCACTAGGAGCCAAGCTAATGGAACACAATGGGACTCATGGAAAACAACACAGAATACAGAGAAGTCACAGAAAGGCCAGAACCAAGAAGGGGAAGATAAACTCTGAAAGCGAACTCAGAGATTCTCCCAACTCCAGCATCTTCCCAAGTAAATCTCACTGGTTCTATGGGAATAAAAGAATTCTTTGGCCAAGGAGATCTGGTACACATAGCAATCTCTCTTCCCACTTGCAAAGTTACAATACACACATCTGAGAAATCCTTCAGTACAGAGGCCTGTCTAGCCTAGAATTTCCCAGACATCTGTATTTAGAACTGCGCCCTCCCTTTTTTTGCAGAGCACCTATCGCATCTATCGGAACTGGTGTTTTACGCTGCTCTAGTACAATTCTCATTTTATAATACAAAAATTGAGACCCAGAAGCGTGAACTGGAGGTCACACAACCAGTCCTAGGCAAAGCTAGGACAAAAACCTAGTCTTCCTGGTCATTGATTTGTTACTATACCTGCTATTTCCTGCGTTTCTTCCTGCTCAGTGTTGGTGAGGCTCTGTTGGGAGTATTGGGAAGAGAAAGATAAGTTGGATATTCTCGTAGGATTTAAGAAAAAAGGAGTTAAGCTACGCTTAGAGCAATAGAACTATATTTGTTTTGGACAGTTGTTTGGGTGTTTTTTGATGCTATTTTGGTTTGAGTTTTTGTTTGTTTTTTGATATCTATGATAATTCTCAAGTAACTTAAACAAATTTTTTAAAATGTTTATTCACTTGGTTGCTCCTTCATAATACAGAAATCAGCCAAGTTTTGTGCACGAGAAATCGCAGCTTGCATGTTGAGTCTCTACTTTATCTCCATCTAATCTTCCACTGGCCACTAGTAGAACCCTCCCATGAGACATATGTCTGTGCTGACGAAGACCAGATGGTAGGGTTTCCTGTGGACCAAAACGGATTTTTGTTTCTATACTAACTTGAAGCCAAACACTGACAAAGCTCTGCTTTCCCCAGTTTCAGTATCTACTTATCAGAATCTCTCTTTTTTCTGTGATGACACAAAATGAACATTTGCCTTCTTGACTCCTTCAAAAATTTCAGCAAGCCTAAGGGCTCAATCAGATAAATACAGACAGGGCTATCTCTTCTCTCTGTTGATGGGCACCTGTCATGAAGTCACACTTGCCACCATCGTTTCGGCACCACACAGCCACCAGCACCCACACCTAGAGCTGAGAAACAATAGCCTCAATAATGCATCTAGATGTGGAGAGGTTAACGTGCCGGAGGCACATATAAGTCATTCTGACAAATTCACTTTGAGCACCTATTGTGCACACTGTCACACTCCTCTCAAAGTCGACAGAAAGAGAGGCAGAGGCACACATGACTTTGATCTAAAACTCAGAATAGTGCTTGAAAAAAGGCTTAAAATAAAATACCATATGAGCTCAAGGAAATTAGCAATTGCTTCGATTTAGGGGAAAGTCGGAGGAGAAGGCTTCGAAGGATGAGTACAATTGTGGCAGGTGGAGAGGGATGGAGGATAAAGGCACTCCAAGAAAGGGGTCAGCTGAAGGGAGAAGTGGAGGCACTCTGGGTAGGGGGAAGATTTTAGCAGAAGTGAACCAGGAAAAACATGGATCCAATAAATAAGTAGAGAAGTCTGTTGCTGGAGTTGGGGAGCATTGGGTGGACAGGGGAAGGAAAAGATAGATAGGGGCTAGATTGTAGAGGCCATGAATCTGTAGATAAGGAGTTAGATTACACTCCTGTATCCCTGCTCCATACACTGATTTTGGGGAAGGAGGAGACATTCATATAAATTACATGGCTTTATTAATTATTGTACTGGAACTTTTACATTCAAAGAAATTAAGATGTCATGCCATCTATTAAATCTGTACCTTCTATCACAATTAGTAAAAAGCCATGGCTAGTTTGAAGAATTTTTTTAAATTGTTATTCATGGTGTTGGATTGCTTATGACTTAACATTTTTATCAAGTCTTATATGAGGCTTTGACATGCAGAGAAATTAGGAAGTTATTTCTCAGACTCAATCTATTTATGTAACATTCTATGGTTAGCATTTATTTCTTCTCTTTTTAAAAAGTGTTTGTTTTTCTTCTAAACATGGAGAATTTGGAGGTATGGGAAATAATATCAGATCTATGTTTTAAAAAGGTAACCCAGATAACTGTAAAGTCATTGTTTATGATGAATTGGATTAGATGGAGAGAAACTGGAGGTGAAAATACTAATTTGAGACCTAGCTTACTTGCTTGCTTTCATTCGTTCCTTCGGAAAATCTTTAGGAGTATTTACAATGTGCCAGGCACTATTCTGGGCATCACAAATATAAGAGTGAAGACAATTTATGAAACACTTGGTCTCCTGGAGCTTCCTTTCTTCTAAGGAAATACAGGCAACAGATACATGAATACATACTGTCAGGTATTGATAAGTACTAAGAAGGAAAATGAAGTAGGTGAGAAAGATAGAACATGCTGGGTGGAGCTCTTTTTCTTTGTTTTTTTTTTATTGTGGCAAAATGTACATTACATAAAGTTTACTTGCTAACCATTCTTCAGTGTACAATTCATTGACATTAAGAACATTCACATTGTTGTACCACCATAACCATCATCCATCTTCAGAAATTGTTCGGATGGAGCTCTTTTTGAGAGTAGTTGAAAGCTTCTTAACACAGTAGCCTCTGAGCAGAAGCCAGAATGAAGAGTGAGAGCAGGCTTTGAGCTCAGGGAAGCATAGTCCAGGTCCTGGAAATGGTAGGACTATCACAATAGCCTAGGTGAGAGCTGATACAATAAGGTTTGGTGTGGCTGAAACCCCATCCCCAGAGTACAAAGGAGAATTACTTTCTCTTGGAAGTAATTCATTTAGTAGAAAGGCCAACGCAGACCCAGGAAGAGAGAGACAATTCAGTGCTAAGCACAAGATCTTTAATCCTGGAGAGGATTTCATATCTGCCCTGGGATCCTGCATCAAAGAGCACTTGGTGGTTGTGCATGCAAATTTATGAACATGTGAAGTCTACTGATTTCCATTTTGAGTTACAGGACTTTCTTTCATCAGATATGAATAAGGAGTCATGAGTTTCCTTTGGAATGTCCTTTAGCCTATTGGTATGTTTCGCCTGCTACAGGAGCAGTTAATCATACATTATTAAGTACATTCCCTTTTTTCTGGTTACAGAGGACAACAGAGAAATGCCTGTATCTATTTGGTCAACAGAAATACCTTCAAACCTTAATCCATTCGACCAATCTAATAATTTTATGATCCATGAAAACTTTGTGTGTTCTGCATTCTGCACCTGATTCCTATTCAATGAAAGATCCAAATCATGACTTCTGACTTATCAGGATATTTGAAAAATGAACTTGCTGTAGTACAATGTACACGGGTCACAAAACCAAGTCCTGCGCCACAGCCACGTAAAAGAAATTAGGATATACATGAAAGAATGTGTTCTCCTTTTACTCTTCTAAGTTGTCTTGCCTGAAAACTTGCAGAGAAACTTGTTTGCCTTAGGTGGATACTTGTTTTATTGATAAGAAAAGCAATAAGGAGAAATGGAGTTGTTCTGTCTGTAAGGAGGGGCGGCCCTTATAAATATAGGCAGAGCCAGTGCAAATTCGTAGTGTAAGAATTTGGGGGTGCATATAATGAGTTTGCAAAATTTTCTACAAGGCTGATACAGCACGCAACAGTTAGGGTACGATATAGTATATGTTTTTGCAGAGAAAGCAGAAACTCAATCGTT
Source organism: Pteropus alecto (assembly GCF_000325575.1). Lineage (NCBI taxonomy): Eukaryota > Metazoa > Chordata > Mammalia > Chiroptera > Pteropodidae > Pteropus > Pteropus alecto. The sequence goes on from NW_006441071.1 coordinate 16,836,711, forward strand.
TATAAGTGTCACGACTGCAATCTGATATGCTGAATAACCCATTAATAACTGCTCATCTCTCTGAGGTTTAATGTAATTAATTTATTAATTTTATTCAATAAATTTACTAATTTTATTTCCCTAAGGTCCACTATCCTTTAAAACACTTGGGCTGTATGTTTTGGAACTGAGTTTTTCAAACATATGGTATACATACTGTATAGCATGACATAATACTTCCAGAAGAATCGGAGGGGCACTCCATGATCAAACCCATGGATATATCCCCAGTGAAATGCATGAATATTTATATCAAGTAGAATAAGACCATAAATAGACTTACATCATCAGTTCAGGTCAGATATTGCTTCCATTAGTTCAAACACAAAACTTTTGGTTTCTGAGACAAAGTTTTGAAACTACAGAATTGTGACTAAGGAATTGTGAATCTATATAAACTTCCTGTGCATAATTCTAAAAAGCAAAGAATTGCTTGAACCAATCTTATAAGTGGCTACAATGTTATGAATCAAGAATCTGGATCTGAGAAGGAATGAATTACTCAACATCACATCCCTCCCTACACAGTGGATGTGTCTGTAATCAGAGGTCCTTTGTTGGAGGGTATTCAGTGTATATTGGTGAGACCTGAAAACACATAAGCAAGAACTAATATGCATTTTCTGGGTGTTTTTATCTGGCTAACCAGAAGGCAGAAACCCTATGAATCATATCCAGCAAGGCAGGTGTAGGCCACAGACAACAGATATCTCCCAAGTGAGTTTGAAAGGATCTTATTACCCCAGATCCTAAGGGGGTTGTTGCCTTGTTGCCTTGGGAACCACAGGTAAGGATAATTAACTCAGCTCATTTTAGTGACTCTTCAGTTCTTGATACAATTTTTGGCAGACATGGCTGCTTAACAGCTGCCAGAACCACAGTCAAAACATATTTCTTCAGTCTATGGCCATGCCACCCTGAATGTGCCTGATCTCGTCTGATCTTGGAAGCTAAGCAGCGTTGGGCCTGGTTAGTACTTGGGAGACCACCTAGGAATATCAGGTGCTGTAGGCATTAAAAAAAACAACAACATATTTCTTCTGGAAGTTTAACCTGGCACCTGTGGCTGCTCCATTTCTAAGGGATTGTGTGGACCATGCGCTCCAAACAGGCCACACACTGGACTACCTCTGGTTTCCAGCTCATGGGTTTCAGATTAGCAAGTGCAAGGCAAAGCAACCTGGACAATGTGATTTGTAGGATGGCTTGGGAGCCAGGTAAGTAACCTTTTGTTTTTTTCTCACTGTATTTACTAGTAAAGGAACCTATAGAATTTTGTTGACAGTAGCAATTAGTCATACCAGGAAATTAATATTTTACTTTTGACTTATTATTCATATAGGAAATCATACCATGATAAGACAATTCCATTTTTCAATTCAACACATGTTATTTATTAAGTACATATTATGTGTCACTGTGCCAGACGTAAGCTTCATCTGCAAAGAGTTTAGAGGCTAGAGTATGTTTGTGGCTGTACGTTGAGTTATAACTAGAAATAGCTTTAGGACCCAATTTTGACAAATATAAGCAGAAAAGCTTATAAGAAAGTTTATAGGCAGACTCAGGTAGTGGACTTTTGCCTACACTATACACTAGATGCCTGAAGGTGAAGGAACCATCTTGGACCTATAAGAATCAAAACCCAAGGCAAAGACGGCAAGGCAGAAAGACTGGTAAAGCTTTGTCTCATTTTGTCTCTTAGAGTTGCTATACCCAAACTGGACTGTCTGCCTCCAAATAAATATTTTGTGATGTGAAATAAATGAAGGCCCATCTTGTTTGGCCAATGTGGCTGAGATTCTGTTTTTTGTAATCAGTCATTATCCTGATACAACTTTCTAGGGTTTTTTTCTATGTATATAGATATATAATTTCTAACACTAAAAATAATCTATGAAGCAGGTAATATTATCCTCATTTTTAAAAGGGAGAATAGGTTCAAGTAGGTCCAGTGAACTTACTCCAGTCGTACAACTAGAAAGTGACCACACTGGGACATGTGCCCAGGTCTTTGGGACTCCAATGCCCATGCTCTTTCTCCTGTACCACGTGCCTCTCTCTAGAGTTCTTGGATTTGGCAGAGGAAGAGACTCCTCCAAGTCCCTTTTTATTTTTTATTTTATTTTTTAGGCAAGGGAACCCTTGGTTGACCTCACAGATTGCAAGGACCTTATCAGCTTACAATCCCTTATTTTTTAAATTTTTTACACGTACAGCACCTGGTCTTCCTAGGTGGTCTCCCATCCAAAGGTGGTCTTCCATCCAAGTACTAACCAGGCCCGATCCTGCTTAATTTCCGAGATCAGATGAGATCTGACTTGTTCAGGGTAGCATGGCCGTAGACCCTCCAAATCTCTTTTAAAAGTACATATTGTTAGACCTTGAACCAACGGACTTAACAAGCATTTATTAAAAAGAAAAATGTGTTTAGCTCAGATCCTAGGGCTTTTCATGTTTTTCCTTTTTGCACAATTGTTTTCGGCCTCTGTTCATCTGCATGCAGAGCTGCAGCTGTTCTAACACACTACTTATGATTTTGCTTTTCGCAGCTAACAATAGTATTTCTTGATGTTTCTATACATCTCACAATATTTTAAATTAAAAAAATACTGAATGCAATCTGTAAAATGAGAAAAGGAGGGAGGATCAATCTGTTATCACTACCCCAAATAAAACTTAGTTTGCATTTGGTTTAGTTTTGTTCTTGTCCTTTTGCCTATGCATTTCAGTTTTGCATAGTGGTAACCAAAGTTTGTGCATTTTTGTATTCTGTCATTTACATTTAATATTACACTATAATTATAATCCACAAGCTCTGTGAGAGCAAAATCTTCAGTTTTTGTTCATCATTGTGTCTCCTGTGCTTAGCAGGAAACAGTGAATATTTGTTGACTGAATAAATATTGCTGTATACTTCATAGTTAACATATATATGCCCACGTAATGTTCCTGATAGTGAGTATGACAATTTACTTAACTTTCCCTTAATTGTTGGATATTTCCATTGTTTTCAATTTTTGGTCTTATGAATCATGTATTGATAAAACGTTTTGTGCATATAGTTTTCTCTGAATTTGTACTATTGTCTTAAGATAGAGATCCCAGGGTAAAATTACAGGGTCAAATGATTTCGGCATTTTTTACAAGTCTTGATGCATTTTACAAAAATGCTTTTTGACAGGCAGGAGCAGTTTACCATGGCAATACCAATGTAGCAGTTTCACCACACCTTCACTTGCTCTGGTTTATTTATTCTTTTTTCATTTTAACAGTTTTTAATGAACACTGTATATAAGATTGCTTTATTTCTGCATCTTCTCAATTGTTTCTTATATTTGCCCTTTTCCTTTCCTAGGTGAGATTTGGCTTTTATGTTCAAGGATATTTTTTGTGGTCTTTGTCCAGCTATAGTCTAGTGATAATCACCTTCCTGGGGTCAATGCCCACATGAATAGTTGTGCAATTACTCTTTTCTTGATGTACTTGTTCAATGTAAATGACATATTTCTTCCTGTAAATCTGGACTACTTTGGCAATTTGCTGCCCTTTGTAGTGTCCTCGCACAGCCTGAATTTTATCATCCTTTCAGGGCATGGATTGATCATTGTACTTCTATCTCAGATCTTTGGAAAGAGAAGACATAATCCTGTGGATGTGGGACGGTACACTGAAATGCCTTTTATGGTTCTTGCTCTGTTCAGAAGTTACAAAAGGATCGAACTTCATATTGGCTGCAGTCACTTCAGCGATGGCTGCTTTTGTTGTTTTTAAATGGTTGTTACTGATTTAAGTGGAAGAATCCCTTAACGAATTAGCATGCTTATGTAATCTCGGTTTAGTGTCACAGGCATATTATATCAAATAAGTATCCATTAAAATGTGAGCCCATTATTGGTCATGTTGTTAATACACCAACCATTACCTGATGCATAACAAGCGCAGGCACCATTCAGCTGTATCTTAGCCTCTAATTTCTCTGAGTGGGCATGCATCTGGCCTATACCATATCGGTTGTGATTATTACAAAACTATTATTTTATTGTTTAGAGTTTTTTGAGCATCCTAATGAGAAAGATGGTTTTTACATTAGATACTCTAAGTAACCATATCCTTTTCTTCTATAATGTCATTCAATGAATTTATCTCTATTCATATTTCTCTATTTCTATCTCCATTTTTCTCCTTGAAAATTCATAGGCAATCCCAGCTTCAGGGGAACTATACTTATCATGTGCGTTTAAAATTAATATTCACTAGAAGCTTAACTAAAACCACAGTGATCTTTGGACTGTTAACAAGTGATCAACACAAAGTACTATTTCTTTATGGGCTGTTTGTCAGAGTCCAAATAAGTAATGTTGAATGCCATAAAGCAAGCAGTGTGCCTCTTAATTGATATTTTCTTAGAAAAACTTCCAAAGTTTTGGCCATAGAAACAATGAATCTAGAAGTAACCCCTGGCTTTTCACAGAGTTATAAATTGCACATCTTAAGGTATCATAACAAAGTAGGTGGACTATAAAGTGTGTTAAAAGGGATCGAAGTAATTAACCCAGTGACTGCTGAGAGAAGAGAAGGAAACATCTTTGGCTACTCCTTTTGCCTTTCCTCTCAACACCATGACTGGTAGCTACACTTGAGGTGGAGAGAAGGTGGGGCTGCTGTCTGCCTTGGCCCTATGTAGGAGGGACCTCGGATTCAAGTGGAAGAATTCCTTAATCAATTACCATGCATATTGAGGGATCTCCAGGCCTCAGCAGCCCTGCCTTCAGGCCAGGACAGGTGTGACTAGGGATGAGGCCAGGGTAGAGTATTGAAACAGCACTCAGCAGGCTTGCGACCCATGCAACCATGACCAGCCTGTTTCTGAGAGCTGCAGCTGTCCCCAGTCTTCAGGAAGTACCAGGGTGCTGAAACCAAGACCTCTCACCAAGTCCCTATCGAGACAGATGTTCTCCATCCTCTTAAGATCACTTCAAGTGTCAACCAGAAGATATCAGGCATATCTTCTAGTCCACCTCACATTTGTTTTACTTTTGCTTTGGATTAAATTCAAAACAGCACCCAAAAAGTGCAGTCTTCACCACCATTTTCCCATTCCCCTAAATCACAGCCTTTTTCACGCACCTTTCCTGTTAACCACTGCTGCCAAGATGCGGAGCATCCTTCCAGCCCTTTTTCTACTCATTTACATATGCATGCATCTATTTAATAAATAAACAAGTTCATACATATGTATTGTTCTGCAACTTGCTTTTTTTCTTAACAATGGATCTTGGAGAATTTTGCATATTGGTTCATATAGACTAGCTTACTGTTTTTAACTGATGGAGAACATTCCTCAGTCAGTAGATACACCTTAAAAAGTTATGACCCCCAGTTCAGACAAAGCCAAGAAAGACATTCAGATGTCATTTCAATTCAACTCTAGCCCCCTAATTTTTATACAGGAAAAATTTCAAAGATACAAAGTAGTAGAAAAACTAGTTCAGCGAACAACTTCAGAATACTTAGAAGGCTAAACCCCTGAATAACATGGGATGATATATGTATTTCCATAGTGGATAAAAAGAAGAATCACTCTTGTTGTCCAAAAATTCTGATCTTGTGATAATCTGACATTTTATCTCCAAAGTTCACTAAAAAAGTAATTGTCTGCCTAGAGAGTGGGCATTGTTTTATTCAAAGAAAAATTTAGAATCAAATATGGAAATGGAATATTACATAGCAGTAAAATTGGATGAAATATATAGCTATAGTCAACAACCTGAATAAATCTTAGAAATATAATTTGCAATGAAAAGAGCTGGTTGCACAAAACTATGTACAGTGTGATTCTATTTTTATAAAACTCAAAAGAAGCAAATCTATATAATACATTGTTTATGAAGATTACATGTTCGGTAAAACTTTCTTTTCACTTGACTGCATAATTTAAGATAGTGATTACCTTGAAATGGATGGAGAAGAGGGGGACTTAGGATTTGGTTTATGTGGCATGGTCAAAAGCATTGCCAATGTTCTATCTGTTCTATCGATCATGTGGCCAGTTCATGTATTCATTTTATCGTATGCTCCCAAGCTCATATAGATGTTACATATATTATTTTGTATGTATCGACAATTACATAATAAAATTTTGTAAGTGAAAATAAAAGCTAAACTTACAAAATAGGATAGCAAAACATGTAAAATTAAAGCCTAAAGAAGAACCGGGGTTTGAAATTTGTAACTTTAACTAATTGAATATTCATTGTGGAACCAAAACAAACCTCTGAATCGTCCACACAGAAAACTACTCTGAAAGGGACTCAAATAAATATCACACATTGTATGGATGTGCCATTGTTTACCCAGCCATTCTTTTGATGGCATTTAATTTTAATTTCTTTTGCTATTCCAACACAGAGGCATATACATTCTTAAAATACTTCTTTCAGTACTGGTATGAGTATTGAGGGTAGGGGATAGATACCTATAAATGGAGTTATTGAGTCAAAGAGTGAGGAGATTGAGGTTGAGACTCTGAAAAGTTAAACACAAAACTCAGGATGACATAGGCAGCAGTAGCAAAGTCAAGACTAGGAACAAGGCTCTTTCTGGAGCTCTGTGGTGCACCTACTGCAGGTAAAGAAATCACCTGTCTTATCAAGGCAAGCGCCCCTGTTTAGACCGTGATTTGACCCTTTTCCCAACTTGTCTGGCCTGCAGGTGAAGCACAGTATCACTTTCAGAACCTCAGAACACAAGAGCTCCCAGTCACAAGAGGCCACAGAATAGGGCTTTGTCTTCCAGGAAGGCAAGATGGTTTCTCGGGGACTGCCTTGGTGCCAGTGGCAGGGAGGGAAACTCTGCTGAGCTCTAAGTCAGAACCCAGAGTTCTTGCCCCATTTTTTCACGGCACTGCCCCTGTGGCTCATGGAAGAGTCTTTTTATTCCTCTGAGTAATTTTTAAATGTTTAGTCTTCAGAGTAGAAATGTTTATTAGTTACTGAAAATGCTGTTCTGTTGGTTACAGGAAAGCACAAAGGAATACATACAGCATGTACCCAGAATGAAAAGAGTGGGTGGGAAAAACAAAGATCATGTCAGTTACCAGATATGCCAGCCAGAGTCTCTTTCTTCCTACCTGAATCTATTCAAAGAAAATTCAAAATCCAAGTCTTCCTTGAAACGTTTATTTTGGATACAGAAAGTAATTAAACTGGTGTTTTATTTTGTGTGCATGCATATATAAAATAAATATGCCAACACATGTAGTAGCAACTCCATATACTAGATTCAATCAGTGGCATGGATGAAAACATTTAAACATTTTTCCTGATTTTTTACTAACTTAGGGAATATCAAGTTTCCCCAAATATCTCATCATTTTTTAGTGGTTGGCTTGAATCAGGACCCAAACAAGAAATACATATTGCATTTCACTGACATTACTTGTCTTTTTTTAATCTACAGCTTTCTCTCCCATCATTTTTAATGCCTTGCTACTTGTAGGGGAGAGTGGGTCATTTGTCTTTTCAAGTTTCCCACATTCTGGATTTTGTTCATCATAACCCAATAGTAGTATTGTTTCACATTCCTTTATTCAAGTAGTTCCTATAAATTGGCAGTTGGATCTAGAAGCTTGATCAGACTCGGGGTTGCTTTTTTTTTGGCAAGAATGTGTGATTTGTGGTACGTATTTCCATCAGATGGCACATAGTGTCTGGTGATGTTTTCTGTGATGTTAGTGTCCATTGATAACCACTGCCTTGATCCATTATTTTGTTAGGGTTTTGGAAAATGCTGATATTCAAAATTTGTCATTATTTATAGGCTAAAATAATTTTCTCACCAACTATTTAGTTATCCTGAGATACAGTTTGTATATGTCTTAGGCTGGGTTTCCCAGGAAGCAGAGCCTTGAGACATGAGTTTTATTAGGGAGCATGGTCCGAGGGAAAGAAGTGAGGGAGGGACTGGGAAGCAGAGAGAATTCAAGGGAGCTTCACTCAATAGGCTGCTTCAGGCACCTGATTGGTTGATTCTGTGTGACTTGATTTCTGAGAAGTGATATAGACTGAGTCTCAGGACAGTCTACCCTGGGGAAAAAGGGAGGAATATTTACCAGCTTCTATCCCCTACTGGTGTTAGGTTAGACGGTGAAACATTAATTCGCCCACCCTTCAGGGTGGTGTATGCATGGGCACCTAGCTTCCGTGGATCCCCACACTGCCTTTAACAAAGAAGTGCTAGGACAAGAGATAGAAGATGAGGCTATTTCAAGTTATTCCTGCATGAAGCTAGATAGAGGCCACTGTAGGTATTTTGAGGAAAACAGACCTTGAATTAAAAAAAAAAAAAAAAAGTATCATGAGTTCTAAATGATCATTTCAATTCACATTTAATACTGCTTAACTTCTTTGATTTTATATTTCTCTTTAATACTGACAAATCTTGACTGTTAAGGATATTAACATAATTACTTATTATTAATATTATGATTATTGAAAAGCAGTTGTTTTTTTTTAACATTCTCTTCATCCTCAGTGTATATATCTAAGGGATGTAGAGTCAAATAATCATACTTTAAAGTCACCTGACATAATTTTCCTTTACATGATTAAGCCATAAAGTTGATACCCACATTCGTTACATTTTGCTTTTGCTTTTTAAATTTTTGATTTTTTAAATAATTATGTAAAATTGACATCATTCCAAAGTCAAATCTACAAAACAAGATATAGTCAGAGAAGTCTAGCTTCTATCCTAGTATCCTTTCATTAAAAAAACAGGCAAATGCATGTATGTTTGTGTTACTCCTTTCTTAAACAGTGGCATACCATATACACCTTTACTCATCTTACTAACACTTTGTTTCTGACAAACTACTGTTCATCATTTTTAAAAAACTGTACTGTCTTTTAGGCTTAATCTTCTCACTTCTGGGAATAACTTGCTGATAGGTACCCCTAGAAGTCTAAAGTGAGTGAACTTAAGTTTTCTAAGAAGCACTGTTATTCATTCCATTAGTCCTGGCAAAGGTTTGTGTAGGGAGGAGGGAAGGAGGATTTGGCAGTCATAAACAAAGCTGTCCAGAAAAAAGGAGGGCATGACCCTCCCAGGAATTTTTCTTATTGTGGTAAAACATACATAACAAAATCGACCATTTAAAGCAATTTCAAGCATACAACTCAGGGGCATTAAGCACATTCACATTGCTGTGCACCCAACACCACCATCCACCTCCAGAACTTTTTCATCATCCTTAACTGAAACTTTGAACGCATTAAACAATAACTCCTCATTACCTTCCCAGAATATTTAACAAGACTAAATGGAAGGAGCACCTGCTTGCCAGGTGCAGTTGGGCACTAGGAAGATTCTGCCCTCCCGGCTAAGCAGGGAATCTGGTTGTGACTAAGCAGACTCTCGGGTTAGCAAGCACTCCCGCCCTCACCTATTGTCCCAGCGGGAGGAACCGGTATTTCCGGATTGGGGCCTCAGACTGTGCGATCCCGGCTAAGGGTGAGGTTGGTGGGGGAGGAGAACGGAAACTGACCACAAAAGTTAACTTTCCACCGAAATTCCTAACCTGCTTCCCATCCCGCCCCCAACAAAACAAAGACCACACCACCACCAAACACACAATGGGACAGGACCATCCCTCCCGTGGTGTTTTGAAGCTGGAGGAGCTACCCCCTTCTTTGCGCATACCCCAGGAGAGGATTAGAAAGCCGACCTGGGCACAAATAAAGCAGCACAGCGCATTCCGCTCGCCGTGGGTACAAAGAAAGCTCCACACAGTTTTGCAGAGAAGACAAAAAGCAGGGCATTGGACGCGCTGGCTGAAGTGACTAGGCGGTCCTAGCGGCCGCAGTCTCTGCCCCACCGCTGGGTGGCGTGTGTGAGGACTCCCCTGCCCCAGTCTTTCCCGACCTCTCAAAGTAGTGATAAGGGGCAGCTCCTTACCCCGGGCTCGCGCATTCTCGGGGGTCTCGAGGAAGCAGGTGACAGCCACCGCCCACCTCCGTCCCCTCCGAGACTCCTCTCTCTGGCTCGCCGCCGCCCAACTCCCCCTGCCCCCACCTTGGATTTTTTTTTCTTTCTCCTAAACCTCCAAACAGGAAATAGATTGAGTCACAATAATACACAGGAGCGGCCGCAGAGGCCACTCGCACCCGCCCATTCCCGGGGCTGCCTCCCGCACTCTGGATCCCGCGAGGCGCCGCCAGACACGCGCACGGGGAGCGCAGGCGACAGCGGCCCAGCAGCTGGCGCCGCGTCGGAGCGCGCCCAAGCGCGGCCGAGAGCCGCCCTTACCCTTACCCTGAGCCCGACTCGGCAGATCGCGGCCGCCACCCGCCTCCAGGCGAGTACTGCACCCTCCTCCCTCTCCCTCCCCAGCCGGGAGCGCGGGCCCGGCGTCCCGGCCCTGCCAGCCGCGCAGTCGGACAAGAGCCGCCGCGGGTGCAGCAGCCCGGGCTCAGGCGTCGCCAGGAGACCTCCCTCCTGCCCCGAATTTGGCAAGGGAGCGATTTGCTGGGTGTGGCGGGGCGCTTGCACCCTGGTTCTGTCGTGCTACGGAGGTGAGGGCCAGAGCGGATAAATGCGAGTTGATGCATCCCCCCGCTCCACTTCTCTGGGTTTACTTTATCGGACATTGATTTTTTCCCCCCTCTGGGGGATACTTAGCTGACTTGCTTTTCCGTCCCCCTTGAGGGACGACAGCACATCATAGGGTTTCTCTTAAGGAATCGTCTGGAAGTGGGTTCGAGCAAGCACCTGGGGCAGCTACAGGTACCTGGGAGCCACTTTCTTTTTCCTACCTGGCCTTGCGCCATCTCCCCTGAGGTATGGGAACTGTCTCACTTCCTGTTGAGCTTCTCTTTAACCAGATTTAAAGGGCCTCTGAGTTTCTGTTGGCACAGCCAGCGTTTGCTGTACTATCTGGAGGGGGCGGGGGCTGGTGTCTAGGGTTTACGCGGGTCGAGGGTTAATTGAAACCAGGTGGGGCTGCCTGAGCTGCCAACTGAGTTTCAGCGGCGGGGCTTGAAAACTCCGCACACCTGAGAACCTCATTACAGCCCCGGAGGTGCTCGCATGCCCCTTAGCCCGTAGATTGCGAATCTGTGTCTCCTTAGAGAAATTTTTTCCCCCATTTTCTGACCTCTTTGTAAGGGAGGGGCCGAGCTTATCAACCTGCTGGGCGTTGTCAGTTTTCTAGGGCCGCACTGCAAGGTTCTTCTATAGGGAACCCAGTCAAAACTGAGTTTGAAATCTTTATGTTGGATAAAGGCCACTGAATTCCAGGCATTCTTCGAGCTTGAGAAGGGTATTTTCAAGACTGTTTTGAAGTCTGCATGAGCCCTTTCTGCGAAACTGCCTCTCTGTCAGCTATCCTCTTAGTCTGGAGCTACCTACTCGCCTAGGTGGATGGTACTCTTGGGAGCCCCCTCCGGTCAGGCCTAACACCCAGGTTTCTCAACGCATTTTTACAAATGGTGGTTGGTAGGTGACTTAAGTCCTTAACCAGTTCGCTTGAAAGATAAGATCAACTCTTTGTGTTTCCTGGTGAGAGGGCCTGGTTCTAGATGATTAGACTGATAGGGTGACATTCTGTTTACTTTCAAGTGCCCTGGGGACTTGGTGCTTCAAGTGAGACCCACGGTCCAGCGGTGGCATCACCTGCAGATCTCTTAAAAATACAGGATTTTAGGTCCCATACTGACCTGCTGAATCAAGATTGCCTAGGGAATCATTTGCATATTTACATTTGCAAAGACCCAGCCTAGGTTTTCCTAATGTAAAAAAGTAATTTTGCTAATGTAAAAAAGTAATTTTTCTAATGTAAAAAAGTAATTTTGCGCTTCCATTCAGTCTTACATTTGAACCTTCTTTTTGCCACACTAGGACAAATTCATTAGGCTCATGGGTCACAGCCCTTCCCCACCTGGGTGGCAGGCTCCTTAGCAAGATTCGGACATGTGGTTAGCATAATAACTTGTTTTTTGTTTCTCTATACTTTTATTCTTTTACTGTTATTATGATAAAATATACACACATAAAATTTACCATTTTAACCATTTCAAAGTGTACAATTCAGTGGCATTAAGAACATTCAGTGTTGTGCAACCAACACCATTATCCATTTCCAGAACTTTTCCATCGGTCCAAATAGAAACTGTACCCAATAATCTACTCATTCCCCCTTCTCCCTAGCCCCTGAGCTTTTGGAGACTTAATGTTATTTTCCTTTTTGTAAAGTACAGAAAAGGTTAATTAGGGATGTAAAGTAAAAGTAAAATACTGTTTGCAGAATATGAACAAACATTTGGAAATGCCTTGGTCTCTGGCCGTGTGGACAAGGCACTCTAGTTCCAGGTTCTTAGAGTGCATGTGCTTTCTTTTAATAGAGAATAAACCTAACCCGTGAGGGTTTCCTTTTTGATTTGGCTGAAAAGAAAGGGAGCTATCCAGGACTCAGAGAGCCCGAAGCGGAGATACCTGATAAAAGCTCTATGCTTCTTTTAACTGGCTTTATTTTAGATGTTCTGTTTATATTGGGTTTAGTTTTTTGTTTTTTTTTATTGACTCGAACTCATTTTCAAAGGTAGTTGGAATAAATCTTAAGAACAAAGTTGTTAAAAAAAAAAAAGAAAAAAGTTATTGCTTGTTATATATAGGAGGAAGTCACAGAAAAACCTCAAAGATTTGAAAAATTTTTCTAAAATACTCCAGATTATTTGTTTCTGCTTTAATGTTAAATGAGTCTAATAGTCCAATGACGTTTCTAGTTGTTAAAGTATTTGTATAATTTAGGAAAACATTGTAATGAACATCATCTGCTTGCACCTGCTGAAAATTGTCCAGCTTCTGGCTACGGGACATGTGTTTTGGTGAGAACATAATGTGAATTGATGAATAAAAATGGTTTCATTCATGATCTAAGGAAGTCATTGTTATAGATCAAGAATATAGTTCAGAATACATAAGCAATCAGGGATATTGGGAAGAGTTAATAAATAGCCAGATAGTGGCAGATTCTTCAAATTCTTTCCAAATTCCTTTTTCTCTAAGACCCTTGACTTTTCTTGTATTGACTTTCATCAGAATGAGGCTATCAGCTTGTAGGGAGGAACTTACAACTTGGAAAAATCTCTTTGAAAAGATGAATGAGAATCATTCAAATGGGCAAGATTTGGCAGAAAGTTCTCCCACTTCAAGAGATTCTTGCATTCACAGAATTTCAGATTGTTATTTCCTTTAATTATAGTAAGGCAAAAGAGAAAAAGTTCCCCCTCCTCCACTATGTTCTCTTCTGAAATTGCAATACAGTTCAGTTTTTTATTTGGTGAACAAATGCTATTTGTGGTCCACACATGAGAAAAAATTAGAAAGTGTCCAGTGAATGGTTTTACCAGCGATTGAGTGATGCTTGGAGAATCACTTGGAGAGTCTGGTAAAAATGGAGACTCCCAACTACTTCAAACCTATTGAGTGAGAATCTCTTTCATTGGAATCTATAGATTTAATCACACCTTGAAATGATTCTGATATATAGTTAGATTTAGGAGTCGGTAGAATAAACATATACACACATGCACACTAAGATATTGAAAAATTAATCTGAAGGTACAAGAGAATACAATTTTAAATTAAACATGAAATAAAGTTAATCATGAGTTCTTTATTATTAGGTAGTCATTGGTTCAGGTTTGGAAAATCTAATCAACACCTTTTGATATTGATCATCATTCTCGAGATCTGAGGTTCGGAATTCCGAACGCCCAGAAGAACCCACTGGTCTCCATAGGAGAGATCAAGGTGTTGGGCTATCTGATTTAGTATCAACAAACATTTGTTTAGTGCGTATTGTGAATCAAGTATTTTCAGACATATTCTCTTTAAATCTTTACAATAATGTCGAGAGAGGTATTTCTTTTTTTTCTCCATTTTACAAATGAGAAAACTGAAGCCAACCTGGGTCTTCCTACTCTAGACCATGGTTCTTTCTATGGTTGTTCCATGTAGAATAAGAAATTTTTGCCTGCTAACTCCCCTTCACTTCTAGAATCTATGTATTCATTGATTTCTTTTGGAACATCAGGTACCACATGTGCTACTAGGTCCTGAGGCAAATAAAAAGATGAACCCAAACTGAAATAAATTCCAAAAGAGCAAAGAATTCTTTCCATGGAACCACAAATCCTCTAATGAGTAACCATTTAAGATTGTACTTGGCTTGAATGTAGCATTAGTGTAGCTGGGCCAACTCTCAGGAAAATCAAGTCACGGGCATTTTCCTTGTTGAGATCTGTCAGCCAATGCCACCTCTGCATATCCACCTGACCTGACAATATCTACATAGCACCCCAAGATGGACACAGGATTTAAGTGTGGAAGAACTGACATCTACCCTGACCAGCTGACTGAGCTCCTAGGAGTAAACCTCATAAACTCGGAGGTGCCGCATCCTGGAAATATAAAATTAGGGGAATAATTATCCCCTTCTAAGATTATAGTAAGGACTCAAAAGGACCTTATTTGTAAAAGTACTTGTAAATTGTCAAATGATAATAAAAAGCTATCTCTTATCTTCATTTGGGAAAAATTTACAATGCAAAGGAGACAGGAAAAGTCACACCTTTGTGGGACCTAACACTTTTTTGTTAACAGTATGTTTTTAATTCTCTTCTACCTTTAGGCCATTTTTAAAAAAGCAATTGTATTGAGATGTAATTAATACACCAGACAATTTACCTATTTAACATGTACAATTCATTGGTTTTGAGTATATTCACAGTGCGAAACCATTACCACAATCAATTTTAGGACTTTTTATTGCCCTAAAAAAAGCACCACTCCTCATGAACCCCTCCTCCCCTTTAGCTAGCAACTCCTAATCTCCTACACCCTCCCTCATCCCCAAGCAACCACTAATCTACTTTCTGTCTATAGATTTGCCCATTCTGGGCATTTCATATAAAAGGAGTTATACAATATATAGTCCTGTAAGTCTGGCTTCTTTCACCTAGCATAATGTTTTCAAGATTTATATTGTAGCAGGTATCAATGCTTTATTCTTTTTATTGCCAAATAATATTCCATTGTATGTGTATACCACATTTTATCCATTCATCTGTTGATGGATATTTGGGTTGTTTCTACGTTTTGGCTATTAAGAATAATGCTGCTATGAAAAATCATGTGCAGTCTACAGCCATGCCACCCTGAACAAGCCCGATCTCATCTGATATCAGAAGCTAAGCAAGGTCGGGCCTGGTTCGTACTTGGATAGGAGACCACCTAGGAAGACCAGGTGCTATAGGCGTAAAAAATAAAAAATAAGAGATTGTAAGCTGACAAGTTCCTTGTAATCTGTAAGGTCAACCAAAGGTTGCTTTGCCTAAAAAAATAAGAATAATAAAATTAAAAAGAAAAATCATGTACAAGTTATATGGATGTATGTTTTCATAATTGACCACTCTCCCCTCTCTTTCCTGTCACCACTAATTATCACCAACATAGAATCAAGGTGAGATTTGTAAACCAAAAGCCAAGAGTCCTTTGTGCAAGTAGCAGCTGTCAAGTTTTAGTTTTACTCCTTTTCTGTATTTGCCTGCTCAGCTTAATAGCTTTAATATCTGTGCTACCGTGTGTCTAGTCTCCTTAGCATAATTTGGTATAAGCCGATTTTGACAGTGGATGCTGACAATCCATGTTATGAAGGTCAGGTTTGCTACAGAAAAGAAATCCAAGAGGGCAGCAGCCCACTGCTGATGGGTCCTCTGAAACCGAGCTGTTTTCCACCTGCTGGTTTCACAAAATTGAGACAAATATCCCCTAATTTTATTGTATAATTTACTTTAAAGGGATCTTCATTATATCCGAGGATGTAAGGTTTCGAAAAAGGTCAAAGCCAGCCTCAGGATGTTCTGTGTTATTGTTTGGGGGCATCTGTTGTTAGCAGAGGGAAAGGATTTTAATATCAGTGGTTGTAACTGCCCAACTCTGCCTGGAACTTGCTGGTATGGTCAGGAGCTGAGGAGCGGCTGCCTACTTTAGACTCGCCTGTTGTCCCCAATCCCACCCAGCCAGATGCACACTTTTCCATGTCTACCTGGCCACTGCAGGCCCTGGGTGTGTGATTCCTCTGATTAGTGGATAGAACTGGACAGGAAGTATTTTACAATCTTGCTTCTGTGGAGAAGACAGTGTTTCAAGAACCCTGAAACCACCCCATTTTGATGATTCTCTAGGAGGACCAGTAGGACTTAGCATACAGTTGTACTCACTACTGTGATTATTAAGAGTGAAAGGATGTAAAGCAAAGTCAGCAAAGGGAAAGGGCACACTGAGCGAAGTCCAAGGAAACCAGGAACAAGCTTCCAGCACTCTCTCCCAGTGGAGTCCCATACGCTATGCTTAATTCCAACAGGAACAAGTTGTGACAACATGTGTAAAATATTGCCAACCGAGAAGTTAAAGACTCAGTGCCATGGTTCATTCTGGGAACTTACTACATTGGCATCCTCAGCACAGCATATACCAAAAGGTTCAGGTTCTCCAAAGGAAAGCAGGTGGTTAGTATAAACTACATTGTTTGTGCAAACAGTGTAGGGACAGTGAGCCACTCCTGTCAGTCCTGGGAATGAATGGCAAGAACCTTCCCCAAATTCAAGTTCCCAGATTCCAGCCAAGGACCAACCTTGTAAGAAGGCCTTTCAAAGAATGTTAACTCTTTTGTGCACATGTGGGGATGAGGGTGGAATGCGAGGGTGGTGGCAGACATCCCTGCACTTGGGGAAGGGGTCTGTCTGCATCTTCTGAGGCTGGTGCTACAGGAACTTATCTCCCTCTGACCAAAGCGGGACAAGGCCAAAGTGAACTTTGGTTTTGCAATCAGATCTTGGTTTTAGGATAATAAGTGGTATTCCTTTACCACAGGGACAGAGAAGAAGGGCGAGAGTACACACTGGCAGAGTTCAAAGCCCTGTTTATTCATGCATTCTTTCATTCTTAACATGTGCAGTTGATGCCGTATTATACCCTGCCAGGCATTGTGCCAGGTTCTAGGGATACAGAGGTGAGCAGAGCAAAGTCTCTGTCCTCGTGAGACCCACAGTTCTACAGGGAGACAAATAAGTAAAGAGGCAATTACATTTCATTGTGATGGGGACACACCAAGGGCCCCAGGGCACTTACCGAGGCTTAATGGGTGTCGGAGGGCTGAATTTTGTACCCTGGGTAGGAATCACACCATCACTACTTATTACCTGTGTGCCCCAGGCAAGTAACTTAGTCACTTGATGCCTGAACTTCTTCATCTGAAAACAGAAAGAATTTACATCCATTTCTTAAGGTTGTTGTAAGAACTAAATAAGATAATGCATGTAGAACGCTTACGTCAGTGGCCGGCACACTGGACACGCTCACTAAATAATGGTTTGATGACATCTAGGCAAGGGGAAGGGTTCATTAGCCGGGGGAATGGCATCTACCAAAGCCTAGCTCTGCAGAGCCTAATGTCAGAAGGCATCCCTGCTTCCCTCCCGCCCTGGGCTCATAGGTGCACTGAGAGCTGTGTTCTCTAGTTTCTTCTGCTTACTGGTCTGAGAACAATATTGGCTGTTTTGCTTTTTTTGGCTCTTTGTGCTACTTTCTCTCTGCCTTAATGCCTCATATCCTTTTGTCAGCCTAAGGAACGTCCACTCGTATTATTAAGACCTAAGTCAAGTACCTTCTCTATGAAGGCTTTCCCAAGCTAAGATCCTCGAACAGAATTGCACTCTCTCCTTTGTCTTGTCTCTGTGCCATGGTCACTCACATCTCTATGACAGCATGCTGGGCTACAGTTACTTGTTGCTCCACTGGACTGGGTGACTCTTGGGGGCAGGAATGGTTTGGTATTATTTGTATGTTCAGTGTCAATTAGAATGTTTGATGGGAGCAGCTCGGTGGTTGTACAAGAAGTGAATGAATGAATGAGTGTTAAGTTGGACTAGAAAACTCAACAGAAAATGGATATAATATCAGCAAAATAGGTCTCTGCATTCAGAACAGAGCTTATAGTCTAGAGGGGAAGGCAAGTGGTAAACAGGTAAACACAGATATATAATTAGAGCTAGAAATGACACAAGTCGGGTCCAGCAGCAGATGCAAGGGGAGCTGGAACAGGGAGAAATGGAGAGTCCAAATATCGATAGTTATCTTTTGGGGGCTAGAGGGGACCGGTCAGGCAGGGAGCCACACCAGGACTCCTCCAGATGGGGCTAGCTAGATAGGTGGATCAAAGGTTACCAGCACTTGAGGTACCAAAGGGTAGTACCGTGAGGAGATCTAAATGAATACTTTGTAGTTCACTTGAAAGCATGGAAAACTGGGGTCGAGGAACCTAGGATTGTTTGAGGAAGTGGCACCCAGTGAGCTGAAAGACCTGTCTGAGCTGGATCTAGGACATTAGTCTGCTCAGGCTCCATAACGAAATATCATAGGCTGTGTGGCTTAAACAACAGACATTTATTTCTCACGGTTCTGGTGGCTGGAAATTCGAGATGAAGGTGCTGGCATGATCAGTTCTTGGTGAGGGCCCACTTCCTGGCTTGCACAAGGCTGCCTTCTCAGTGTGCTTCCATGGCCTTTCTTAGGTACATGCCCATGGAGAGAGCGCAAAATCTCTCTCTTCCTCTTATGGGAGCCCTTATTCCATCATGAGGGTCCTGCTCTCCTGATCTAATCTAAGCCTAATTACCTACCAAATACCATCACACTGGGGGTTAGGGCTTTGACCTGAATTTCTGGGAACACACAAACATTCAGTTCATAATAACCAGGGCCAATAGATATTGGCCTATAATATTGCATATATTCATTGAATTTAATTCTCATATAACCTTAACTAGTAGGTGCTATTATTATCCTATTTTTTAGATGAGAACACAGAGGCCCTGGAGAGGTAAAAAGACTCGCCTAGGTCACACAGCTAACTAAATGTAAAGCTGGGGTTCAAATGTAGGCAGTCTGCTTCTAGAGTGTCAGGTCTTAACCATTGTATACTGTTGCTTCTTTTTCTTTTCAGTTTGTGAATTCTTTTTTTTTTTAAGTAAGTTTATTAATTTGAATTAGTTTCAAGTATACAAGTATACAGTACATTGGTTAGACATCTATAATGTTCATAAAACGATCCCCCCAGTTGCTCCTTCCCTCTCCTCGCCCTCCACTCAGCCATCATATTAATGCTAACTGCATTCCCTCTGCCATGCTCCCTATGCCCAACTATCAACTACTAATTTGTTATTCTTTAACCCTTCACCCCATTCTCCCAGCCTCCCAACCTCCCTCCCTTCTATCTGTCACCAAATTGTCCACTATAGTTGTGAGCCTATTTTTGATTAGTTTATTCTTTTTGTTTCTTAGATACCGCATATAAGTGAAATCATATGGTATCTGCCTTTCTCTGTCTAACTTATTTCACTCAGCATAATAACCTCTAGCTCCATCCATGTCGTTGCAAATGTTAGGATTTCATTTTTTTTAATGGCCGAGTAATATTCCATTGTACATATGAACCATAATTTCTTTATCCAATCATCTGTTGATGGGCATTTAGGTTGCTTCCATATCTTGGCCATTTATTGTAAATTGTGCTGCCATGAATATTGGAGT
>NW_006441071.1:16856587-16882737 GCF_000325575.1 Pteropus alecto
TGTGAGGTGATATCTCATTGTGGTTTTAATTTGCATTTCTCTGATGATTAGCGACCTTGAGCATCTTTTCATATGTCTGTTAGCCATCTGTATTTCCTCTTTGGAGAAGTCTCTGTTCAGATCTTCTGCCCATTTTTTAATTGGATTGTTTTTTGTTGTTGAATTGTATAAGTTCTTTATAAATTTGGATACTAACTCCTTATCAGATGTATCATTAGTGAATATCTTCTCCCAGTCGGTTGTCTTTTTGTTTTGTTGATGGTTTCCTTTGCTGTACAAAAAACACTGTTGCTTCTTAATTAGAAAGTAAACCCTGGTATTATTGGGTATTTGTCTTACGGTAGTTCCTGAGCAAGGAGACATGCTGGAGATACAAAGATAAATATGACATCATACCTACCATTTAGACCAGTAAAAACATGATTTTTTGAAGTCAATCAAAATTTATTGAGACTGACAAGAAATTTTCTTTACCTTTCTCTTTAACTGTGATACATCGAATCATAGGCAGAGGGAAGTGTTTTTGCTATTTCGAATGTATCTGGTGGCTAAACTGCTCATGAAAAATATGTTTAGGGAATAGTGGGCTGACTCATCAAATAAAAATTTACTATTTCTTTTTACTAGAGTTTATAAAGTATGAGAATAACTAAATGATGGTAACAGATATCAAAATATATAATACTATCAGGGGGTTCAACCGGAGAGAGCTTTGTGGAAAGAATGAAACTGTAGCTAGTTAACAAGGAAAAGAAAATAATATACACTCAATTTATATGATATATATTATATGCTGGCCATCACATGTGCTAAGTACTTTACATGTTATAACTGATTTAGTTTTTAAAACAACCCTAAAAGGTCAGAGCTATTATTAACCCCACTTTATAGATGAAGAAACTGAAGCAAAGCGATTAAGTGACTTGTCTAAGGTCATACCGCTAATTAGTGGTGGAGCTTCAATCCCTCTGGTAGTGTGGCACCCCAGTTAATGCTAGGGAGTGGGAGGGGTGTGTCAGCAGGTGGAATGTGGGATTAAGTGAACTACTGTCTCCAGCTGCTGGCAGCCGACTGCTATATCTCAACTTCAGACCTGGTAGAGTCTCTACCAAGTTCCAGAGACTCTGTCCTTTTCCTAAAGTTGCAGAGCAGAGGTGACTGCAGATATCCCACAAACTCCACGAATGGCCAAACCCTTCTTGACGTAAACCAGCTCCTGTCAATATCCTAAATTCTATGTAATGCCTCTCGCTCATCTACTCTCAGGCAAGAGACCTGCCAGAATCCTACAGCTCTAGGTTCACAGTAGAAATGTAACATGAACACTATTTCTACCAGTAGTAAGAGGGAGTGGATTTTGAAAGTTTTTTATTTCTTAGGAATGAGGGTACTTAAAGAATCCATGAATTATTGTGCAAGTTATTTGAGAGAGGCAGTCAGTGAAGTGATTTTAATTACTTAGTAGCAGAGGTTAGAAATATGGGAAAACTATAAGAGAGAACCTTCTCCATTGGTGGGTACCACCGAAGCTGGGCCCCAAGATCCTACGTTCTCTTTTTAAGGGTTTCCATCTCTCACTCCAGCCCCTGGGTCCCTGTATCATTCAGCCAGCCTGATTTTCAGTCTCTGTTTTTCCCACAAACCACTCAGACATGGACTTCTCTGTTTTTTTCACTGTATGTTGAAGGAAGTTGTAGCTGCAGGGCAGGGTCGAAGTTTGTAAGTGCACCTTGTTCTTACCTGCAGAGAAGTGAAAATTGAGAAAGGATTCTTAAAGAGGTACTGGAAATGGAAAAAGAAGGACAGTTGGGAGAGGTGGGAGGAGGGGAAGTAGGGAGAAGATGATACCCATTGAATGCATGTACATCATTTCATTTATTTATCATTAAAACCACTCCGGTGCTGTGGTCTTATTCCAGTTGTACAGATGATGAAATAGGTTCAGAAGGGTCACGTAACTTGTTCAAGGTCACAAGGTGTTAAATAGCAGAGGTGGGATTCATGTCAAGTCTTCCTATTTAACCACAGCTATCTTTCCCTGTGTCATGTGTTGGTATGATTGGGCACCAGGGGAGCAAGGTCACATGCCAGGACAAACCAGGAGGAAGATACAAGAAACAGGAAAAGGCAGGAGATGGCTGCTGCTGGGGCTGGGCAGTGGGTTATTTCAGATATCTATTAGGTTAGGTGGGACAACAGGATTGGAATGACAGATTTGGTGCATATCTAGTTGAAGGGAATCGTTTAACCACTGTAGTGAGTGCATTCTGAGGACAACTGTGAGGAGAGAGGGCTGGTTTGGGCTGAGGGGTTGAGTCTAGAAGACCCACAACTAATCTCGAATTCTTTAATAACTTTTATATCATGTGGCCTGTTTTTCTTATAGTCTTCTGGTGGTTCACCTGCGGAACAAATATGAAAATACATATTACATATTATACATGAAGATGTTAAGGGTGGGGACAGTGAAATGACTTGCATACAGCCATCTGGTTTATTTGTAGTAGAGCTATAAAAAAAAATAGCTGTTTCCCTGACTCTTCTACTTTTAGTAAGGCTTTTTTCAGCTCCCTGAAAAGCAGACCACACCCTATAAAACAGCCTGTTTGTGGCATTAGTTTCCATTTTTATACTTGTAAAGCACAGTAACAGTTAAAATACCCAGTGAAGAAGAATGCTCACTGTTTTCCTCCAAAAGAAATTAGTAGAAATAATCAGTTCAAGGGGAATGTCAGTCTGGTCCGTGAACTGTTACGCTCAATTTTAATCATTCAGAAACATATCTTGACGCGTCCTAACTTAGAAGATATTTTGGATCATGTATATTAAAAGTTTTTTAAATAGATAGCTTTTAATCAGTTGCAGTTGTGAAGAATTTCTAGAACTCTAAGGGAATTAACCAAATAAATGCATATTTCTAAAGAATTTCTAGAGTTATAAAGAAAATTCCATATAATTACATATCTAAATAGGGTATTTTGACTTTTTTTATTATTTTCCTTATGTACTCTTACGAGAGTTTTCACACAAAGAAGACAAATTTTAAGAAATGAATACATAAATGAACAACCGTTTATGGAAGAAAAACAAATTCTTTCTAAATATTTGTTAAGGCAGACGACTTTTCCTAGTGAAAGACCCAATTTTTAATTTTGCATGAGCTCATCATAGATAGCAATCATTTTGTAAGAGTGTGTGTTAAATGTATCAAAAATTCCTATAGAAATGGAACTTTAAAACATGCCATTTATAAAGTACTATGTCACTTTCACTGTAGTAAAACAGCTTCCAAATGAGTAACAAGTTTAACTGGATGTATTTTTTTTAGCTCAGGTTTCATTTCTTATTTCAGAGGGTTGTATAGTAGTTTTTATCACGCGTCATTAGAAATATTATTTGTTATAACAAAGACTGTTGTGTAAGTATAATTACATCTTCCTGTATGATTAAATGAGGGCTGTATTGGACCTTTTTTCAGTGGTGGCAGCTGTAGCCAACCAAGTTCAGCCCATAAAAGAATTCCTGTGACTAACTGGTACTAATTGTTTGCAGAACAACCAATGGTAGTAATATTCATGAATACTATGGAAATGAAATATTCCAAGTCCAAATGGTTTATCCCTTGTTTTCACCATTTATTGTCGTCGGATTATTTGTATAACCAGGCCAAGTGAAGTGGGAGCTGGTAGTCTTTTGTTGTTGTTGGAAGACAACTTAGCATTCATCTGTTTGGGCTTTTCATCTTATGAATGGAGAAATTGTGGCTTAGGGAGGGTTAAGCTACTGAGTTTCAAGCTTTTTTGCTAACACACTCCTACTTTTAAGCATACCTTATACTATATATGAGTATATTAATTTGTAAATGATACAACTTAATGTAATTTGAAATATATTCTCAAAATAAACATGAATATTTATAAATGCTCAAACTAAATTTATAATAGATGAGAGAACAAAAGGAAATAGATGGTTTAATATTTTCTTCCCACACTTCAAAGATTGTTTGTGTGCTCTGCACTTCAGAAACCACTGATTTAGGTCATTCAGATTAAAAAAGAAAAAAGTGAAAAGAAAAAGAAACTTGAGATTGAGGAAAGAGAGAATCTATAGAAGAAGGTTCAAGATTTGGGGAGTTGGGGAAGCATTTGGTACACTCACTGTGGATATCTAGGTTAATCGGAATTATTATATAATGACGCCTTCTCCTATTTTATGTACTCTTTATATATGAATGAATTTAGGCAAGGAACAGCACAACTGCTATAGCATATTAAATAGAAAAAGAATTGCTTGAACAAGATGGCCAGGGAGGTATATAAGTCAGAACTCCTTCAGAGTGACAGAAACTCAACTAAAATTAAATTTCACAAAAGTTAATTTATTAGCTTTAATAAAAGTGTACCTGGGATCTCCTGGGATGACAGTGGCCTTTAGGCATATCTGGGCCCAGAAACTCAAATGATGTCATCACATTTTCGTTGGTACTAGTTTTTCTCAACTACTAGTGATGAACCCTCTCTATATGGTATGAACTATGACTGCCAACCACCCTAACATCTGTCAGCCCTGGTTAGCAACTCCAATAAGAGAGCATTTCTCTTGTATTTTTGTCCCAGGGAAGACTAGTCAACCCATTCTAGGTCATGTGTACCATGACCCGTCAGGTGGGCCACCATGATGGACTATCCACCTTTACTTCATGGAAAGAGGGCAAGAAAGGTCCTCAAAACTGAGGGGGGGAACATTTACAAAAAAGGGAGGAGGTAGATTCTGAACATCTTCGCAGTGTATTTTCATGCTAGCAGAGGTCACTCGTGTTGGGTTCTAGAGGTATTTAAAACAACATTAAAAAAAAAAAAAAACCCAAACAGAATTGGTTCTCAATTAATCTTTGTTATTGCCTCAAGCAAAGGGTTTATAGCATTTAAAAATGCATTGCTGTAAGATGACAACTGGAACCTCGTTCATTTGTCAAAGTGCAGCCTTTAGAGAGAGATTTTTGTAGAAGGAGAAAATCTGCTTCTGATTTTAGTTCATCCAGAGGCATACAGGCTTTTTGGACCAATTATTTTCAGACCTTGAAATAAATCACCTCCTGCGCCATTAGTACTTGAAGGATTATCAGCCTCAAAGATTTATGTGCGGATTAATTGGGGAGTGTACCTTAGATTGCTGTGTTTAGAACCACTGTCATCCTGCAAATCATTTTCATTAGTGCTTTATTCAAAATTCTTAACCCTTATGTAATACTGACGTTGCTGGAAAATCTGAAGGAGGCTTTTTTCTTTATTTGTGGTTTGGCCTCAGCCTGGCCCCCACCCTTACCCCCAACCTAGAGTTTAATAGCTCTGGCTAGGGATTCACAGAGCATCTAAAAGCACAGCAGCTTCCAGCTTCCACTATTGTAGATTACTTCAGTTGCTTCATCTGAACAGTGGCCGAAATTTGCATGACCTTGTACTGAGAGAGAGAGAGAGAGAGAGAGAGAAAGAGAGAGACAAGATGAGATACAAGAAATACATGGCTATTCTGGAAGCAGCCGTTGGTATCACCCCTCTCAACAAAAGAGAACTTCTACCTGAGAGCAGAAGACATGTGAACCTTTGGCAGCACCCCGGGTAAGCAGAGGAGGCCAGAAGATGCTCGGTGGGTGTTTGGGGGCCTAGATGGAGAAAAGGGTCATCTCTATACAAGGGCAGTAAATGATGAGTTCTTCATTGAGAATTTGGGAGGATATGGTATTTTCATACTGATTTAAAAATTCAGTAATGAAATTAATGGTAATATTACTCAAAGAAAATTCCTGGTCTAGCAGCCAAGAAGATGAAATCTAGAGCTGATTTTTACATCCAGAGATTTTAATTGTGAAATATTTTAATATGGTCTAGCAATGTAGCGATTCTTAAAGATATAGTAAATGTGCCTTATTTTTTTTCTACAATGCAAGTGGATATTTTTCTGACTAAAACATATGTGTAGACTGTTTCAGGTAAATACTTTAAACAGTTTTGCTTCACATCTTTTTCTAAAGCCTCATTCCACTGATTTACCCCGTTGAAGAAGGGTTTAGACATTGTTTTCTGAGTGGTTGGAGTCCTCAATCCTGAATTTTTTTCTCTGAAGTCCCTCTTTTATGTCTTTTACAAATTGAGGAGAAGCTTAATTTAAGGTGCCTGTGTGGTAGATATTATTTTTAGGGACTGAATTTAATTTTTAAACGGAACGAACCACACATTGGCACTCATTCAAGGATCAACTCAAGGTATCTACATAGCTAATATTTCTTTTTAAAAAGTAGAAAGTCACTAGCTTATTTTTTTAATCATATAAGCAGTTTACTTTATGGAAGATTTAGAAAATATAGAAAAATAAGGTGGCAGGAAATCACTCATAGTCTCATCTCCTTAAGAGAATCATAATAATTATTTAGGTTAGTAGTTCTCAACTGGGGCAGAGAGAGGGCAGGAGTGGGCTGGAGGGATTTGCCCCCCAGGGGACATTTGGCAATGTCTGGGAACATTTTCATTACAAGGGTAGGGGTATGTTGCTATTGGTATATAGTGGGTAGAATCCAGAGATGCTGCCCAGCATCTTACATTGGACAGGGCAGTCTCCCACAACAAAGAATTATCTGGCCCAAAATGTCAGTAGTGCCACTAGTGAGATGTGATTTTGGTAGGTCTTCTTCCCATCTGTGAAGGGTAGTTCATATTAGAAATAAATGAGATATTTCTTTTGGAAATTTTAGATGCTTTAGAATGGAATCCTGAGATAGCATTATTGCTGCTATTATTATTATTATTAATTTTTTATTTTTTATTTATTTATTTTTTTTACTGTTCTCTTGAAAAGTAAAAGGAAGTGTTTATATGTGTGGAAGGGGCAAGGGGCATATGGTGACTCTAGAACTGGAGTTCATATGGGTTAATATTCTTTATTGGGGGCAATGGAAAACGTTGTAATGACCAAATCGTGAGTCTATCCCCTAGAGATTGAAGATGCTGTAACCTGTACCTTTGCCCTAGAATGATGGAAGTGTAGAGCTCATGAACCTTTTGTCAGGTTTCATATGGCACACCAAAGCCAGTTGATGGGTGTGTCAAGTTAAGGAGGACCCCAAGACCAACTCTGGGTTTAGCAGGAAAGGAATATCGTGATTGATGAGGGATGTTTGTTCTGGATATGTAATTGGAGAATTGGGGAGCTGCAACATATGGTCCGTATATTTACCATTCCTTAATTCCTGTTTAGTCTTCGAATTTTACAAGTGGGAAACTCAACTTCATTTGAGTCGTGATTGGGGGCTTGGCCCTCAGACCACAGCTGGATATTCTTAGTTTCTGGCTCGGGGTCATTCATTAAGGGATTCATGATGAACAAACTCACATGATTCAGATGTGCGTATTGCCAAATTATTCATTTCTTTTTGGAGAACTTTGTCCAACAACTGGAAGGAGTAAGGACCCTAAATAGAACCATCTCTGCTTCACTTCATTTCCCTGAGTCAAGCCAAATGGAAGTCAAGTTATTCATTCCAGCATGATCCCTTAGTAAGGGAAGGTGAATTGTTGCTCTCTATTTTTAAAGAGCACGTTCTTTTAAGCCTGATCAAGTAGCACTGTGTCACAGAACAAAGTCTTCCTTGTAACTGTAATAGTTTGAGTACACATGGACAAAGCATGGTTTTGCTGATCTTCTTTCTTTTTGTTTGTGACTCCCTTGTCACCTGACACAGCCTTCCTTTGGATGTACTAATATCATTTTCTAAGTTTGTAGTAATCACTCCTTTTTGGGTATGCTAGGAGGGGGTTATCTTCTGATTAATTTTTATTAATTCTAAATTGGAGGCACCTTGATGTCTTAGTTCTCAAATTTTAATGTGCATATGAATCACTATTAAAATTATGATTTCATAGTTATAGTGTGGTCTGAGAGCGCATTTTAATAAGCTTCTGGGTGATGCTGTCAGCTCAGCTGATGCCCAAGAGGTGGTCCAGATGATGCTGATGTTTCTGTCTGTGAACCGTACTTTGAAGAGTGAGCATCTAGAGAAGTGCTTTCCATCATAGCTTACTTGCTTTCTCTTGACTTTGAACTTTCTGATCTTTCTAAGGACTTTTAGTCCAATACCTTCCCTCCCTGCAGTTGTAAGAGATCTCAGTGGTAGAAACCTCAGTGGTAAGAAGTTAGGTGGTTGGCTATGCTTCTGCAGAGGGAAATCCTGCCCATGAATATTCTGCCCAGAGATTTCTTTCGGGCTGGTGGACTAAATAGTGAGGCCAATATCTCTTACAAGAATTGTGTCCCTGTCATTCTTTTCAAGAAGTATTCCAATCACTACAATGTACTTAAGTCCTCATTTAACGTCTTCGATAAATTTTTGGAAACTGCAGCTTTAAGTGCAATGACATATAATGAAACCAATTTTATGATAGTCTAACTGATATAAACAAGAGTTAAGTCTATGGCATATTTCTGGTTGCAAAAACATATAACCAAACTTCTAAATAAAGACCCAAAACACTTCTAATATTAAATAGTTCTCATGTTAAATATTGAAATAAATCTGAGCTGTACATACATTAAAGAAAGATTTTGAAAAACAAGATAATTATTTTCCAACCTGCTGATTCCAGTGCAGGGGCACGGGTGGTGGAGCCTCTCCCTGTAGCTCAGGGCCCAAAGTGGGACCCACCCTGGGCAGGACGCCCTTCCATTGCAGGGTGCACTCACAGACGCCCACACTCACTCATACTGGGACAGTGTAGACATGCCAGTTCACCTGATGTGCACATCTGTGGGATGTATGAGGAAATGGGAGGAAACCAGAGTCCAGAAAAAGCCACATAGGCGTGGTAAGGATGTGCAAACTCTACAACAGTAACCCTGGCTGGGGATTGATTTTTTTTTTTCTTATCAATGTTATAACAAAATGACGTTGAAAGAAACGATGTGATTCAAGGACCTGCTGTACTTGTAATACTGCATAGTATTGAAGAAGCTGCTTTAATGTTTTAAAGTATAATTAGAAGTCAGGTCATGGAATTCATTCACCACCAGCCCCCTCCTCCTTTTAGTACTTTTTCTTGCTGTCTGTAAACAGAGTGATGATGCTTGGCATTCTGCTCTGCAAACTGTAAAGTCATGTGATAGGCCCAAACCACCGGCTACCAACCAACTGAATGAATGTTGCAAGTTCATTGAAGCACAGATTGGAGGATTTATACGTGTGCATATTTATCCCACTATGTACTATGAGTACATAGTAGGTGCTCAGTAAATTTTGTACATGCTTATTCACTTAGTTTCAGTGTAGTCAAGCACAGATGAAGAAAAAAAATATGAAAAAGGAATTGACACC
Organism: Pteropus alecto; assembly: GCF_000325575.1. NCBI lineage: Eukaryota > Metazoa > Chordata > Mammalia > Chiroptera > Pteropodidae > Pteropus > Pteropus alecto. The sequence continues at coordinate 16,865,949 of NW_006441071.1, forward strand.
CAAACACAAAAATACTGAGCCGCCTATGGATTTTCTTTGTACATTTTGTAAAGTTTTCCAACTCTTACTCATGTTACCTGACGATAATTTTATGTATTTGTTAATACTATTGAAAACCAAGAGTACCATTGAGTTCTTTCTGCCAAGTTTTTTCTTAATTGAAAGGTAGCTTTAGTCAAGAATAGTGTACATTAGAAACAGCTATTGTTATTGATAGCTCCTATACATGTCATAAACCTTGGGACTATAAAAAAAAATTAAAATCAGAGTGTCATAGAAATGCAGAAAACTGATTTAATTAAAAGGCAAGCCGGTTTAATAAAAGAAGCAAGCTCTCTTTGGAGCAGATATCTTTAGAAAATTTTCATATTAAGGTCAAAGCATAACCAAGCCCATTCTTGATTTGCTGGCCATTTATCTTTGGAAATAATAATAGAAACTATGTATGGGCTGGGCTCTAATCCTGTTGCTTGCTTTGTAAGATGTCCAGATGGCCTCGCTTTAGCCTGTGCCTAAACTGCTGATCCTTGGAGAAGGGAAATGTGTCTCCTGCCTGTACAAATAAAATTGACACTATCTTTTATTTTTCTTTTATTGTGTAGGGAGTGTTTTGCACACATGCCACAATATCACTTTGTCTAGCAAACAGAAGAGTATGTCCAGAATTGGTGAGAGGCCACATTCTTCCTCCCACTGGAAGAGTTCTCTGTGGCTGCCCTGTGTGAAGCTGTTAGGGCCCAGGCCCAGCCCTCAAGTGAGCTTGTCTCCTTGTACTGTAGGCACATGCAGGATTAATAAAAATGCCAGAGGGGCTATTTCTTGGATTTTCTTAGGATAAAGGGTAAATAAAAAGTATTTGCCATCTTTTCTACTTGTGGGCAACTCACACATATAAAAATAAAGATGAGCCAGTTTTATAAATGTTGTGAAAAATGAATTCCCTTTTAGTTAAAAATGTTTCCTCTATTGTATGCTTTCTCATGGTAAAGCATACAATTTACAAAGTTTTCTCTAAATATTTTTCCACTTGCTGAGTATTTGTTTTTAACCTGCAAAGTGAATTCTTATATCTTATTTCTTGGGATGACCTTCAGGTGGATTGATGATGCCAAACTTTACATGGTTACTCATTTTCTCCAACTTCTGAAGATTGAAAATGTTAGGGGAAGCAATTTGATTTCTAGAAGTAGATCTGAGAAAAATGAAAACTATGTCCACATAAACACTGGTTGCATGCGTGTTCATAATAGCCAAACAGTGGAGACAACCCAAATGTCCATCAGCTGATGAAGAGATAAGTAACATATCGTATATCTATATAGTGGAATATTATTTGGCTATAGAAGGGAATGAAGTTCTGATACATGCTACAACATAGGTGAAACTTGAAAACATTATATTACGTGAAAGAAGGCTGTCAGAAAAGGTCACATATTGCATGAGTTCATTTGTATGAAGTCTCCAGAAGAGATAAATCTACAGGGACAAAAATTAGATTTATGGTTGCCTAGGGTAGGGGTCCCCAACCCCTGGGCCATGGACAGGTATCAGTCCCTGGCCTGTTAGGAACTGGACCACACACATAGCAGGAGGTGAGCAGGAGATGAAGCCATCAGAGTTTCATCTGTATTTGCAGTCGCTCCCCAGCACTATCATCACCTCAGCTCCACCTCAGATCGTCAGGCATTAGATTTTCATAGGAGCACCGGTCCCTGGTGCCAAAAAGGTTGGGGACCGCTGGCCTAGGACAGGGATGTGATGAGGGAAGAGAACTGGAAAATGGCAGGTAATATCTAAGGGGTGCGGGGTTTCTTTTTTCAAGTAATGAAACTTTTTAAATGGATTGTAGTGATGGTTATACAATTGTGCATGTACTAAAAGCCATGATATAAAGGGGTGAATTGTACACTAGGTGAACTTAAGTGCATTTCCCAAGATCTTACCATGCTGAGAATGACCATGATGGATTTTTAACAACACCATCTTTTTCAGGGTGCGGAGCGCCACACTGTTGTCATCTCCTTGTGAGTGGGATTGGCGCCCCAGCTATACCTCCTGGCACCAGCACTCCACGAAACACAGACTTGTGCCGGCAAACGGCCAGGTACTTGCTTTTTTTGTCTCTCATCGACCTAGTTACTGGCTCTCCTCCCCCAAAAGTTTGATGTAAATTATTTCATATCCTTGAGGTCATCAAGGCTACCATTTTCACTGTTGCTGATAGAGAAATTATTTGATGTCAAAGAAAATTTAATTGTAACGTCCTATTTACCAAAGAACAGAAACATCTTACCTGAGTTTATGGTCTAAACTGCTAGGTTTAACTTTGGATAAATGCTAATTGAGTTTCTTTCCGACTAAAGCATATAAATCCTACTCTCATAGTTCAGAATAAATGCCTAGCAAGGAGTTTTGGTGTCTCTGGTTATAAGTCATTCTGGTAGATGACTTTTTTCCATTATTTTTGAGGTTGCAGAATTATGTAAAAGACATCAGTCACTCTGGCTTCTAAAGATTAATTATGTACAAGCTTTTAGTGGAAGATTAAGAATATTATCTATTTACTGATTCAGTTTTAAGTACGAATTAAATGAGATTTACAAGGCATTAAATTTTATTTTGACAGATGCTGGGTTGTATTTCTTCTTAGTTACTCTTTAACTCCTGGTTATAGGCCAGTCCATGGCTGGCTGGAATGGGGTTGAAGTTTTTTTTCATTTGCTTGTATCATAATTTCTGTCTTTTCAAGCTTGCAGCCCCTGCCAGGGTAGATTCCAGCTACATGTCAGGTTTGGGGTTTAGTGGAGTGTGAAGAGCACACAGCTGTTCAAATCCCAGTGCTCCTAATTCTTGGGCACCTATTTTAATGTCTCTGAGCCTAAGATTCTTCATTTGTGAAAAAAGAGTGTTAACATTGAAGCTAAATGAGTTCACACATAGCAAGCACTGGGCACATCCAAGGCCTTTCTTGGAGTCTAGTCAACCACATGAGGACTTCCCCATTCAAATGGGGACACTTGAATGGGGAAGTCCTCAGTTTCCACTGACCGATAGGGCTGGGAATGGACTTTATGAGATGTTCTCTATGGAGCCCTCTGTGGAGTTTCAAACATGAGAAGGCAGATACTTGCCCAGACTCCAGAAATGGTTTTCCTGAAAGTAGATTTCTGGATAGGATGTGTTGATTGAGTCAAATGAGTTGGAGGGACGACATAGAGTACAGCAAAGCGGGGTTAGAGCTGGCATTGTCTGTTGGAGGGAGGCTGTCTCTGACTCAAGCGAAGTCTCTGCTGATAAATTCCTCCCTGGTTCTGATTTCCTACACCAGCGACCACACATTCTTCGCCCTTCAAAATCAGTTTGACTTCCCAAGTCAAATCCTTACTCCAAAGCACTTTCATATGTGTAAACACTTAAGGGTAGCTTTCCAGGATGAATTAGCCTCAGGCAAGCTTGGGTGGCGAGGATTTTTCCCAGAGCATCTCACTTCACCCTAGTTTCAGATCCAGCAGACATTTATTAAGAGCCTTTTATTTGCTATGGACAAGATGCTTTCACCCATATCATTTATCCTCAGAACAACCTTGAGAGAAAGGTATTACCTTTTGCAAATAAGGAAAGTGAGATTCAAAGATTTTAAATGATTTCCCCAAGATAGCACTGTCCCTCGCTCTCATAGTGCCAGCTGGTTTCTATACTAACTCTGTAGAGCTTGAATACTGAATTCCTAAACTCAGATAGTAAACAGATTTTTCCCAAGGCCCAGTTCTGATCAATTGGCAGTGGTGGCCTGGAGTTAAGGATTCAGAGATGCTGTCCACGTTTGTTGAGCAAGAATGTTCATTAGCAATGTCTGGCATGGGTAGAGGGAGGGTGCCTGTAGAACCTGCCCTTGACCTGAGGTTTCTGATCATCAGCCCCATCCGTTCTTCTATACTTTACAACTTTGGAGCTTAGAGAGCACTTGTTTGCCTGGTGCTTCTTTCTTGATACTTTAAGGTGCTTTGGTGATGACTTTTCTAACATGGCAAAATTATCTTTGCATTTTTGCCTTTGGGAAAGATGCTAAGAGTCTAGGCAGAGCCTCACTTCCTAAACATGGATTCTCATTGTTAGGCAATTTAGATTCCTTAAAGTTATCACAGAGTCACCCCATAATATGGGCCTACAAAAGTGAGTTGAAAGTGAAAGCTTAGAACTTTTATTTCTGTGCACCTGGGCTTCGCTCTGCAGTCCCCTCTCTGCTAGGGGCTCCTCAGTTTATAGGAATAGTTGCGGAGCTCACACCAGCAGCCACAGCTCATCCTATTGAATTGGATAGACCCAAAGCAGTAGTTCCCAGACTTTAGCTGCATCAGAATCACCTGGAGGGTTTGTTAAAACACAGATTCCTGGGTTCCACCCCCCAGAGTTTCTACTTCAGTCAATCTGGGGTGAGGACCAGGAATCTGCATTTCTAACAAGTCCCCAACAAGGTGATACTTCTGGTTTCAGGACTACACTTTGAGAACCACTAACCTGGAAAGTACTTTTAACAGCTTCTCTAGAGCATGAGCTTGTTTATAAAATGGTGTTTACGGCCAGTTTCTCTACCTGTGGTAAAGGGATTCTTCCTCAAACATCTTACACAGCACTGCCTGAAGGAGATCTAGAAGAATATAAAAGCTCAAAGGACCGGACTCTAATTTGGAGTCAGTAATTGCATTGCTGTGTGAAAAGGGCTGTACACGTTCCTTACAGAGAATGTGAGCAGAAGGCCTGAGGGCAATGACTAAGAGGGGAGGCCTCAGGGAGAGGTGATGCTTGAGAGGAAACTGAAGGTTGAAGAGTTGTTTGGCCAGGTGTGGAAAGAGGGGAGAAGAAACCTGGAGGAGCAGAGACAGAGATGCTATACTAGGCTAGAAAGAAAAGTTATTGTGTTTGTGGTAAGAATTCCATTGTAATTCTAGTTTGAAGTATCAAGCAAGCTATAGTAATAACAGTGAAAGCTTTATGCTGATTTGGGTGCTATTATAGTTGTAGCTGGCACTGTTCTAAATGTTTTAGCCGCATTGTCTTAATTTAGTTTTCATACCCAACTTCTGAGGTGGAGGTCCAACTACAGTGCCAATCTGCATTAGTTATCTAGGGCTGCAGTAAAAAGTACCTCAAACCGGGGAGCTTAAACAATAGAAATTTATTGTCTCACAGTTCTGGAGGTTAAAAGTCTGAAATCAAGCTCTTGGCAGGTTTGGTTCCTTCTGAGGGTTACTGAGGGAAGGATGTGTTCCAGTCCTCTCTCCTTGGCTTGGATATGGCTGTCTTCCTTCTATGCCTCTGTCTCTATGTCTGAATTTCCCCTTTTTATAAAGACACTAGTCGTACTGGATTAGGGCCTGACCTAATGACCTCACTTTAACTTGATCATCTCTGTAAAGATTCTGTCTCCAAATAAGGTCACAGTCTGAGATACTGGGGGTTAGGACTTCAACATACACATTTTGAGGGGGACACAGACTACCCATAACATCGTTTTACAGATGAAGAAATGGAAGTATAGAGAGTTTAGATAAGCGGCCCAAGCCAACAGCCATTAGGCTGACCCATGTAAACTAGGCCATTTTATAGGTCAAAAAACAGTCAGATGGTGGCAATGTCATAGGTTAAACTTAAGAAGTAGAAGAACCGAGACTTCTTGAATCCCAGGTCTGTCTGACTTCATAGTTGTGCTTTCACCTAGTGCTTTACTGGCTTCTCGCATTTTCTTTGTTTCTGCCATGTTTCCTTGTGGTTCACTGGGAAAAGCAGTGGTGTGGAGATCAGGGTGCCAAGCCTCTAGCCTGTTAGTTTCTGGTTCTGGAGTAACTCTTGTATTTCGGTTTCCAATCTTATCTGTTTAAGAAGACTGTGGGAAATTATTAGAGTGTTATGAAACATTTAAAATTCATGAAAGAATGGGCTCTGTTTCTCAAGATGATGTACAGTTTTGCTATTGAAATGTTAAATACCTGTGAATATACAGGTTATCGGAGTATAGATACCCTATTCTTAATATCCTTCTCAAACCAGCCTACATATTTGTAAACCATGTGTTAGCCCTTACCCTTGTGTTATAAGTACATTTACTTGGAATTTTTTTAGCATGCAGGGATTCAAGCAACTTAATTTCCAGCCATAGAGATTTCAGACAAGTACTTTTGTCAGGACTCATGCAATAATTCCATATTTTCCTAAGTATTTAAAATAAAAGAGCATTGCTCGAAATACTTGTCTACAAAGACTTTGTCATTTTAGTAATTCCAGCAAGCTTTTCTCATGAGAAATTGATATACCATTTATGTGGAAGAAAAATAAAAATAAGATGGATTTATTCTTACTTTAGTTATTTTAGTTATAGTCTAACATGTTCTCCAAACAAAAATTAGAGTGCATGGTTCACTTATGAAATCAACAAGACAAAGCATTGGCCACCTGGCCTATCTCTGGAAATCTGAGATGTCTGGACATTTTAAGTATAGTGCACAGATGAGTAATACTCAAAAGCTGCTTCTGAAACATAAATGTAATTATACTCCTGCATGTTTAAGAGAATCCAGAACCTAAAAATTAAATGATGACTAGAGGATTGTAAACCCAAAGTCCTCTCTCTCTTACTTTTAAGCACCATTTCTTAAAAGGATTCTCTGTGCTTCTCTTCCTTACCACCACCTGCTCTTCTCTCCAACACTTTCTATTCCACCTATTCCAGCCACTTTGGAGTCTAGTAACAGGTACCCTGTGAGCTAGGCACTGCATTGCCTGAGGAAATTTTCATGGTGCCCAGCTTTTCTTGGCTGGGAGTCACAGTCTAATTTGCAGTCAGCAGTCACAGTGCTGTGTGGCTGCCTGAACTGGGCCCCTGGTGCTGTGGCTGCGTGGGGAAGCCTGGGGGCAGCTTATTTTATGATTCCCATTTAACCTGATAGAATCGAGTTTAAGAATTTGCAGCTAGCTTCTGGTTGGGAGGGGTGTCCTCATTGGAGCTCTTGATTTTGGTACTTCATTACATTTTTATCAGTTGAGTGGTTGGTGACAGCAGATTTCAGTTCAGCCAAAAATTTGATTCATTTAGAGGTGATCTGATTGTATAGGGAGATTAGACAAAACACTCTGGACAAGATTTCCCCACCTAATCATAATTATATTTATATTTTTTAAATGTATGGATTTTTGAACATATAATTATTTGATTATAATTATTAATATTTGACATTGATACTTGTAATACACTTGTTGATATTCAAAAAATCAAAATAATATATGTATGATTATTTTTACTTCAGCTCTTAAGTCTTGTTGCTAAAAAACTCTTTCAACCCACTTTGAAAGAGGCTTCATAGTACGTTAAAGGTAAATTTGTCTCTTTTGATGGCCGTAGTCAGCAGAATACATATGGTAAGAAAGAAGGATGCTTTCCCAAGATTTAGAACAAGAATCAAAATATTTTAGCAACTGGAGGATGATTCCAGCAGAGACAGAACTAGATCAGGGAGAGAGACAATAGGTAAAAATAGTGTCATCAGGAATAATAGCTAGAATTGCTTCTGAAAAAATAATAGATTTAGTGTGGTTCAATGTACAGAATGTAAATCTCAGAGAGCTCTGAATCTCTTGGTAATAAATCTTTATCGATTTGTTTAAAAACTTAGATAATAACTTTGGAGGCAGGAAAAGCTGAAAGCCTCATACATTCTTGAAACTGAATGAAAGATTTCATTCTCACATCCCAGATTAGCAAAGAATTTGATGTACCTTCTTTAAACCTAATTTTATTCATTGTGGCTCCTCACTCTGCTTGCTTATCTTCATTAGTTTAGGGATGGTGGAAATTAACTTGATGCAGTCTTATCCTCTGAGAACAGTGCCAGGCAAGTTCTAGAAATCATGGGACACAAAGCCTCAGATACCAAAATCAGGTGTTCCACTCACACCACTTATCCGATTTATTCAACCTGAAAACACGTAGAGAGAAGCAAGGAGAAAGAGATTAGAACACGTTAACATAATTAGGTTGGGATACAAATAGGGTAAAAGGTCTACACTTCTGGAATCCTGTGCTTGCATATGCCCTCTCTCCGAGATGTCGGCTGTCCCCTGTGATGGCGTGGTCACAAAGACCAGAGTTGAAGTTGAACAAGGGATCTCAGCAGATTGAAGGTTTTTGAAGCCAACACATGCTTGCTGTACTAAAGGATTGCAGGGCAAATGTGCTTGGCCAGTAGCTGTTGGTCACCAGTGAGCTGTGTTTTATCTGCATTTTGGCGCAGAGTGTACATGAGGCCAGAATTGGACATAACGGGGTCACCAATAGGTGATAAATTTAGTAAAAGGTGAAAGATTTATATGATCTGAAGAAAAACCAGAGTATAGGTGATAAATTTAGGGATGTCAGTCTGGATGTAACATGAGCTGGGCTTTATTATATATTATTAATATTTTATTAGATACGAAATATTTATTATCAACGACATAAAGTATAAGTTATATAATAGTTTACATTATGACATTATGTAGTATATCTAAAATATAATTATGAGATATTTGTTAAATTTATTACTATTTAATTAAACTTGATTAGTTAAGATTTAATTTGTCCTTCATTCCCTGATATTTATAAGTAACGCTCATTTGCTTCATTCTTTTCATCTATATTTAACATGCAAATGCTCCATTCATTCTCTTTAACACATCTTACAGGTTACTAACTTACTGTCTACACTATACACATCTTATGAATTCTTCCTAAGTCTTATAAGCCACTTGCTTCTTCATTGTTACTATGAAGTAAATCTTAGGGGTTTCATGCATCTGATCTTTTTTTCCTTGTACTCTATGCCAATTTTAAAAATAACTTTATTTATTTTTTTAAATTAATTTATTTTTTATGGTGACATTGGTTAAGGAAATCCAATAAGTTTCAGCTGTACACTTTAACAGCAAGGCATATATATATTTATACTGTGTGTTCACCGCCCATAGTTAGATTTCTTTCTGTCACCACATATTTCAACCTCCTTTACACCATCTACCTTCCCCTCCCCCCTAAAAAGAACTTTAAGTAAAAGAATTTATTTAGCAAATTATAGTACTATATTCATACAGATGGAATATTATGCAGCTAGGAAAATGATGAGAGAGCTCTATATTGCCATGAAAAAAACAGTCAAGCAATATTCTTATGTAGAATAACAGGTAGCAGAAGAGCATGTCTAGTACAGCCTAGGTATATACGTTGTATATGATATCTGCATGCTTACCTGCATAGAGAGGTACCTGGAAGGATGCTCTTCCAATTACTAACAGAAGTTTGTTCTGGATAGTAACATTTTAGTCGTATTCTGCTACTTTTTTATGATCTACAAGTATCATTCTATAAAAATAATTGAAATCCAAATTATGTATGTACACAAATATATATGTAAATAAACATAACAAAAAGAATTATAAGACTAGACCTTTTCTTTGTAAATCAAAGACATTTTACAAATAGAGAATTATTTTCCTACCTTCAAAATGTTTTAGTTGCCTTCAAAATGGTAATCTTCCCGTCTTGTGTCAGAGAATCATAACACTTTAGTAGAATTTCCCAAACCTCTCTCATGATGAAACTCATATGGGAGGGCCATGCTAAGGCTAACACTATCAATTCCTCAGGCCTTTTTCTGATCTACCGTGTGTGTCAGAATCTCAGGGGACAAGTCTTGGATTCCTCAGGTGATTCTTATCAGAGGAATTTAGGTCGAAGTCCTATAGAAACAGAAATGTTACAGCCACATTTTCCATTTTTATTGAACGCCTCCTGAAAGTGCCTTGTCCAGGCCTGGCTTCCTTTGTTTTAAGAGGTGTGTGCTAATTTGCATGGCTGCCCTATAAAACTATCTGTTTGCAGCTTTTTTCTAAGGCCCCTTTCAAGTCTGAGAAGTCTTTGAATCTAGGCAACTTTTGAACAACTTTAATCTGTGTGCATCAGGGATACTGAATTCTTAGGGCTACAGGATTCTGGTGACAATTTTTTAAAAGCATTTCAGGTGTTGCCAGAGGCCCCTCTGGGCTCCCTTGAGGACTTGTGTACTTCAGTCTCCTGGGCCTCTCTCACCTTAGATTCCCTCCCTTGCCTGTGACATGGAGGCCTTTCCACTTAGTGAAAATGTTAACTTATTAATGTTTTTAAAAAGTATTTATTTAGGGAGAGGGAGCTCTGAAATCCAGTGAGACACCAGAATCACATTTGAATCAAGGGTTCTAATTTACTAGCTCCTCAGCTGGAGTCAAGTGGCATTTGTGGCATTTACCTTTTTAATATGGCACAGGAAGAGTTTTATAAACATGATGCCCCAACATTGTTTGTTCAATTGCTGTGTCAGCAAAAACCCTCTTGAGTTCTATTAAAAGGAGCCAAAAGGGAAACAACAACAGAAACCCCACCTCTCCCCTCACTCCATACAGTTGCCTCTGCTGTAGAAGCAGTGGACACAGAGGCCAGGAGCAGCGATGGGAGGGGCTTTGACTCCGACAGACCTGGGTTTGGATTCTCACCCACTGTCTACTCTGGGATGACCTCTGGCAGGCTGCTTTTTCTCTATGAAGTGCAGTTTCCTCATCTAAAAGGGGGCAGTAATACCAAATATGTGCCCTGTGAGGATTTACATTAACTGAGCTAAAATAGTATTTGAAAGCTTTTGGCACATAATAGTAATTTAATCGATCATAGTCTATAGGGGTTTCTGGTTATTTTTGTTATTGTTGTTTTGTTTTCTTAATGGAGGATTAAGAAGTGGCATCTGTCCCTGAAATGGTGTGGATTCTATATAGATTACAATGTAAACACTAGTAAAATAATAAAAGCTGTTGAAATGCAGAGCGTGGGTGCCAGGAGGGAAGGGTTCCTCCACAGTACAGAGCTCTCTCCCTAGTATGGTCTGTCTAGAACAACAGTCCCCAATCTTTTTGGCACCAGGGACTGGTGCTCCTATGAAAACCTAATGCCCGATGATCTGAGGCGGAGCTGAGGAGGTGATGCTAGCGCTGAGGAGTGGCTACAAATACAGATGAAGCTTTGCTCGCTCGCCCACCGCTAACCTCCTGCTTTGCAGCCCAGTTCCTAATAGGCCACAGACCACTACCGGTCTGTAGTTCGGGGGTTGGGGACCCCTGGTCTGGGATAGACTGTGCTCCAAAAGAGGCATCTAGGATCTCCAAGCTTGGGAGAATTGGATTATGCTCTGCCTCAAGCTGACCTTGACCTCTGCCTGCCAGCCTGAGCACCTCCAGACCAGTCCAATAAGTCACCTAGGAGCCTGCACATGGGCAGCCTGGCACCACGAGGCCAGCCCAGACTACAGCTCCGACCAGAATTCTCCCCAACACCAATCCAAGGCCTTCTCAGACTCATAATTCATCCAGCCCACAGCTGACTCTGAATTGCACAAATAATTCTTTTGTCAACTTTGTGGCCAGCTAAACCCATCATACCCAGAAACACCGTGGGTGGGGGATGCTGGGGTTTGGGATTTGTGCCATCAGCAGGGATTGGAGAGGGGGAATGGAAGGCACCATCCACTGAGAACTAAGAACTTTCCCTGTGAGTCTGACAACTAATGTTTTCATTACTTTTACACTTACTCTAACATCTTTTTCATTCTAGTGGTAATAACAGCCATGCCTATGTATTGCCAATCGTGATAATGATAATAAGGTTAAAAAGAGATGTGTTTGGGCTACTGTCCTTTTCTGCTATAGTTCCTCTTTAGGCTTCCCTTACCCTAAGCAGACCACCCACTTTCTTCACCTTTTCATACTCCTGCATTGTGCTCTCAAATGGTTGTTTCATGGTTAGTGAAACATTCAGCTAGACTCGACCTCCTTGCTTTAACTTAAACTTGGCTTTCTCCTGAGGGCATCGCTTCCTGCCAGCTACCTCAAAGGATGTTGCCTACTTTAGATGGAAAGAGAAATCTGGGCAGGAGCTGGCTCTGTGGTCCAGATAGAGAAGCTTGAACAAAGGCCCAAAGGCAGGAATGAGCTTGGCAGGGTGTCAAGAACAACGGCCACCAAGAAAGGCCAGTGTGTTTCTAGGAAGTGAGCTTGGGAGAGTGCAGGATGCTTTGAGTTTGGAGAAGGCAGCAAGGTCAACTCATGTAGGATTTGGAGGCTGTCTTACTATGGGCTGCTATACCAATACCACAGACTGGGTGGCTTAAATAACAGACATTTTTCCCACCACCGTTCTGGAGGCTGAGAAGTCCAAGACCAAGGTGCCGTCAGATTTGGTTTTTAGTCCTCTTCCTGGCTTGTAGAAAGCAACCTTCTTGCTGTGTGCTCACATGGCCTTTCCCAGCTGCATGCGTGTGGAGTTAGACTTTGAAAGTGAGCTGGAATAATATTAAATAACTAAAGGTGAGGGCGTGAGAGGCAGAGCAGAACTTTTGATACCTCTCTCCTGGATGTTACTTTATAGGAGTTGTGGGGTCGCTGCTTGTGCAAAGAGTCCTTTAAGTGAATGTGCACAGTTATTGATATGGTTGCTTGGACTGAGCAGGGTGAGAGACGCCAGGAGAGAAGAGGCAACTATGGGGAAGGCGAGGCAATGCCAGGCCCTTTCTCTTGAAAAGTGCCTGTCCCTTGGGCAGCGTTTTTGCCACTGCCTCAGCTCTTTAGTCATACCTGTACTTGAGCACTTCTTGTGCCTTCTCATCATCTGTTTATGTGTTTTCGTGTTCATCACACTGTGAGCAAGCCCTCATTATATATTGCCTTTATCTTCTCTATCCCTACCTCAGGGTACATGGTAGGCATTCAAGGAATGTTTGTTGAAGAAGAGTGTCTTTATGATCCTCGTCTGCTGTTCAGTGTACAGACCAATCAAATTGCTCAGTTAACCTGTAAACTTTTCAACCTCAAGTTCCTTTGCTCTTATTTAAGGATACTTTTAATCATATTATTATTTAGTTATATGCAAATATATACATATACATACATAAATATGTGTGTGTATATGTGTGCATATCTTCCCAAATCTTAATGTTCTTCAAGAAGTCTGATTAAAAGTGTTTAGTTTGTCACATTTCTTTGAAGTCTCCTGACCAAGGTGCTTCAGAGACTTTATATATTATAATACATGCTGAAAAAAAGTGTTGAAAAATTGTCCATTGCACAGATAATAACCACAATTTAAAAAGAAAAATGCACGCAATCCTCTGTTTTCATCAAATCATGTTTCTACATACTTTCCAATACTTTTATAGTTTTTATGACATTTTTATTGTTGCTGTCATAGGATAGATAAGATGTGTGTTATTTTTTGTTGATTATTTCATCATCATTCTCCTTGTTTCTATGTCGACTTCCTTATTATCATTTTAAATGATGGCTTGCAATGCCAATTCAGTGGATTTGCTGTAATTTAATAGCCCTCCATCATTGGACCTTGATCGTTTCCATCTTGCATTGTTGTAAACAGGTATACAGTGCAGTGCTGCCTCACCTCCCAGTCACCCACCGCAATCTAACCTCCAGTCCCCTTTTCCACTGAAACAGCTCTGGCCGAGATGAACATTTGTCCTCTTCTTAGTTACCATCTTCTGTTCTTAACTGACCTCGAAGTTGCATGTTTTGGGCTATTCTTCCCTTCTTGAACTTCATTCTTCCCTTGATTTTTTGAACATTCTGCTCCAGGGGATTTTTCTTCCCTTTCTGGTAGTTCCTCTTTGGTCTTTGTTCTGCAGACTTGAGTTTGCCCTCTAAATATTGGCAATCCCAGGGAGGAGTCCTGTCCATAAACCTCTCCTTCTTCAATCTACTGCATGTCTGAATACAGGCGTACCTTGTTTGATTGTGCTGCGCTTTATTGCGCTTCAAGATGTTGTGTTTTTTACAAATCGAAGGCAAGACCCTCCACTAGCAAAAGATTACGACTCACTGTATACTGCAATATTCACTTCATTGCTACAGTCTGGAACTGAACCCGCAGTATCTTTGAGGTATGCCTTTGGTCTCATTCCTTTCAATGACTTCAGCTTTCTTGATCCACTGATGAATCCCAAATCTCTTTCTCCATCCCAAATCTCTCTACCCAAATACTCATCAATGCTTAGCAAATCCTGGACACTCGAACATCTGCACCTGAAGGACCCATAGCCCTCAAAACTCAATCAGTCCTTTAACTAAATTCCCTGTCCTTCCTCAATCCCTTCCCAAGACCTGCTCACACTAATGTGTTCTCTGTTTTGGTGAAAAGTAGTGTCATCTACTTAGGTAAGCCAGAAACCCAAGAGTCACCTTAGACTTACTTCCCTCTTCCTTAACTCATATCTATCTAATCAGGCAGTCAGTCATCTTGGCTACTGATTGTACTTCCTTTTTTTCTATTGAATTGGCTTCCTTTTAACACTGCCTAACTTCACAGCCATGTCATCTCTCATCTGCATTCCCACAAAGTGCGTTTTTTTTTTTCCTGGTCTTGTCATTCTTACTGACACTCCTCCCCACAACCCTCATTTGACAAATCCATCTTGTAAGAAGCTGACAGCAATCTTTATAAAATGCTGGCCTAGTCCCACTTCTACTGTGTTCACAGAACATAGCCCATGCTTGCCTGGGCACCCTCACGTCTTGACACTTCAAGAGCAAGCTCATGGCCTCTTCATTCCTTGTTTTTCCACTTATTATTTATTCTTTTCACCTGGAAAGCTTTCTCTTCTTTTTGTCTCACAGACTCATTCCTTTAACATATGTAAGTAACCCCGTCTCTGGAAAACTATCTCTAAACCCCATCCCCTTAGTCTGAGTGAAGAATCTCTCCTGAAAGCCTCCAGACCACTCTGAGCCTGCCTGGAATCTCAGCACTTACATAGCCCCTTCCTTCCTTCCTGCCTTCCTTCCTGTCTCTCTCCCTTCCTTCCTTCCTCGCTTCCTTCCTTCTTTCCTTCCCTTTCTTTCATTTTCCTTCCTTTCTTTTTCTTTCTCTCTCCTTTTTTTCTCTACCTTCTTTCTCTTCCTTTTTTCTTTTTCTTTTCATCTTCCTTCCTTCCTTGTCCTTCCTTCTTTTCTTCTTCTTTTTCTTTCCTTTTCTTTTTTTAACATAGTTATTATTTCCTGATTGTCTACTTCAATTAACTGAGCCCCATGAGATGAGAGCTAAGTCTTTTTATTAGGAGGATCTGGCTTGAGAGGTGTTCAGTTATTACTTGTTGGATAGAAGTTCTTTGGAGAAACAAATTCTACGAGTGGTGTTCAAAACTGCAACTCCACATTTGAAAAATATGTACTATAATATGCTTCTTCAAAGAGCCGTATTGCCTTATTCTGCTACTCTGTCAACTGAGTTATGTTTTTCCACAAGCATCTGAGTCAGAACTATTTATTATGCTAGAATATTGATATTTCAACTAAACGAGTATTTCAGCATTTGGAGCACTGTAGTCCATTAAAACTTTCTGCGATGATAGAAATTTTCTTTATATACAATGTCCAATATGGTGTTGATTAGGTGCATGTGACTACTGAGTACTAGAAATGAGACTAGTGTAACTAAGAAACGGAAGTTTTCATTTCATTTCACTTTAGTTAATTTAAATTTAAATATATTAAATATCCACATGTGGCTGGCGGTTATCAACTGTACAGTGTAATGTGAGAGAGAAAAAAGGAATAAATTGGACAGCTGTAATTGCTACATTCTGGATTCCTTTCTTCCCTTTTAAATGCTAGTGGTGTAAGCTCATCACTAAGGTGTGACCAGTTCACAAATGCTGTCATTGTTATTATTAGTCAGCACTACCTAATTTGAGAAACATTTTTTAAATGGTGCTCAGATCAGGAGAGTAACACCTTCTTACATCAGGAATACAATCGAAACGTCCAAGTCTGGAGACTTGAAGGAAACTGGGAAATGTTACTCACAGTGCAGTTTTTTCAGAGGCATACACTTTAAGCTACTCCAAAAGAGGCCAGAAACCCAACGCTTTCAGAGAGGCATCTGCTGGACTTGTTTTTCCACGTACACTGCCAAATTTGTTTTGATTAGGCAGGAAGTGAAGCAACTTTTCAGGGAGAGCATCCAACATCTGTATCTCGTCAGAGGTCCGATCAGACCTTTTACCTTCTATTCGTGAGCTTAGGTGAAATTTTGCTTTTCAATTTAAGAGAATGGGCCGCATCGTTTTCTCTTACAACGGTGATTTCCTTAGATTTCAAACCCCAAGTTTTATTTTTAATCAGTATACCCGTTTTGATTCTCCAAATAATTTACATGCCCCTAAAATAAGGAAGCTTTTATCTTGCACAATTCTTTGTGCATAGAGGACTCGAAAACGGATGAAAGCACTGAGTTGAATTGGGTGAGTCCTGCCGGCTAAGCATTTGTGACCTACTGGTATAGCCTTTTAAAAGCTGATGATGGGAGAAGAGTGTCAATCTCTTTATTGGAGTTGCTGGAAATGTATCGAAGAGATAACCTGGGGTATATTTCCTCAAAAGTCACGTTTTACTATTTAACACTAATATACCTTACTTACTCTTGGAATTCGGTTCGTTTGTTATGCTGAGAAATGTGGGACACAATGAACGCCGCCTGTGTTGCTGGCCCGGCAGGCCTCCAGGCAGGATAGAAAACTTTGCGGTTTCCCCGGTTCTTCCCTTCAGATGAGAACTGAAGAGGCTCTGCAAACGTCTCCCAAAAGTGTTCGTACAGGGTGCGCACGCGACCTCGGGGGAAGAACCCGCAGACAGGCAGGCCAACCCCCAAGCTCACCGCTGCACTTAGAACTTGCAG
>NW_006441071.1:16883026-16885696 GCF_000325575.1 Pteropus alecto
CCGCGGCGGGAGGAGGGACAAAGGGGTGGGTCCTCGCGGGCTGGCACCCTGGCGGCAGGTCCGCAGACTGACCCGCCGCGCGGAGAAAGAGGCGGAGAGGGGCCCACGCGGGACCTGCGCCGAGATGCTGGTGCGAGGAGATCGCGGGTTTCCGCCCCGCCGGGAGCTGTCAGCTTGGCTCCATGTAAGTGCCCTCTTGTTCATTCGGTTGGGAGAAGGGTCGCCAGGAGTGAGCGTGGGAGCGCTTGGTGGGCTTCCCTGATGTGCTGTAGGTAACAGGGGATTCGCCCACCCGAAGGAGAGGCTGAGGGCAGCGGGTAGGTTCGTGGTCTCCAGGGCTCCTGGATTTTTTCTCTGCCCTCCAAAGTCACTTGAGTTTCAGATTAAGTAGTGAGTAGGGGAAACTGTCTTGAACACCGTCCAGTATGTCCTGTATCTCTGCTACCTCGGAGGCATCTTGTCGAGCCTGTTGTAACGCCTGTTGTATCGCCTGCTGGTATGCCTTTATGTTTTCCTTCTCTGTTTCAGACCACATTCTCTACTTGATGCAAAGTTACAGGCGTGTGTGCTTGAGTCAAACTGACAACTCTAGAAACTAGGATCTTCATTTTCCCTTTTAATCAGCTGCCTCTGCAACATAAGTAAAAGTTGTTTTCGGTGGAGAATGGAGATGGAGTTTTTTAAGAAACCACAAAAAAGGGAATGATGAATGCTTTCTACTCTTGTTATCTTACCTGTCACCAGTTCCTTCTCTTTTATGTCTTCATTTGTCAAGTTTCCGCATTTACACAGTAGTTTATTTTAAGTTATAAATAATCAGGGTTTTGACTACAGGGTTTTTACATTCTTGAAATGTGGACAAACTTGAGAGTGAATACTCCACGGCTTAGTAATGGAATACAGCCTCCCACCTCTATTTTAGCTTCAGTTCTTAGGCAGCGCCGGCTTCCCTGGCAGCTGTCTGCCCTGAGTAATGATTGTGGTTTCCCTGCGGAGACTCTTCCCATCATAGAAACTGCCCTGCAATCACACATTCCCTCCCTCCGCCAGGGGAATCCTAGCAGAGAAGGAAAGAGGCCCTTTTCTTCAGGTCTTTAGGTGGTTTGTGCTGGGTGTACTGACAATCACTTTGAGAGAACAGGACGGTCTTTGTCAGGATCATTCCTGGGAGAAACATTCATGGGTAATGTCTACGTGCACACCTGGGAAGGAGGTGTGTTAAGTGAGGTGTTAGTAGGGGTGATTGCATTTGTAGCCAAGTGCCATTTAATTTGCTGCCTAAGAGAATGAAATTCAATTATTCAGTCAATTTTCATGAACAACTTTACTTCATTGTGGGGACTATAAATGATAAGAGGGTACCTCTACCACACAATCTTGTTGGGGAAGCATGCAAATGATTAAGACTGATGAGTTTCAGTTAGAAATATGGACAGGATGCTGTAGCTTTACTGCTCTGGGGAGATGGAAGAGATGCTTTACTAAGGCAACGGTGGCTTTTAGAGGTATTTCTTGAGTTTTTCCAGAGTGGCTGCCGGAGATTGATGAAGGGGAACTTTTTTTTTCGCTGAAATACTGCCTGCAACTTTTTCAAGACTGGGCAGATGATAACTTAATGAGCCCCTACTGTACCCGTCACCATGCAGGAGTACCAGATGAGCAAGACTCAGTTTCTACCTTCAAGAGTCTGTTAGACATGAAAGTTGTAGACTGTGTTTTAGACTCTGCATACTCTCTGTGCTGGAATACTTGGCCGAGAGAGGGAGAGTGCAGTACAGATATCGTGTACGCACCCCCTGCTAGGATTTTTGCTGAGAAGAAAGGGTTACATTTGATCACATCTCAAAATGTAAACCAGTACAGAAAATAGGGCTAATAACATCCCCACCTCATAGGGTTGAGTGAGGATTGAATGAAATGATGTAGAATGCGTGTAGTGGCTGCTAAGTAAAAGGTAGCTAGTGACTATGTAAGTGCTGGGTCCTGGGTTGATAAGGGATGTGAGATCTAGAAGTACAGGTAGGAAGTGTGAGAGGCAGAATGGAGGGAAAAAAAAAGCTCACACTCTTTAAAGGCCTTGAATGCCGATAAGAGAACTTTGAAAAAAAAAAAAAGTCATAGAAATCCCTAATGTATTAGTGACTTGACTTTTCCTACAAAGTAGTGAACCAGTGTTTCCCAGTAAACACTTCACCCCACACACTACACAGGGAATATTACCATTCTTGAGGCACTCATATGCTTAAGACCAATGAATTTTTTTTATATCACTTCCTGGGGAATTGCAAGGACTTCTGCCTACATATTTTTAAGTTTTAATCTAAGTTTTTGTACATTGACAAAAGGTCACAGGCCAACCATTTATCTTCTGCCGAAGTGCCTGAAAATGCAAGGGAAATGATAAACTTCCTACCATGACTTTTGAGTTTACAAGGTTTTCTCTCCCCAAGGTTTTCTTTTTGGGAGACAGATAAATTCTTAGGACTAGGCGGGGCCACTTTAATCATGTGTACTGTAGTTTAAAAAGTCATGCAGATTTGGTTCGGGAGTGGCTTGAGGTATGGGAATGCCTGGGGTGGGGTGAAGAGGTAGGAAGGGTTAGTAATCACTGCTGAAACTTTCAACATACTTCTTACCAAGAAAATGAGCCATCAGGTAATTTTTTTTTTT
>NW_006441071.1:16885710-16920830 GCF_000325575.1 Pteropus alecto
CTAATCTCTAACAAAGCCCAGTAAAGAGTTGTAGTTACAGATTAATTATCTAGGTTGAAAGTTGACTTCCTATAAAATACTTCTGATCAATTAGACTAAGTGGTCATCGGGGCCAACAATCGGCCAGCCAGTCTTGGTGTTGAGAGTCACTATTTCTGGAAAATTTGGTAGGTGGGACAGAATTATTATCTCAGGTGTTTTACTGAGTGACTTTCTTGATCCTAAACCCAACGGTCAGGGTCAGAAACACATATTCAGAGGTCAGATTTAACACCTATTTAGTGAGTTAAAAATTTCAACACTTATGTGAAATTTTTTAAGGTTAAAAAAAGTAATCTTCCCTAAAACTTTTTAGGGCCTACTTCACCCTCAACAAGAATTTTTATGATGACTCTTGTTAGTAGACACCTAAATAGCTAGCAAATTTATGAAGGTCTGAGATGTAGTCTCATTAAATATTTTTTTTTTAAGACCATGTAACAGTAATGGAAAAAAGTTTTCAGAAACTAAAGCCCAACATCTTTATTGGCAATAGTTAGTTCCAGTTTTGAAGGTTAGCTGGGAAAGCAGTTGATGAAGCTTGTGTGCTGCCTACATTATTGCGGGAGAGGCGGAGTTCTGAGTTGGAAAGTGCTTGCTCCCAATTTCTTAACTTGATTAGGAAATGTACTTCTTAGAATAGAACTTGGTGACTGTTAGAGCCCCGGCAGGCCTGCATCCCTTCATCGGACTGCCCATGAAGGTGACATTTTGGTTTTTAAAGGATTAGTGCCTCCATTATCTAGTTGGCCATTGCACCCAAAGCTTCATCAGTCTTGAGCTCAGAAGAAAGTCTAAGACTGTCATATTGAAAGGATACCTAAGAGATTGATTAAGCATTTTCCCTGCCTCTTTTGCTGTCTCCCAAACTGTGTTTTCCAGTGTGTTCTCTATAGACACAGCTGGCACAGGAAGGAACATATCCTATTTTTCAATTACTGTGCATGAATATTATATGTTAGGAATAAAAACATAAATCCAGACACCAAACTCATTTATTTCATGGATAGATTACTTAGGATGAGGCAAAAATAAGTATTAAGTGAAACAGTTTGATTTAAGATTTAAATATTTACTATTAAAAATAGTAAATTATTGGGATGAGTGGTATGAGAATAAGTCAAAAATTGGGAAGATAGCCTTTGAAATCTGAGACTTGGGAAATACTGCTTAAGATGAATGTGATATTTAGTTATGGAGAGCTATGTATACTTTGACCACACTTTCGGGAAAATCAGGCACAAAATGGCCCAGAAAAGCCAGGAAAGTTGAATTTCACTGGCATTGTCTTAACATGTGCATCTTGCTCTTGTCTACAGAGAGCTCTCTTATCTATTATTGCCACCTTTGTGAAGCTATTGTCTTGCCTAATTCTCATTCCTTTCCTTGCTTCCCACAAGCCATTCTGCAATTTTTAAGGTTTGTTGGTATGACATATGTAGGATAAGAGTGAAAAGGGCAGACATATTTTGGCACTACTGAGGGACATCAGTCTGTGCATCTCACTCATCCATTAGTGCTCAAGAATGGAGAGAACCAAATAGCCTCACGTGTAAATGTATTTAACTTTAAAAAACTGTAGCTTACATTGGTCTGTAAAAGAGACTTTAACAAGGATTGTCATAGGAATTACATGTCTTGAGGTAGGAAAAAAGTAACTCTGCCTTGACCTAGAAATTTGAGTGATTGAAATTCACATAGGTAAATAAAACCAGAATAGAAAAGACTTTGGTTCAGTCACTAAAATTCCTAATTGTTTGTACACTCACACCATTTATGAAAAATCCTAAGCCTTCAATTAGTAACTTGTACTTTAGTCATTTTAAATCAGTACAGATATTTGTTTAGTGCCTCTGCAGATGGTTAAAGTTAAATCAGGTCTTTAACCTCAAAAACATGATGCAATTTACCTTCATCATTTATACACCATTTAAGTTGCAGACCATAGCAAGATACATTTTTATAATGTTTATTTTAACTTTCAGACTAATATTTAGCCTAGTTAGAATATTCATGGATTATAGTTTCTTTTTATGTTTCTTTTCTCCCAACACTGTGTGTGTGTGTGAGTGTGAGTGTGTGTGTGTGTTGGGTGGGGTGGGGTGGAGATTTGGGGTTGGCAGGAATGGTAGTGATGGAGAAAGCATACTTTCGATAGATCCTTCATGAATAAAATATTTGTGTTTTAGGAAGCTGGACAGACCAAAAAGTTTCAAATTATACCATTAATCATTGCAAAATTTTTTTTTACGTTCTAATATTATTTGTTAATTCATTGATTTGACTCACTGCCATGGCCAAGTCTTGAGCTAGTTCCTGAATGTTATCAGCAAATTATAGATCTAAAAGTATGTTATTTTTAGATGGATTCCCCTTTTAATGATTAATGGAGAAAAATACCTTGGCCTTGCATGAAAGTTGCCTTTAGAAACTAAATGAGTAAGTACATAAAAAGCTATGAATAATATCTGCCTCTAGCAAGAGCTCAGTGCATGTTTAACTCCTATTATTATTAAGCTCAAAATGCTCATTAAAATTCTCTCATTAAAGTTCCTATATCCAATCTCATTATATTCTTTTTTTTAATGGTAAATCTATTTTTAATTTTTTCTTATTATGGTGACTTTGGTTAATAAAATCCAGTAAATTTCAGGTATACAATTTAACAGTAAGGCATATATATGTATTGCATTATGTTTTAATTGCCCATAGTTAGATTTCTTTCTGTCATCACATATTTGACCCCCTTTACCCCGTCTAACTCCCTCCTCCTCCCTCCCCTCTGGTAACCACTAGTCTATATTATCCATGTTCATGAGTCTCTGTTTGTTTGTCTTATTCATTTGTTGCTTTTAGGTTTATATCCCCTATATAAGTGATATCATGTGGTTTTCAGCTTTTTCTGTCTGGCTTATTTCACTTAGCATGATTATCTCAAGGTCCATCCACGTTGTCGCAAATGGCAGTATTTCATCTCTTCTTATGGCCGAGTAATCATGGCAAAGATTTCATGAATAAAAATGTTTACTAAATTTTACCTATCTGCATATGTAAATATGGATTTAGAATTAATATGATAATTATTTTTATTGTGGACTTTAATCAGCCATATGAAATATAAACATTATATTCATAAGAAAAAATGACATCATCTTTTGAAACTTTAATTATAGCGTGCCTCATCTGATAGATGCCCTGTATAAGCGTGGGACTACATATATGCTGTAGTTATATATTTATAGTTAGTGACAATATAGTTAGTCACAAGTCAGAGATGTTTAGAGGGAACATATATAATACATTGTGGGAAAGAATTATTGGGATAATTGTTGTCGGTAGGTAACAGTTATTAGGCTGTAATGAATAGATAATGATTAAAAGCCAGTTATATCTTTGCCATTGTATTAAAGAAAGCTTTGATAGAGATGAGAGAACACTGCAGATATTGTAGATTTTGTCACTTGAGTTGAAGGTGAACAGGGAAAATAGTGCTTTCTAGTCATCGGTGGGAATTAATGAACTCATCTAGGACATGTGACTTCTAGGACTTTTGGTATTAGATGGAAATAAGGTTCCGAATGTAACTGCTTCCAATTGTTGAAAGTCATTTATCATCACAGTCTGAAAGGAAGTGTTCTCAGTTCTAGGTTGCGGGGTGTCTTTCATGCCTTGTATAGCAGCACGTACCCTGCATGGCTGGAACTTGATGATGGGGAGGAGGGGGAATGTATGCTGTGAGAGAACACCAGTCCATTCTCAACCCTAGAAAGACTGTTCTCAAATATATCTGGCAAAGCAGCATGACATTATTTGAGGGAATTCATTTAGCAAAACTAACCATTTTTGTTTTTGAAAAGAACTAATTGTTTAGAAGACACTTCCTGATGAGCTCATTTTTAGAACCCAGTTCCTTCCTTACGCTTCTTCATTCAGGCTGAGTCAACTGCCTTCTTGCCTGTGATTGTTTAGCGTGCACATGTCAATATTTATTAGAGCCCTTATCACGTCTGCTACAGCCAGTCACTTCCTGTCAGCAGGGAGCCCCTCCCTGGTCTGAGTCATCATGGTAACCCCAGAAGCTGACAGGGCACTGAGTACATCACTAAGTATTTACCGCATGAAACTGGCTTGATTTGGGGAAGGCTTATTGCATGAACTAGTAAGAATTAGAGATACATTGTAAAGTTAGAAGAGTAGATTCCTGGCATTTCTATAGTGAGTGGATTACATAGTTTATGAGCACAGAAGAAAAAAGTGTGGAATTATGTACAGAACATTTCTGTAATGGTATATAAGCTGTACTGCTAATTAACTGGGTGACTTTAGCCATGGCACATATGGTATGTCTCAGTTTCTTTATAGGGACATGAGTAGTTATAGTTGATGGTCTCTGAAGTCTTTGCAATGCTTCAGTTTCCAAGGGTTCTAAGTGTTTGGGTATAAAGCCTGAAGAACATTATAAATAATTTCTGTTGATTCTTTTATCTTAAAGTGCTTGCATGCTTCTTAAACAACTTTTGTGTTCCCTGTCTCCCTCCACCCCTCCATCCCTCCCTCCCTTCCTTTAAAAAGGGATCCAGTGTAGATTCTCTCTGAAAGGTGTTTGTCTAAAAGACAAACCGAGAACCTAAATGGCAGTAGTTGTTTAGCTCATGAAGTGATGGAAAGATCTATTATTCAGTTGCAGCTTAAATAATGTACCAGCACAGTGTGTGCTGGATTCTCTTCCGTACTCTGCAGCCCAAGTCAGCAGCCAAAACCCTCTTGCTGAGAGCTTCATGAGAATCATTTTCTCCCTCTTCTTCCCCTCCACCCTTCCCAGTAAACGCTACATACTGGGAACCTCCACCACCCTGTTCTTTTCCCTTGGACTTCTCTCTTAAGGACCGTGAGCATGGGGGCCCACAACTGGAACCCCTTTCTGATATGTTCACAAATGCACTGAAGATGCTTCTACTGGTTGCTCTTGCAAGACCTCACTGCTCAGTATTGTAAAATCACTCGCTGTCCTCTTGAGTTTCAGCATTCCTTCAGGCACATCTGAGTTTTTCAGCCTGATTTCAGGCAGAGCACTTCGCTTACCTTGGGATGGTCTGTTTAGTGTCTTGGGTGAGTTTTAAGAGGCGTGAGAGATTTGTGGCATCTTAGACACCCATTGAAATTTTCCAGAAATGTAACTGGAAACATTTGTGCTTTTCCTTCTGGTGTTATTGTTAGAGACTAAAAACAGGCAAGTGGTGACACATTGAAATGAAAAGGCTGAGTTCATTTTGAATATCGGTGGCCTTCTTTCTAGCAGAACCTAAATTTGAATTTTAATCAGAGGTCTACAAGAAATATTTAGTCTACTGATACTGCTTAAGCGCACAGTTCGCAGATGTCTTTGAAGAGGCAGAAAGAGGCAGGAAAGGTTGACTCAATTTACAGAAGAACTGAGGTTAAAAAAAAAAATGTGCCCAAAACCGAGAAAAATTTTCTCAGAGAAACAGTAATATCCAGACTCTATCCTCCCAAGCTTGCTTACTCATCATAAAACTTTTTCTGTTATTACTTTTATGATGTTTCATTGAAGTGTAATTTACATACAGTAAAATACACAAATATCAAGTGGAGAGCTTGGTAAATTTTTATTGTGGTAAAATACACATAACATGAAATCAACCATTTTAAAGTCTGCGTTTCAGTGGCATTTAAAACATTCACAGTGTTGTGCAACCACTACCACTTTTTCCAGAGCTGGATGAACTTATACATGAACGCATTGGTCTGTGCAGTTACCACCTAGATCAAAAAATAGCAGTTTCCATCACTCTAGAAGGTTCCCTCTTGCCACTTCTGTCACGCCCTACCCACAAGGGAACCTCTCTTTAACTCCTTTCACTGTGGGATAGTTTTGCTTGACCTGGAGAGGATCCATGTAAATGAAATCAAGATTTGATGTCTGGCTTCATTTGCTCAATGTTAACCTTTATGAGATTCATCTGTGTTGTTATGTGACTCAGTAGTTCTTTTTTATTGCTGAGTAGTATTCCACTAATGTGAATTTGCCGTAGTTTGTTCAGCCATTCTTTTGTTGGCGGATATTTGGGTTGTTGGCAGTTTTTTTTCTGTTATGAATAAAGCTGCTCTGAAAATCACGTACACCTTGTTTTATGGACTTATGCATGCATTTGTGTAAATTCTAAGAGGAGAATTGCTAGGTCATGGGTTGGAGATATGTTTAAGTTTCATTCTGTAACTTTGAAGTCAGACAGACCTAAGTTTGAATTCTTGTGTTTTGCCAATTACTTTCTTGGTCTTAGGCAATTTACTTTTCTCCTGTGTAGCTAGCTGTAAAATGGGCATTCTGTATCCTGTCAGTCAGGGTTCAGTGAAGAAAACAGATGACATTCTAGCTACTTCAAGGATAAAGAGATTTAGTAGAGAGAATTAGGTGCCTACAGAACAATGGGAAAGTTGGAAGGATGAAAAACTAAGGGTCCTCCGTTAGCTTTCAGATTTGCCTCACAGGAAGTTTGGAAGTTGGAAAGCTGCAGCCACTCAGCCAGGACCTTCAAAAAACCCTTCTACCTTCTCAGCCTCTGCATCCCTGAGGCAGCTGACATGGTAGGGAGCTTGAAAACAGCTGCAAAGCTCAGATCCGAGAAGTCCAGTTTTTGCCTGTGACTGCTGCTATAGGAAGAAGGAAAACAAGCGGCACCTGCTTTCTTTCATCCTTCCAGATCTTAAATACAGCACCTCGGGGGCACCCTGTTGGCAAGGGAGTGAGGGGCTTCTGACCTCTGGGAGTAAGGGAAGCTGGGTGCCAGTAAACAAGAAATGCCATAGATGCCTCCTGGGGTTGCAATGGCAACCTGAATGGCAGCAGTTACAATTTATTAGTATCATCATTATTACTGAAGAACATTGTGCCTCTGCAGTTGTAAGTCTGCTTTCTGTAAGGCATGTTCAGAATCAGTCCTTTGACTGTGACCACCTGATGCCACTGGAAGACCTACCAGTCACATAAGGCATTGTTTCTCTGAAGGTCCTCAGTTTCTTCATCTACTACTCTGTAATTCTAGAGACTTTCCTGTGAGTACGCTTGAAAAATTATAAACTGTAAGCCTACACATTAATGCAGAAACCGAAAGGTGACTTAATTCTAAGACTGCTTTGATGTATAATTTTATGAAACTTAATGAGTGTTTCCTTTTTGAAGTCATTCTGATTTGCTGGTTTTTAATATAAATCTGGTTTATAGATGGGCTAAAGAGGGTGTTTCCTCTTTCTTCCTCTGTCTTTAACTTTTATCTTTTGACAAATGAAATGGAAAGAGATTAGATTTTTATCCTATTTTGAGCTTCAAATCTCATGCTGACAGCATGCTCTAGTCTACCAAAACATTTGGCAATAGTGGCTGTCCTATTTCTAGCATATATTACAGCATATGAGCTATAATATGTTGCTCTTGAGACATTTAAAAATCTTGAATCAATTCTATAATGATGTCACATATGGGAAAAATTGAGTTTTTCTTACTCAGAATGTCTGTGAATCTTCTCTCTCATTGAAATAATTTTCCCTATAACCCTGACCAATTTTACTTTCTTAGGTACCTTACTGTTACTGCTTTGAGGCGGTTGGCTAGAAATAGCCTGGCCAAGTGATTTATTCATTAACTTTTTTTTAGCCTTACATCTATAATGCTGTTTCTGAAGGCTCCATGCAGAGAAATTTGAAGCAATAAGGAAAGCAAATATTCTAAGGGCCAAGATAAGCATGACCAGTAACTTCATTTCAGTCACTGGTTTAGCAGCTAGAGCGAGCTGGGTCTTTGCAAAGCTTGCTTAAATTTGAGTGTGCTAGAAATATATTGACAGAATCCCCTATTCTTATCTCTTTTTTGCCAGACTTACCCAATTGGTCAGGCTAACAATGGATGTCCAAACAGTTTACAGTGGCTAATACAATGGACAAAGGGCTTGACTGTTTGGAGAGTGGAAAATGGAGCTGAAGGGGGAGCTTCTTAAGGGCATTGACCTAATTCACTCCTTCGACAGAAACGATTGGTTTTAAAGATACCTATGTCTATATGTATATAGATATAGATATAGATATGTATATACACATAGGTGTCTATAGTTCTGGTTTGTATAGAAATATTTCAGCTAGAAGTGTTCCAGCCTGAAGAAAGGACATATGGTCCTGCTTTGCGTGTTTTTGTGAAGTACAGCCTTTATTTGACCATATCCTTAAAAAAAATTTTTTTTAAGTAAAAGTCAAGTTCTGCTATGAACTGATATTCCACAAAAGTTAGGGAATTAAGGAGGGCGGCTGAAATTACATCGTCTCTCTCCTCAGTCCTGGAAACCTTCTCACATTCAGGAATTGGTTAGTCACCCACTTTTTAAAGATAAAATTCTCTGTGGGCCTTTCCTCTATGAAATGTGGGGAAATAGAGCTGGGTTAAAAATAAAAATTAGTTCAGTCATTGCTTAATTTCTAAGTATCATTTCTGTGATTTACTTCATCCAGAGACAAATTGGCAATGTTTTTGCTGTTTATTACCACAGAATATTTGCAGTCAGCATGTACTGCCTCAAAGACCATCTCTGGCCTATTAATAGAACAGGAGCAAAGGAGAGTACACATGTCACTGTGGGGGAAAAGAACTCATTGGGCTTAATAGTAAGCTCCAAGTAACAATTGCATTGTTGTTCTAAGTTGTCTTTGAGTGTGATTGGATGATTAAATATAAATGTTGACCTTATTGGATTCTATCCCAGCAATGAACTGTCCTGAAAAAAATAGCAGTAACTTATCACTCCAGACAGTCGCCAGACTTGTTCTTTTGGCTTTTTATTTGAGATAATGATTTATGCAGTGAAGTGTCATAGAAACTGGGGTACTGTCATGTTTCTCTGTCTCTCTTTTGTCTCTTCCAGTGTGAGTATGTTGGCTCTATTTGTGTAGTCTGCTACATGGATAGTACATTATCTTCATGAGTAGCAACATAAGCTTTTTGATTGGCATGAACTTAATCAAAAGAAATGCTTGGAGGTATTTATCCAAAGAAAACCAAAACAATGATTTGTAAAGATCTATGCATCCCTGTGTTCTTTTAATTTATTTTTTTCATCCCTATGTTCTTGGCAGCACTATTCACAACAGCTAAGATATGGAAGCAACCTAAATGCCCATAAATAGACAATCGGATAAAGAAGTTATGATTCATATATACACTGGAATATTACTCAGCTATAAAGAAAAATTAAATCCTGCCATTTGCAATGATATGGATGGACCTAAAGGTTATTATGCTGAGCGAAGTCAGAGAAAGATAAATACCATATGATTTCACTTATATGCAGAATCTGTGAGACAAAAAGAACAAACTAATCGAAAACAGACTCAAAAATGTAGAGGACAATCTGGTGACTGCCGGAGGCGGGTGGGGGTGGGGCATGAGGAGACAGGTGTGAAGGGTTAAAGAAGTACAAATTAGTAGTTGATAGATGGTCATGGACATGGGGAGCAAAGCATAGGGAATGCAGTCGGCGTTAATGTAATGGCTATGTGTAGAGCCAGAGGGGCGATAGAGTAATGGGTGGGGGGGATCGTTTCATAAACTATATAAACATCTAACCAATGTAGTCTATACTTGAAACTAATAATAAAATAAAATGCTAAAAACAAAAACGATGCTTGGAAATAGTGAACTGCAAAAAAAATAATAATAATAAAGTGTTGAGTGAGATATAAACTTCATTCAGTTCATATGTCTCCTTTCAGAAGGTCAGAGTGTTTTCAGGTAAGCCTGGACTCTGCCTAGTGTGGGGAAGAGGCTCATTTTTAATGTTGAGGTATCGATTGTGATTTCTTGAAGTCAGGTCTGGCTTTTTCCATTCTTAGGCCAGGCATAGGATAGTTGCTCAGTAAACGAAGGAGGGCAAAAAGAAAAGAAATCATTCAGTTCGTGTGTCTCTTTTCAGAAGGTCAGAGTGTTTTCAGGTAAGCCTGGACTCTGCCTAGTGTGGGGAAGAGGCTCATTTTTAATGTTGAGGTATCGATTGTGATTTCTTGAAGTCAGGTCTGGCTTTTTCCATTCTTAGGCCAGGCATAGGATAGTTGCTCAGTAAACGAAGGAAGGCAAAAAGAAAAGAAAGGAGAAGGTGAGTCCCAAAGGACTGAAAGGTGGTCAGCATGGATATATATTCTCTCTCCTTGTTCTTAGAAGATTCCCTACCTCCCAAAAGAAGCACTTTGCAGGTGGTTTGGACACTGTTGAAACCTGCAAAACTTTGCATTATTGGACTGACAAGTCTAAAATACACATTAATGAAGCTTGTAAAACAGCTCTGAGCTGTGTCTTTGATTTCTATAAATATTATGGGCATGTCGGAGGCAAGCTCCTTCCAGCTGAGTTTCCAAGTGTTCAGCAGACTCCTGATGTTTATGTAAAATGCCTAATGAGGGAGCCTAGGACACAAAGTCAGATGCATTTGGTCTTGTTTTGTGCCGGAAGACTTTTCCATGTGGCCGAGATAGTGTTAGACCCTTGGTACAGATCTCACTGAATACTCCCAACCAGTTGGGGTTGGTGTTAAAACTCAACTTTATAGGTGAGGAAACTGAGGCTCAGAAAAGTTAAGTAACTTGCCCAGTGTCACACAGCTTGTGTGACAGGGAGGGAGTTTGAGCCAATGTCTATATGATGAATTTTGAAATCTGCAGGTTCTTTTAACTCCTCCAGCCTCTGCTTTTCAGAATCAGATAGGCAAAGAAATAGGGGGAGAAGCTATTGTTAGGAGTTACACCCCCAGGAATCATGAGTAACAATAACATATCAACGTTATTGAAAAATGTTTTCATTCTTCAGTGACCTCTGTGTGCCATCACTGTAAAAGGCCACAAAGACACTAAGATGAATAAGACCATAGCCTTATGGGGAAGTAGATTACATAAACAACCAGCTAAAAATCAATTTTATTATGGAAATATTAAGAATATGTCTTGTCAAGTGAGGGTCTCCTTCACGTCAGCTACCTCTAGTTAGAAATGATTGTGTTATTCTATCAAGCCTCCCCTCAAAAAGTTGTTAATGTCAAAAAAAACAAAACTTGTGTGGCTACAAAGCACATGGGTTGTGGACAGACCATCTTGCATATGCTATGTTTTTGAACTTGTCTGTTAAGTGTAAGAATTCTATCACGAAGTTCCTGAGGGCCAAAGTACCTCATTTTAAAACATTATATACTTCCAAGAGGTTTAGACTAGCAGACACTCACATGTTAATGTGAAACAGTCAGCTTTTTTCTGATATCTAGCTGATACTATATGCATTGATAGAGTGAGAATTTTGATTGGGTATACAGAGAAAGAAATTTGGAGCCAGACATTTTGGCGGTGGAGCAGCCATTATGGAATGCCAGGAGTTTGTTTTTGGAGAGGGCAGGGTAGGAAGACATTGAAAACTACAGCAACTAGCCCAAGGAGTAAAAAGAGTTAGGAAATCTCCAAATATAATCTTTATTTCTTTCCTGTTCTCCCTGGAATCTCCCTGGCCTCTTCCTCACTGCCTCACCACATGGCTTTCAGAGTTAGATGAGCTTCCATGGACAGTCTATAAGGCTGACACTGTATGAAATATTGATTCTTGGTTCTAAGCTCAGCGATGACAAATGCTGGCTATATAATTCTGATCAGATTCTCAGTCAGAGTTCATGGTGGGTAGTAGAAACTTACGGTGTCTCTTTAAAAGATTTCTTCCAAAGCAGTGTTGGCCTTGGGCTGTGGTGCCACACCCTCACCCTCTGTCCGAGAGGGCACACAGACAGCGTCCCAGCCCAGCCTGAGATCAGGAACCCAGGTTTGTACTTCTCTGTGTCCAACACATTTCTGTGCAGTGCCTTGTCCAATATGTGTGTTGATAATACTAACACATGGAGTTAATTATGTACTTTGAGGACAATCTGAAGCAAGATTAAGATCTTGGGCCAGCTTCCTCCTCAGAATGTGATTGGAAATTGTGAACCAGTTCAGATATTAATTTACGTAAAATATAACCAGAGAAGTCCCCTTGCTACCAAAACCAAGTGTAGTGCACTTTGAATTGATCTAACTTGAATTATGTACCCGCTAAGAACTTAACCTTTTATTACTTGGGGAAAAAAAAGAAAAGAACAGCAAAAAACAAAAAACAGACAAACAAAACAGGATTATCCCCACAGAGTGACTGGATGCTAAGGACAATCCTAAGGCTTGTTGAGGATAGAAGTGAAAACGGAGGTGAAGGAAAGCAAGAATCAAGAGTCAAGTCTGTGCACCTCCCTTGGGACCAGTGCAAGTACTTTGCAGATAAAGACTGCACCTTGGTGAACAGATAGACACCTGCACATCAGTCGTGAATCACTAAATTTTGCATAAGTTTAGGGTAAAGGTTATCAGACGAGAGCCAGCTGTCTGTTTGGTTAGTTCTTTTTTTCTCCTGCCTACCAGCTAAGAATCGTTTTTACTTTTTAAAATGGTTATATTTTCAAATGTTTGTGTACAGCATAAGGAATACAGTTAGCATTAATGTAATGGCTAGGAGGAGAACCAGAGTAATTAGGGAGGATCGTTTTATAAACTATATAATGTCTAACCAATGTAGCTAAGAATCGTTTTTACTTTTTAAAATGATTATATTTTCAAATGTTTGTGTACAACATAAGGAATACAGTTAGCATTCATGTAATGGCTAGGAGGAGAACCAGAGGAGAGAAAGAGTAATTAGGGAGGATTGTTTTATAAACTATATAATGTCTAACCAATGTACTGTATACTTGAAAGTAATAAAATAAAAATTTAAAAAATGTTTGTGTAAGTATATAATGCTTGCAAAGCCTAAAATATATATTATGTGGCCCTTTAAGAAAATGTTTGCTGACCCCTGGTTCAGAACTCCCATAGTTTCTCACCTGTTCTTCTGCCAACAGGGAGTAGATATGTCAGGATGCTGACTTATGAAAGACTGTCTTCATGAGGATGCTCCTATCTGAGGTCCCTCTTGACTGAGGAAAAGCTAAAGAGAAGGGATGGGCTCTGAACACAGAAAGGGATGGGTTGGTTGCTTCTGATTTCAGTCAAGGAAGGTGACTGATAACAGGGGCCAGTTGAGATGTTATGAGCGCAGCCTTCCTGGCTAAGCAGCAACATCGCTACAAGAACATGTGAAGAAAGTAGACTTCCAAGCGCATTTTGTAGAAAAGCCGTAAAACTGAAATGTCATCCCTTGACTGTAAAACACCTCTGTCTAGGTTTTGGATGTTCTTATTTCTCTGGATTCCACCTTTGGGAGGGATGCTGTTGTGTTTGTACCTTGTTGACTATTTCAATTCCAAATCATTCTTTCCTGTTACAGAAAACTTCAGTTATAATGAACCACTGTCGTGGGTTCAAAGTTCTGAAGCAATGTTGCTCAGAAGAGGAATTAATGAAGTTCCTCTTGCTGAGAGCATTTGGAGAGGCTTTGGGCTACTAGATGTTATCAGTGACTGGTACCCTAGCTGAATATGCATTACCTGCCATTGTTCTCTATACTATTCCAAGCCTTTCTACATCCTAAAACCAAGCATCCTTGAAGTAGGGACTGTGTTCTATGTCAGTAGGCTTTTGTTTTCAACACCTGGTACACAGTGGATACTTAAATGTTAATGACTGAATGCATTCTATTTTTAAAATCTCTTATTAAACTTGTGCCACATTGCCCTTTTTTAGAGTGGGGCTCATTTAATATAGGAAAGTGCCTCTCATTTGTGTGGACTTCACTGTTTATAAAAACTTCCACATAAAATTCTTGCTCCATTCTGTGAGATGTGTATTATCACCCGAGATACTCAGAGAACTTAGGGGTATATAGCTAGAACAGTTGAGAAAGCATTGTGTGTGGTGTTACTGTCTGCCACCACCGCCACTTAACCCCAAGGGGAAGCAAAAACCTGAGTCATCTTGACAAATGCAGTAGAAGTCCTTGCTTCATTTTTTCCCCAAAAGATGGGTTTTGGTGATTGCTAATGACTCTTCTTCAGATGAACACACTCGATAGTGTCGGTTGTTCCCTTGGCCCTTTGACTTAATCTGGTGTGTGCATCCATTTCTCAGAATGCCTAGTAAACATTTCTGTTGCATGCTGTGTTCTAGGTCACCCTGAAATAAGGTGCTGCAACGGTGTTTTCGGAACCTGGCTTAGAAATTGGAGTTCGCTTTAGTTGTTCCTCACAGTAAAAAGGGATCTTGGTGCTTCAACCCTTGGATGGGCCCCGAGTCCTTAGCTGCCCTGGCAAAGCCATTACTGCATGTGCAATTCGGTGCCAGGGCTTCCCTACCTCTTGCCTTCTATATCCTGCTGGGGCTGCTGACCTTTCTTCCCTGCTTCTTAGTAAAATGAGGAATTTGGATTCAAATAATAAAAATACAAATTCACCTGTCCCACTGACCTACCTCAGACTTTTTACTTGTTTTATTCATGGAAGAGACCAGGATCCTTCCTGAGACCCAGGCTCCCCCATCTGCTTCCCTCTCTGTGCCCAGATGTGGTGGCCACTCATCTGTCCTTCGTCAGTGGGACGCCTACCCATCCACAGGGCCACTGAGAAGGAAAGCCTTCCCTGATCTCCCTGAAGAGGCCAGTTCCGTCTATTCTAGACCTTTCTGTGCTTTCCTTTCATCGTTTTGTTCCTACAGTTGCTGGCTGGCTCCTTGATTTACTGACCGTCATTAGCCTATGAACTCTATGAAGGTGGGACCATGTTTATTATCCTCATTGTTTAATCTCTAATACTCAGTACAGAGGAGTATACTTAATAAATATTTATTGAATGAACCAGTGAATGGATCTCACCTTCTACATGAAACTCCTGTAGCTATTTTTCCTGGAAATTATGTTCTTCCATACCAGTTCAGTTCACAGATCAATAATTTGAAAGTGCTGTCTTTTACTTTACAGGTGGCTTAAATTCCTGTGAATATCCCACAGTGCCCAGAAACACTGTAGGGTGTTGATCTGTTGTAACATGCTTTTGTGTTTTTATTTCATATTAATGAACAACAATTAAAAGTGCAATTTTTTACTTTTAGTCTTCTCCTCTCCCACCCCCCACTATTTGCAGATTTACCTTGCTTCTTATAAAAGCTGTAATGGCGGGGTTTTACTGTGATTTATTAAAGTCTGTTTCTAATTTCCTCCAAATTACATTTGAAAATTTAAATTTGAAGAGAAACAAGTCTTTATTTCTGCATTGTTGCGCCACCTAGTGGATTATATGTTTGTTAACTGGGCAGTGGCCTTTGCTGATTTCCTGATAATTACAAATTCCACAAAAGAGAAGTACTGAGTACATTTTTATGCGTTAAGATTGCATACAATTTCTGTCCACAATTTATATTACAAGGCAGAAATAGATTTTTTGAGATGAGCTCAACATTGTTTAATTCAGAATTTTTTAAAAAGTTGCCCCATATCTGATATTTCCCATGTTATTGACAAAGGAAAACCATGCAAAGAGTTGGAAGAGGAGTGTGTTCTATACACTTTTATGAACTGTCACATTAACTCAGTTTATATAATAATGCTATGCAAAATACTAGGTTAAAGAATACAGTTTTTTCTTAAGTTTAGAAACAATGCTGTTTCAAACATCTGAACTTTTTAAATTTTTCCATGAGAAAAAAAATTAGGAGAAGCCTATTTTAGTGTAACTTGCTTCAATTTCATCTACTCTGGTATTAAGACAAAGTCACGTGTAAGGCGTGTTGATTTGCATTTTAATTGTTTTTAATGGAATAAAAGTGGGGTCCCAGATGTCATTGGGGTGGGAGGTGGGTGCAGGAAATCTCCCTTTCCCCATTCCTGTCTCTGGTCTTTGCTGCCTCCTCCTCTTAGTGAAGTGTGTCCTAGTACCACTGAGGATTCTTTGTTTTTCTCCCTCAATTTCCATGGGATGCAGTGGACACTCACTGTGCCAAAGGTACCACGCAAGAACTCATTCACTTATCAGGTTTACATTTTAAATATGTAACAATTACTTAGGTAGTTGAAGGTATGGATTGTAAACTCTTTAATCTTATCCACAGATTAATGGTTTAACAAAATTATTGTTTCTCTTAATGAGAGCTGGTTAAATTAGTGTTTTCAAAGTGTCATTTGCTAAGCTTTATCAATGCGCTTACACAAGAAGTTCACAGCGCCAGCCACCCCCCCCTGCCCAGCGCCATGATCTTTTTTATTTTTCCAGTAAAATTTTTAAAGGATTACCAAAAAAAGGCTTAAAATATGGAAACAAGCACTGTTTCTGTAAATAAGTAGGTTTTTTTTTCTCCTCAAAATGGCATTTGAAAAACCTGGCATTTGACTCATCTTGATACAGACCTGTAAATTGCTAGAACAGCTTTTAAAAGTAATGGGTCAGTACATATATTTATACTCTTTAATCCAGAAATACTACAAAATATGGGGGCTGGGGCGCTACGTGTACAACAATGCTTGCAATAGTATTAGTAATAGTAGTAAAAAATGGGAAACAGTTTAAAAGGCTGCTAGGGATATGGTTGATAGACACATACTAAATGTGGCTGTTTATAGGTTTAATTTAAGTTAAATTAAGTTCCATAACTGTGGTAGCCACATTTTAAGTGCTCGGTAGCCACATGTGGCTAGCGCTACCCTGTTGGACAACACAGCTATATAACATGGTCATCATGGCTCAGGATTCTTTGGAGAGCACCACTACACCAAGGCTTCTTCAACTTTAATGCGCATGTTAATCACATGGAGGCCCTTGGTAAAAAAACACACATTCTTACCAGCAGCTCTAAAGTAGGACTTGAAATTTTGCATTTTCTAACAAGCTCCCAAGTATTGGCAATACAGCATCTAAAGGTTTAGGGCCTTTAAGGTCCTGCATTTATTCTTCGATTCTGATAGGAAAGGCATGCCTTTGAGGCTTAGGACACTGTATGTAGGCCTACTGGCTTTTTGGGAGTGAACCAGGCACATTGACTTTTGGCGGAAGCATTGTGTCTTGTGTCAGTCACTCTTTTCTGGGTAAGCCATCCTCGGAAAGTGCCTTGGATATGGGAGGGACAGTTTGTTTAACTTGTGTATTTCATACAGGGCCAACCCTGCTGTCAGAATTTAGCTGAACATTCTAATTGTTGGTTTTCTAACCTGCCTTTTGACAGTTTATAATTTTCTTTATCTTGGTGCCTGCCATGGGGTGGTGGTTTGTATGTATGTATGTTTGTTTTTTTTAAAGTGGAGCTGTGTTTTAATGTTACACAGGCTTAGTCAGGTTTAAAATCATAGAGTAGACAGGGCTGTGTCTCTGTTGCCAAATTAGCACCTTCCTTTTTGGTTTATTAATGGCTTCTATGTAATTACAAATAAAAATGGTCTGTTTAAATTATAATTATACCTTCTAGCTTAGTGTACCAGAACTATGAACATAAAGGTCTTAAATGTAATTATCTGCTGATGTTTCTTTGCTTCATAGCTTATTAAAATTGGACTCATGAAGATCTGAATTCAGATTATGACCAGCCACCTACCTACTAGCTATGCGGCCATGTGCAAGTTCCTAAACCAACCTCCCTCCCTCCCTCCCTCTGTCTCTCTTTCTATCGATCAATCTTCATAAATTAAGACTTTTTTTTTTTCTAGAGCAATTTAAGGGTCTCAGCAAAATCGAGGGAAGGTACAGAGATTTCCCCTATACCCCTTGCCCCATCAGAATGGTACATTTGTTACAGTTGATGAATCTATATTGACATGTCATTTTCACCCAAAGTCCATAGTTCACATTACAGGTCACTCTTGATGTTGTATGCTGTATGGATTTGGACAAATATATAGTGACACCTATCCTGTCATTATGATATCATACAGAGTATTTGCACTGCCCTAAAAATCTTCTGCGCTCTGTCTGTTTATCTCTCCTTCTCTCTGACCTCTGGCAATCACTCATCTTTTTCTTGTCACCCTAGTTTTGCCTTTTCCAGAATGTCTCATAATTGGAATCATACAACATGTAGCCTTTTCAGATAGTCTTCTTTCACTTAGTCATATGCATTTCAGTTTCCTCCATATCTTTCCATGGCTTGATAGCACATTTCTTTTTAGCACTTAATAATATTCCTTTGTCTGGATGTACCACTTTGTTTTTTTTTTATTCATCCACCTACTGAAGGACATTTTGTTTGCTTCAGAGTTTTGACAATTATGAACAAAGCTGCTATAAACGGGTGTGCAGGTTTTTATGTGGACCTTTTGATGAATACCAAGGAGCACAATTGCTAGACACCATGGTGAAAGTAGGTTTAGTTTTGTAAGAACCCACCAAGTTGTTTATTCTAAAGTGGCTATACCATTTTGCATTCCCGCCAGTGATGTATGAGAGTTGCTTTTGCTCCACATCCTTGCCATCCTTGCTAGCATTTGATATTGTCATTGTTCCAGGTTTTGGCCAATCGTAGCTAACTGACTGGACTGTGGGCCGTCAATGAAACATTGTATAAAGCCCTTGGTGTGGTGCTCTAAGTGTTAATGGTTCCTTTCTTTCCAGTTCTCATAACCGTCTTGCCTCTTGTTCCCAGGGTGGGTGTGTTTTAAGATTTCCAAGCTGTAGATTAAGTTATTTTGACATGTCTGTCCACGCTGAGAATGCAGAACGCTGTGTGTGTTATTAAACAGTTTACCGCCCAGCCACACTGAGTACTTGCAGTGCCTTGAACACACCTTTCAGGTTATGCCTTCTGGCTTTGACTGTGCTGTTCCCTCTTCCTAGAATTTCCACCCACCCAACAAGTCAGTCATCCTTCAGCACTGAGCTCATGTGGAACTCTGTGTGGGAGAGGGGCCTTCCCGTGTGGTGGGTGCACATCTCCCCCCACCCCAGACCTCTCATCCCCAGTGAAAAACTCCCACCTGTGCCATTAGTTTCACAGTTTATGGGCTTGTCATGACTGCATCGCTCACCTAATCCAGCCTCTCATAGTCCTTTTTCTTTCATGAAAATAATAACCTGTTTACTCACCTCAGGGCCTTTGCATCTGCTATTCCCTCTCCTTGGAAATCTGTCCAGATTTTCTTACAATTAGTTCTTTCTAATGTCACATCCCATGGCACTTACTGGTACTTGAGATAATGTTTACTTGCTTATTGTCTGTTTCCTCCATTAAAATCCTCTCTGTTAGGGATTTGGGCTTATATCCCCCCAGCATCTAGAACAGAACCTGACACATCCTAGGTGTTCCAGGAATGTTTGTTGAATGACAGCCTTGTGTATTTGTCTGCGGTTATAGTTGCACTGAGTTGTGAATATTGTCTGCGTGTCCCACTTTCCCACTGGACTGTGACTGCCTTAGGGTAATGATTTAGTATACTTTGTCTTTCAATCCATAGGGCCCAGTGAGTTGCTGCTCAGCAAATGTTTCTTGAATATATGTACATGGACGTTAGAAATCTTTGAGAAGTAGCCCCTAAATTCTTGAGATCTTCTCATGGAGGCAGCGGTTCACCATAAAATGTCCTTTTGATGCCAGTGGTAGGACAATTGCTAGTCGGAACAGGCTGCACTGGTTCTGATGGCCATTCTCTCTGGCCCCTCCCCCTTTCCTTTATCAGGGTCTCTGCCCTATTGCTGTTCTTCAGGCTCTGAACCACCCGCCTCCCCCACATACACACCCTCAATTGTGGTCATTGTTCAGAGCTCATCTCAATGCCCTTTGCTCATGGGAAACACCCTGTACTCCCCACCCACTCTGCCTAGATCAGATGCTGGCTCTTGCCAGGCTTGGGGAGGGCAGTGCTGTACATGTATCGACCTTCATCTGATCCTCAGAGCTTGGCACATTGCATTTGTTGCATGGATGAATAAAGAATTAGTGATAGCGAATTTGTACACCCATGTTAATGGCAGCGTTATTCTCTGTAGCCAAGAGGTGAAAGTAATCCAAGTGTCCATGACAAATGAATAGATAAACAAAATGTGGTCTGTACATACAGTAGAATATTATTCAGCCTTAGAAAGGAAGGAAATTCTGATACGTGTTGTAAGGATGAACCTTAAGGACATTATGCTAAGTGAAATAAGCCAGACACAAAAAGACAAATACTTTATGATTCCACTTACATGAAGTATCTAGAGTAGACAAATTCATAGAACTGGACAGTAGAATGATGGTCACCTGGGGCTGAGAGGGGAGGGAAGTGGGGAGTTGTTTAATGGGCATAGAGTTTCAGTTTTGCAAGATGAAAGAGTCCTGAGATTGTTTGCACAACAATGTGAATGGACCTAACGCTCCTGAGCCGCACGCTTAGCAATGGATAAATTATTTTATGTTATGTATGTAACCAAGCACAATTTAAAAACATTAGTATGGGGAGAAACTGTGAGTTCTGGAAATCTGGAATTCTTCGATCGTAGGATGCCTGTGACTTCTGCGCAATATGCATAAATTTAAGGGAAGTATTTCTTTCCTCACCAGGGAAACTCAAGTGATCTCCTAAGGACTGTCAGTGTAGGATCGAGCTGCCTTGAGCAACCCCCCACCCCTTCCCTCTGCCTGGATACTCTGTACCTGGGGCTCAGTGAGCAGGGAGCACCAGCTCAGCTTCCACGGGTCCTTCAGCAGGGCTCCTTTGTACTGCCTGTGCCCTCTGGAGTGTGACATTTGAAACGAACTTCATTTATTTCTCATCTTGTTTTGCTGTCCCAACACTTACGAAGAACTTATTCTTGTAGAGTTCAGAGGAAGAACATGAACATTTTTAGTGCATGTTCAGCACATGCACTTTGTAGAGCTTGCCTCGTTTCATGCTGACATTGTTCCTCTGAGGTGTAGATGGTATTATTCCCATTTTATAAAGAAAGAGACAGATGTCGAAAGCCAACAGCTAAGTGACAGAACAGAGATTGCACCCCAGATCTTCTGCCATTAAAACTTACATTCTTGACTCATGTTGTGGTCCAAATTTACTACACATCTTAACCTCAAACAAATCGGATGGTGTACTCCTCACTTGCAAACTGCTCGGTCAGGTCCATCGGTGTAACATGCACTTCTGTAGCCAGAATGATCGTCGGCTGCCTGACCCCACACCCAATTTTCAAACACCATTTGTCCCTTAAAATCTTACTTAGATGTTCAGAGACTTAAAATGTGTTTTCTATCACTCCCTAAGTGGTACAAAGAAAGAAGCAGATAGTAGGGCTCTTTGTTTGTCTTTTATCTGCTAAATTTACAGAAAGATTGGAAGGAGGAGAAAACTGATGAGTGAGCACTCTGTCCCCAAGTTGGCTCCAAGTTGCACCAACTCCCGAAATCTTATCTTCCTCTCATGTACAGACTTAGTTATCTCCAAGGATGTGAAACATCTTATCTTCATGCCTTTTTAATTTCTATGTTACGTTGGCAGTTTGATTCACCTGAAACACTACCAGTTCATTTCCAGGCAGCTTACACTTTTTGTGTGTGTCTGTGGGAGAATCTTTATAAATAAATTCTTCTGCAAACATTCCTTTCTAGAGTGTTGCTCAAAAATGTCCTACTTACTTCATTTCTACTTAGATACTGAATCATTTTATCTGTGTGGAAGGAATGTTTACTCTGATTCTCTGGTTACCTCACATTGGAGAAAGGGAGGAAGAGAAAACTGAAAGTGATGCACATCCAGACCGCTTGCTTTCTTTTTTTTTTCCCCTCACAAGTGGTGCTTTTCAAAGTGTTTGGCATCCCTGCTGTATGGATGTGTCACTTTGCTAGATGACAACAGGATTCGCTGGGAATGTGGGCCACTATTGTATCCGCCTTACGTAACCACGTGGAGTGATGGCAATGGGTGAGCAGCCTGGGGTGTAGGCAGCGCCCTGGCTGATTACTTCCCTCAGGCCATGAAGACTGCTCAGGTCCTACAGAGGATGTGGGTCCAGGCTGTTAAAAAGTTGGGGAGATTGAAAGACCATGTGAGTCCCTCTCTTCAGGCTCGCTGAGCCTTTTTCTTTCCCAACCTTTCAGGAAGGGAATGGGAAGCAAAATTTGTGCCACTTCTTTCTCCTTGTGTTTATTTGTGCTTCTGGCAGCTTTCAGTAACAAATTGCGAGATGCAGATCGTCATCAGTGGTGGGTTTTTTAAATACTTGTCTTAGTTTTAGCAGACTTAACGTGGAACGGATTTATAAATCAAAGGCTGCTGTCTTTCAGGTATTGGGCATCTGAAAGCGGAGTTGTTTCCAGAGATAACTTAATATAGTGCCTTATATAAGATGTTTGCTTGTCAATTTCTTGTTTGGAGTAAAACTTTTTGCTTTCTTGTACTGCAGAAATCTCTATTCTTAGTCTTATAGCTAGACTTTTAAGTAATAGGAAAAAAAGATTTTCTTTTTTTCCTCAAATCTTTTTTTCCTCTTATAGTTTGAACAAATGTGGTACTGTAACGTCTGTGAGTGTTTTCTTTTATGGCTTGGGATTTTTATCAAGTGTGTCCCTTAGGGGCTGATTTTGATTAACCTTTAGCTTTGGCCTCCATTACTGGGAAGCAGCAATTTGTGGACAAAAAGCCTAAAAATTGCTGATTGCGGGGGAATTAGGGCACTGAAGACTTTTAGTATCTGCCTTTAGGGTAGTTTTTAACATGTTTCCATATTCTTTGTATAAATATAGGGTTTTACCTATTTGGCCAAGATTTTTCAAAGGAAAGAAACTTTATAACAAGGGGATGTTTTTAAAAGATCAAAGTAACTATTTGTCTTTGTCCGTTTCTCTTCATTTTTCACAGAAATACCTCATTGTCAACACAAAGCTTTTTTATTAATGGTGAAAAATTATTTTGCTTAATTTTCCATGTCCTCTAGGAATGACTCATTTTAATATCAAGGGGGGTTGTTAGTAACACTACTTACATGAAAAGTGAAAGTAATGAGAAAAAACTGTTGAAAAGCACACTGAAGATCCTTCTGGTGCCTGGAATGTGGATTCTGAGGGTGAAAAAGGAGACAGAGTCTTCTGCACCCTGCTGCTCTCCCAGAGCTAACTTGATTCTTTCCCTTTCTTTCCTTTCTGTGCTTTCCACGCACCTCTCTCAAATTAACTGCTGCCATCCCCTGCCTTGCCCTCCCTCCGGTCGAAGTTATCACACTTTTTTCTCTTCTTTCAGTTGGCAACATGTATACTGCATTAAAAAATATTTGGTGTAAGGTCCTTGGCCAGGAATCTGGTACTCACTTGATGTTGACTCATGCTCACTCACCCATATTTTTTAACTCAGGGAGCGTTTGGTACAAATAAAAGAATTGTATATCTAAATCATGAAGCATAATTATAAAACAAATTCCCATGAGTTCATCACATATATCTGTGGGCCTTCCCCAAGACAAAGACTTTTGTACCCTTCCCTATATCAGGCTGCTTCATTCCTGGGTCACTTCATTCTGAATTTTGTGTTTTTCATTCCCTTGCTTTTTCTTTATATTTTTATCACACACACATAACATACACACGTCCCTAAACAAAAGGTTAGTTTTGTTGGCTTTTTTGTTCGTTGCGGTAAAAACTGCATAACCTAAAATTTATGATATTAATCTATACAGTGCAGTTAAGTATATTCATATTATTGGGAAACATTGGTTTTTTTGAACTATATAGAAATAATATTATGCCCTACAAATTCTTCTAGGATGTT
Organism: Pteropus alecto; assembly: GCF_000325575.1. Taxonomy (NCBI): domain Eukaryota; kingdom Metazoa; phylum Chordata; class Mammalia; order Chiroptera; family Pteropodidae; genus Pteropus; species Pteropus alecto. The sequence goes on from NW_006441071.1 coordinate 16,909,448, forward strand.
TTTCACTCAACATTATGTTTGAGATGCATATGTGCTATGGTATGTGTGGCTCTAGTTTCTTTTTGTTGCAGTCCAACATTGCATTTTAATAATATATCACGATTTATTTGTTCATTTTGCTCTTGATTGATAGTTGTCTTTTTTCGAGATTTTGAGGTGTTGAGGACATTGCTGCTATGAATACTCTGTATGTGCACATATTCACACATTTCTCCTGGGCCTCTGCCTAGGAGAGGAATCACTACATCACGGAATATGGAATATCTTTAACTCTGATGTGTGTGTGCTTTTCCTGTGGCTCTGCATGTAAAGCTCTCCTAATGCCAAGTAGTTGCCCGCTGGTATTCATGCAGAGTGTCTGAATATTGGTAGAGATTCTCTAAGCCGTGCACAACCCAGCACAGTTTGGAATGGGCCCAAGCCCAGCAGTTCAGTTTTAAAAGGTGTGAGCTCAGCTCTCAGCTAAGCTGCTGCCCACTGGCAGCCTGTCCCCAGGGATGTATGCGGAGCTGATGTTCTGAAAGATGTGTGTGATTATGTGGGTGGCTCTGTGTTTCTGAAAAGATAATACTGTATATAGCCGAGGCCAAGAAGACACTCAGTGTTTTGTTTTGGGGGCACATCATGGTTGGTAAACGCCACATGGGCTCTGGCTGTTTTATTCACCAGTGTATTCCAAGTGCCATGAACCATATATTTGGCATGTAGAGGGTGCTCAATAAATATTTTTGAATGAATGAATGAATGAATGAATGAGCGAGAGACAGAATAAATGAATGGTCTCAGTGAATGAAGAATTTCCTCCGAGACCTTTGCAAAGGTCACAGCTTTGTAAATTAGATACGCAGTTTATGATATATGTTTAATCCTCAAAGAAGGTATTAAAATTTATCTTTTCTATTTCCTCACCTTTAAAGTTAAGATTTTAAATTTATCACTTAGTTTAACAGAACATGTATTCGTTTAATATTATGTTTAAGTAGGTAATGGTTTAGTCACAACCCATTAACCCTGGGTAAGAAGCAGCCCTTTACAATCTGATCAGAGTCATGTCAAGTTGGTGAGGTTTTTAGGCACCAACAAGGTCTGCTGGATGGAAAATTTGATTCAGTCCTGCTGTAGTAGTGGTAGGGGATTAATCCTCTCTCTATGACAAATCTAATTTAAATTACCTCTACAGGCAGCTCAGGAATACTTAGACAATATAATCTCATTATGGAAGAACATTGAATTTCAAAGGCTAGGTTTATTCTACTTGGGTAACACTTCAAAATAAAATTTTGTAGCAATTCATGTTTTTGGCTAAATAATAAAAATATTTAAGAATGAAACTTTGAAAAAATATTTAGGAATGAAACTTTGCTGATTTTGTTTTTAAAATAAAAATGTATTACAAAAGTAATGTACTGATATAAAAATATTCTCTGCCATACCACAGCTCTTCAGGAACTTTAATATTTTTTGGTATTTTTTCTTCCAGTCTTTTACCTACAGATATATATATATATACATATACATATATATATATATATATATATGTATATGTATATATATACACACACACACACTTTTTTTATCTTGATTTTTTCCCCAATTTAAGTCTAGATCTCTATATGCAACCAATCTCCTATTGTTGAACATCTCATGATTATCTAATTTAAAAAATTAGAATCAGCCGTAAACAAATTATACATATATCTTTGCACTTGTGCAAATATTTCTGTAAAATAAGTTTTTAGAAGTGGAATTGATTGATCAAGGGGAATGCAGATTTTACATTTTGATACATATTGGTAGTTTGCCTTCTGCGAACTTTGTACTAATTTATACACCCACCACTTCCACCAATAGTGGACAGACCAGAAAATATAAAATTAAATTTCTCTCTTTAATTGAAAACTCAGTCATCATGATAAAGAAGCTTTTAAAAATAATTGACGGGAAATTAAGTATTATTATTTATTTATTTTATTTATTTTTTTAGGGGAGGCAACCCTTGGTTGACCTCACAAATTGCAAGGACCTTGTTAGATTACAATCCCTTATTTTTTAATTTTTTATGCCTACAGCACGTGGTCTTCCTAGGTGGTCTCCCATCCAAGTACTAACCAGGCCCGACCCTGCTTAGCTTCCGAGATCAGACAGGATCAGGCTTGTTCAGGGTAGCATGATCGTAGAGTAAATAATTATTTTCAATGCTCATGTATTTCATTACGTTGGTTCATTTAACCTAAATATCACTCCCTTTTTGGACACTTGTGGTCCCCTCAACTCCCTAGCACTGCTTAATCCTAGGGGTGATTGCCATGGTGATGGCTAGTTTTTCCTGATGATTTTTAAATAAGTATTTTGGGGATGGTGCTGTGTGATTTTTTTTTTTTCCCCCAAATGTGTGGTAAATAACTATTTAAAGAAGAGCTGGCAAATTAGTTGGCAACTGTATATATTTTACCACTCTTACACAGTAGTTCACTTTGTTGACATTTGCTGGCTTTAAGGTATAATAGAGTTGCTGAAAAGATGTACTTGGGAAGCACTCACGCTAGTGAAGTCATTTCCAGGTGGTGGTGAATTGATTTTACTAAGGCTGGATGGAAACCCGAAGGTGACTGGGAGTTAGGAGATGTTCTGTGGGAATGGAAAGGGATGATCAGTTCTGATCAACTGAATTTCTGCTTACTATTTCTCTTTAAGAAAACTTATTTTTTTTTTTTTAAATACTGGCACACGTTGCTATTTTAGGCATTTCTAGACAACAAAATTCTAGAGAGGAATGGCTATAAAGAATACCTAGAATACTGGATCAGAGACACCTGAGTTTCTAACCTCACAACCTCAAGTGGTTGTGGAAGAAGCCAGAGGGCCACTGAATGTAAGAGAAGTTTCCTTAATCAGTGTCTTCATCATATTAATAGAGTGCTCAATAGATAGTGTATTTATCTTTTGTTTTATTGAAAAGAAAACCTTTTGAGTGCCAACTCTATGTGCCAAACACAGTTCTCATATATTTAGGACAAAAGCGAGCAAGATATAAAAATGTTACCTGAAATTCACTTTCATTTTTTTTTTAAATTGAATAACAGTAGTCACGGTGAACAAAACTAATTAGGGAGATTACATAATTTAGATTATGATCTTTTTGAACAAATACATATTTATTGTGCTGATGTACTTAATTTGGCCTAAATATCACCCCTTTTTGGATGGTGATGCCCCCCACCACCACAGCACCCGATCCCAGGTGTGCTGGTAACAGATTCTAGTTCTCGCATTTTCCAGGTACCATTTTATGTTTCCTTTTTAACCCTGAGCTGATTTGAATTTTATTTCTTTAATGTTTAATTTTTAAAGAGAATTTTGATCTCTTGGAGCCAGATGGCATTAGCTATGAAAATGTCCCAAAATGAGTGCATAAAGAGATAGGGCGAACTAAAGGATTATAAATTCCTCTCAATTTGAATAATTGGTTATAGCTACTGAAGAGCAGCAGGCTGGTTCACCATTCTACTGTACAAACAAAATTGCCTTTACATCACCCACTTCTGCCAAAGGGAAAAAATGATCTGTTCCAATATGTCAGTTGATAGAATTGCCTTTTGTGCTAAGCTTCTTTACTCCCAAACCTAAGAGGTTTTTTTTTTTATTTGTTTTTTATCTTATTTTTCCTCGGCTATTTTAGAAGTTATGTGCTCTATTCCTATAGTGGTTACCCCAGAAATTTTAACATGTAGATTCAAGTCAGTGACTTTCAAAATTAATCGTTTAACTCTGCTTCTAAATAAACATTTAGAATAATTTAATCACGTTAAAGTCTTTTGGATTTACATGCTGTGTTGCCCAGTGCTTTAGTTCTATCTTATTTGTTTAAAGCTCACAAAGTACACACTGTTAACTACAGTTGCATACAGCCAGTATGTGTTCAGGCTCACCTTCCTTCTCGCATTTTAGGTCTTCTGGGATTTTCTTCTTTCTTAAATTTATCCTTTGGAAATTCTTTTATTGCTGGTCTATGGCAATAATCTGTCCCAGTTTTTTTTGGTTTTTTTTTTTAATGTATTTTCTGCCCTCTAAATGAACAGATATTGTTTTAAAGGTATTATTCTACTAACTTACTAAACAGCTCCTATTACTGCTGTTTAAAAGTTGGCTGTTATTCTCATTGATGTTCTTTGATTAGTAATTTCTTCTGTCTAGCTGCTCTCCAGTCTCTAGATCTGTGGTTAGATTACCATGTGTTTCAAGGTGCTTTTCTTTTAAAATTTTTTACCCTGCCTGTCATGTACTGGGCTTCCTGAAGATAATGACTCTTCAATTCTGGATGAGTCATTATCTCTTCAAGTATTGCACTTCTCCCACAGTCTCTTGTCATCTCCTTCAGGAAATCTAATTAACGCTTCGTCCTGCATTCTGGGTAATTTCACATCCATCTTCTAGTTCATTAATTAGCATCTTCAACCATGAGTAGCATGTGGTTTAGTCCACTGTTTCAGTTACCACCTTTTTTCTACAAATTTTATTTGCTGCTTTTTTTTCAGATTTGCTTGGTCATTTTTGATGGTCTCTTGTTCTCTTCATTATATTTTCAAGATCTTCTTTTAATTTCTTATGACAAACATATGATGCATATTTGACCTACTTGTTTTGGTCTGTGACTGATGTTTCTAATATTTACCATCTTTGATTATGCAATTTTTTATTTCTTCTGGCTCTCACTCATGGTGATATTTTGTGTGTGTGTTTAAATCACAAACTCATGTTCCTCAAATGATTACCTTGGTGATTCTTTGAAGCCTGTGTATCAGTGAGTTCCTTGGAGAGAATTTGCATCTGCCTCTGGATACTTGAGTATTACCAGTGCAGAACCATTTTGAACCTGAAGTGTGTGGGAGGGCAGGGGTGGTTGCATTCAGAATATGAATTTCAGTCCCAAACCTTTGTGAGAACAGGTCTGTTGATAGGAATTCTCCAGGGAGATATTTTTAGTTATTTCCACTCTACCCGGAGCCAAGGATGAGATAGGCGAGTGTCCTTGCCATCTCCATCTGCCTGGTGGTGTTTTTTCCCTAGTACATCCACTTTGATCTGATTTCCACCCTGTTTGGATCCTACAGTTTATCTCTCTCCCCAGCCTCCTGTTTAAATGCCTGCTTCAGTGCTGGCTTATCTCTCTGGTTTTGAGCTTTCTTGGCATTTCTAGCCTTTAAGGATTTCCCCTCAAAGGCAGCCAGCATTATTGGATTATTATTTTTTTAAAAATGATATCCACTATTTTCTGATTTTTTAAGATATCTATTTTGGAATATTCTTAGAAATTGAAGCCCCAGTGGTCTGTTTATGCAGGCATTTTCATCTTTCACACCCAGCAATACTGATGGAGAAAAGGGATCCCACAGATTGACCAATTGGGCACTCTCTGTGATAAGGCCAGACTCCTTTATACATAAAAATGCACAAAACTTGCTTAGAAGATTACCTTTGACAGAAGGAGGGACGAGTGGTTAAAAAAAAATGAAAAAAATACCTGCTTGCAAATGTCTAATTCCCTTTCTATGGGATTTTATAATGACAGTGTTTTGGAGTAGTGATAATAAAAAGGCTCAACACTTAATATTATATTCTTTTTAAGGTATCTCTCTCACTGTCCTTCACTAATTTTTTCAGTATTGTTAAGGTTGCCATTTCGTTGAAGGGGAGAGTGTGTTTGAAAATGGGTAGCATAGTGTTCTTAAAAAGCATGAACTCTTTTTGGTATATTGAAAGTGTAAACTGGACTTTATATAGTGAGATATTTTGAATTATAGTTTTATTTGTAGCATTGAAATGTCTGCTTGTTTTGAAACAGGCCCCAGGCATGGAAGAACTGATATGGGAACAGTACACTGTGACCCTACAAAAGGTGAGTGCTGCACATTTCATATATGCTGCAATCAAGTTCTTGAGTTCACAGATCCATGATCTTGTTTATTACTGCTCAAACACAGTTTATTTCCCCATGAGGTGGATAATATGTTATAGGTAATATCTGGCAATAATTACCACATTAACAAAGATTTGCATGCTATTATTTAGTTAGTTAGTTAGTTTAAGGTCTGTATAATGTAGAAAGTTTTATAGGTTATTTGGTGTTTTCATCTATCACCAGCAGAACATGTTACTTAAAAAAAGAATAAAGATGGGGAGCAATGGAAATAACTTATACTATTTAAGGACGTTGAAGTAGCTTCTACAATTTTTATAATTTTAATTATAACTTATAACTCCCTCAGTGAGTTTTAAGTCCAAACTAAATTTTAAAACTTTGGTTTAGCAATCAAGTGACATGGGCTGTTTTTTTGTCTCAGTCCTGATTACATTAAGAGGTGTAGAGTTAATCTGGTTTTTAAAAATACCATCCCCAGTGGAATTGAAAGTAGAAGTACACAAATATAGTGGACAGTTTGATGACGGACAGATGGGAGGGGGATTGAGGGGCTGGGAAAATGGGGTGAAGGTTTAAAGAAGTACAAATTATTAGTTGGTAGATGGTCACGGGGATGGGGGGCATGGCATAGGGAATGCAGTTAGCATTAATGTAATGGCTAGGTGGAAAACCAGAAGAGAGAAGGAGCAATTAGGGGGATCGTTTTATAAACTACGTAAGTGTCTAACCAATGTACTATATACTTGAAACTAATTATAATAAATTAAAAAAAAATAAAATATAAAACAGAAGCAATCCCACATATAAATATATTTTACCTTATTTTTAAAGTCATTTCAGAGCTATGGCCCCTCTTGATTAAATGAGGTAATACAAGCAGCTTCTAGTACTAGGAGTCCAGCATATCAGTGTTGCTTAACAATGTTAGCATCGTTCCTTTTCATTCCAATGGTAAAGTTCGAGGTAGGCATGATAGGTGTTAACTCTACTCAAAACAAACGTAGCCATCGGGGGCATGTGAGTGATTTGTGTATGGCTGAGCTGGACTAGCCATTATGGTCCCCAAGACTTATTCCGCCAAGCTGCCTCGGTCAGCGTTGCTGTGATTTTCCTGGGCCCTGTAGAGGTCCTATTCCTGCTCTGAACCACTGATCGTTTTAAACTACATAAGTGTCTAACCAATGTACTATATACTTGAAACTAATTATAATAAATTAAAAAAAAATAAAATATAAAACAGAAGCAATCCCACATATAAATATATTTTACCTTATTTTTAAAGTCATTTCAGAGCTATGGCCCCTCTTGATTAAATGAGGTAATACAAGCAGCTTCTAGTACTAGGAGTCCAGCATATCAGTGTTGCTTAACAATGTTAGCATCGTTCCTTTTCATTCCAATGGTAAAGTTCGAGGTAGGCATGATAGGTGTTAACTCTACTCAAAACAAACGTACCCATTGGGGGCATGTGAGTGATTTGTATATGGCTGAGCTGGACTAGCCATTATGGTCCCCAAGACTTATTCCGCCAAGCTGCCTCGGTCAGCGTTGCTGTGATTTTCCTGGGCCCTGTAGAGGTCCTATTCCTGCTCTGAACCACTTTAGTGTCCGTCACTTCCTGGAAGGATTTTAAGTTCCTCAATTGAAGCCTTCCTTCTTCAACTTCGAGAAAATTGGTTTCTGAATGAATATGTATTAAATTAATCCAGGCAGGAAAAAATAGACCAGTGCTCAGGTGCCAAAATTTCTGGGGCAGTAATCACAGTTTCTTCAGTTGAGGGGTTTCCCCTCTTTAGGTCTTTTTTTTTTTTCAGTTCTAATTATCTTCTTACTCTCCATGCTGTTTTCACCACCATTTCACATACCCCTTGAGTCGTGGACCTCAGACTGGGGAAAGCAAGAGACATTTTAGGCCTGGTATAGGTGATGGAGCTACCTCTCTGTAAAACCAGGTACCAGGTGATGGTGCTGCCAGATTCAAAGCTGTGTGATCAATGTCCAACAACTCAGCCTGTTTTGTGTTGGTGATTGTCATCAGTGGGCCTGACGTGGGAACTTTTCTTGGGAAATTTTTCTATTCTCTGAATAGATTTTTACATAATCAAACCCTCATTTAGGGTTATGGTCACATGTACCCATATCATCTGGATGAAACCTGGGAGCTTAGCTTTTTTAAACACTGAAACGAATTAGGATTATGTATTACCTGGGTTCACTGTTAGACTTTTCTAGACCAATCGGGGATGTAATTAATCTGTATTTTCATCTTATATGCGTGCAGAAAAGAATTTAATGCTTGCTGTCTCATAAGATCCCAAAACTTTTATCTTCAGATTTTATTTTATCTTTAAAATCCATGTACTTCTTTTCACTGTATGTTAAAATGAAACCACCAGCTCATCTAACTTGGAAGTTAAAAATATACTTTAAAAATATGGTTTTAGCACAGATTCAGTTGTGACTGAAGGTGTTCCAGCTCAGGCCAGGATATGAAAATGGATATGATCAGCGATTTGAATAGCGCAGACGGTGTTATTTGGATAGACGGTGTTATTCCCACCCCGTGCCAGCTTCTAGTGATAACTACAGTGTTATCAATCTTTTCCAGCTTTCGCAAGGCTGTTTCTTTTAGATAAGGAATTTCCCTTTATAAACCTGTCATGATGCTGCTTTATTTTGTTTCTCATTTGTTCCTGTAAGCCCCGTTTCTGAGCTGTCTCTGGTGATTGGTTCAACCTTTATCTTACTGAGGGCTTGTAATAAATCCCGAAAGCTACTTACGGAAGGTTTTTTTTTTTTTCCCTCCCTCTCTTCTTCTCTTAACTTCGATGAACAGGATTCCAAAAGAGGATTTGGAATTGCAGTGTCCGGAGGCAGAGACAACCCCCACTTTGAAAATGGAGAAACTTCAATTGTCATTTCTGACGTGCTTCCGGGTGGGCCCGCTGACGGGCTGCTTCAGTGAGTGGCCCTCCTTTTCCACCCCAGCCCCTGCCAGCCACACTGCTTAGCCCTAGACAGGGTGGTTTGGGTGGTAGGCACTTTTGAAATTTAAAAAAAAAAAAAAAAAGCATATGTGTTTGTATGTGCACTTTTGTATATATACATATATATGTATACACACACACAGAATCTTCAGGTGGGGATTGAGAACATATGTACCATATTTGAATAATCCACAGTCCTTTGGAAACATCCAAATTCTGGAGAAAGGAAAGCAATTATTTCTGTAGGAAAATTATTCTAACCAGCACAGCTGTCATTCCTGGGTTTAGGGACCATTTCTGAACATGGAATATAACATTGGCATGCTTGTTTTTCCCTAATGCGTACCTAACACTTTACATGTATTTTTTAAATTTTAAATTTTATTTATTATTTTAATTAATTATTTTAATGGTGATTTTGATTAATGAAACCCCTCTGGTAACCACTAGTCCATTGTCCATGTCCATGAGTCTTTGTTTGTTTGTCCTGTTCATTCGTTGCTTTTAGGACATGTATTTTAATTTATATTCTTTAAGAATTTAATGAGGATGCTATGGCATAGTGATTATCTGATTTATAAGAAAGATGTGGAAATTGGGAAACTTTTCTACATGAAAACACAAGTTTTCCAGCTGTCAGCCTTCTAGTCTGAAGAGATAATGCCATTTGAAAATTTGTGTGTCTGAGTCCCTCAGTTTCATTTCTCAGGGCAGAATCTAAAGTTAATTTCATGACTGCCTTGGCCAAACAGCTCCAGAGTTTAGGTTTTATTGGCATTCCAAGTCTCTATGGGTCTGTCAAAGTTAGTAGTCTTTCAAAGTAGAATTTTAAAATGATTTTGGGGATAATATAAAGTTAAGAATTAAGGTTCTATGACTGCCAAATTTCTTTGAGTTTTTTTTAATTAAAATTATTGAGTTGATATTGGTTAATAAAATCAAATAGGTTTCAAGTGTACAATTCAATAATAGGTCATATGTGTATCGCATTGTGTGTTGACCACCCAAAGTTAAATTCCTTCCGTTATCACATATTTGACTCCCTTGACCTATGTCTACCTCCTGCCTACCCACTCTTTAAGAATTTGAGGCAAGCTCTTGACTTCTCCCCTTTCAAAATACCAGTGGGTATAAATCTTCTCTTTTGGGGTGGGGGATGGTGGCTTGTTTGTAGACTTCCTGAAGCCCACTGTGTACCTGGGGTAAGGAGGCCTGTTTCAGGAGTTCATTTGTGCTCAGATCTTACCACTGTCAGGTGCCTGCTGGAGGGATCCTGTAGTTTGGGTCCTTCTCCCCAGGTGGTTTCCAGTTCACACTGTCAAAAGTGGGCTGGGTGGCTCCTGGGTTCCTTCCTCAGAAGAGATCAGATTGAGTTGACTGATTAAGCTTTGTGAGTCGTCAGACACTGAGCCCTTTATTTCAGGTCAGTGTGCTGCCTCTGTCCCGAAATAAATGATTTACTGTGAATGCGTAGGATTTTTTCACATCCTGTTTTTATTTTTGGTTTTCAGAGAAAATGATAGGGTCGTCATGGTTAACGGCACCTCCATGGAGGATGTGCTCCATTCATTTGCTGTTCAGCAGCTGAGAAAAAGTGGGAAGATCGCTGCCATTGTAAGTTTGGGGTTTGTGTTCAGCTCACCTCCATAGCATCTTGTTTTTATGCCCAGAAGAAAATTACCACTTTTAAGCACTTGACAAAATTACATAATATAGGGGCTGTTACTTGTATCCTAAGTACTTTAGGAGGGTGATATAATGGATGATGTAAAGATGTATGTAATTCCTCCCTGCCTCTTCCTCACCTTTTTCCTAACATCTTAAGACCAATAATTCTCTTACCCGAGTGAGTTGTCTTAAGAGTCAGGTTAGACAATTATTTTCTTTAAAAATTAACTAGATTGAGAACAATGGTAAAACAGCATTAATTTAGAAAATAAATTTCAGCTCAAAAATTCGTGTGCAAAAAATCCAAGCGAGATCTGTTATATCTTCATAAAGTGCAGTTTCTTAAGAGATATTGGCAGTCTATAGCATTCATTCATTTATTTGCTCACTCATTCATTCACAAACATTGGCTGGGAATCAACTATGAGCCACTTGGCCCTGGAGCAGGTCTGTGCTGCAAGGAGTGTTCTCTCCAGTTGAACACAAAGCAAGAAGTTGGAATACAGTGAGTTTAAGGGCAGTGCTAGGGGCTTGCACCCAGTATGTGGTTTTCATTTTTTTTTTTCAACTTTATATTAGGAAAAATTTTAAACAAAAAGAAAAGTTCAAAGATTAATGTAATAAGCACATATCTTCTCCATGTTAATAGTCTGCCATTTTTACTTGATTTTTCCTCCTTACATGTATGTAAACACGTACATATTTTTACATTCAGGATCCAATCAAAGTTTATTGATTGCATTTGGTTGTCTTTTTAGTTCTTTTTAGTCTGGGAAGGTTCCGGTTTCCACCGCCTCTCCCACTCTTT
>NW_006441071.1:16920896-16923217 GCF_000325575.1 Pteropus alecto
TGTATATAGAGTGTCTCACTTCCTGAATTTTAATTTTTTTAACTTAGTGATTTAAAGTCCCTTCGTCCTTTTCACACTGAGTAGAAGCAGATTTTGGAGGCACTATGTTGAGAGCTTTATACTCACTGATTTTATTCTGAACCCTAAGAGATCTTTATTGTCCCAGTTTTCCACATGAGGAAACTGAGGCTTAGTGAGTAGGCAGGGACACAGTTTTACTGGAATGAGAACCAGAGCTCTTAACCACTGCATCCTCTACATTTAATTGTGATTGTCTTGCGTCCCCACTGTGTTTTGGTTAACAGGTGGTCAAGAGGCCCCGGAAGGTCCAGCTGGCCCCGCCTCAGGTCAGCCCTCCGCTCAATGAGGATGACCGGGCTTTTGAGGTGATGGATGAGTTTGACAGGAGAAGTGCCCAGAGCGGGTACAGTGAGAGGAGCCGGCTGCGCAGCTGGGAGGAAAGCCTGGAGAGAGGGCGTCCCCACGACCGGCCACGCAGCCGGGAGCGGGACCGGAGCCGTGGCCGGAGCCTGGAGCGGGGCCTGGACCATGACGACTATGGCCGAGCCCAAGACAGGAGCCGTGGCCGGAGCCTAGAGCGGGGCCTGGACCATGATGACTATGGTCGAACCCGAGACCGGAACCGCGGCCGGAGCCTGGAGCGAGACCTGGACCATGTCGACTATGGCCGAGCCCGAGAAAGCAGCCGTGGCCACAGCATTGACCAGGCCTATGACCGGGCCTACAGCCCGGAGGTAGAGTACGGCTACAGGTCCCAGCGTGATGTCCGGTATGAGATGTCCCGGAGCCGCAGCCGCGAGCACCTCCGCTCTCGCAGCCGCAGTCCCAGCCCGGAGCCGAGAGGCCGGCCAGACCGCTCAGGCCAGCTGGAACCAGAGAGGCCCATCGGGGTCCTTCTGATGAAAAGCAAAGCAAATGAAGGTAGTAATGCTTGATGAAGAAAAGCACTAGTATAATAATAGCTAAGTCTTACATGGCACTTACTATGTGCCAAGTACTGCCCTAAATGCTTGCACAGATCAGCTTATTTCATCCTCATCACCACCTTATGTGGGAGTTATTCCTATCTTCATTTTATAGATGGAGACTAAGGCACAGAAAAGTTTATTGAATTTGCATAGGCTGCAGAAATCCAGCTTTAAACTTCTAGGCTGGTGGTTCTCAATGTAGCGTTAAGTATCACCTGGACACTGGTTAGAAATGCAGTTGCTGAGGCCCGGGCCCAGCCCCACTGACTCAGAAACACTGGGACGATTGGCCCCTGCCGGCCCCTGGAGTCTGTTAACGAGGTTTCCTGGTGAGCCTGGTGCGGCATACACTGATGAAAGCAAAATACTCTAGCTAATCTCAGTTGCATTTTGCTCTATGCCAGGGCCTGTGCTGAATAAATATTCTCATTTACTCCTCACTGGAACCTTGTGTGGTAGGTAGGGACTCCATTCCTGTTTTACAGGTGTATCAAAGTGCAAAGAAGTTTTGGGTTATGCCCACATGTGAGCATAACCCAAAACTTCTTTGCACTTTGATACACCTGTAAAACAGGATCCAGAATTCACTAAAGCCCCATGCGGCAGCTAGGGAAGCTACTAGCACTGCAGTTTAGGTGAGGATTCTGAAACTCGAGGGGAAGCACCTTGCCCACATCTTGAAGCTGTTAAGTGGTAGACTAGAACTTAAAACTCCATCTTCTGGAAACATGATAGGAAACAAGTAGGTGAATAAACAGGCCTGGTCTTGGCTTCTGACTTTTTAAATTTCTTGAGACACATCTTTTATCTCTTTTTGTTCTCTCAATTGTTCCTCTAAGAGGAAAAAAGATGAAAAGCATCCAAGAATGCAAAGTGAAAAGTGAAAGACTTATTGCCTTTTAGATAAGGAATTTGCATTTTAAATAGCCTACCTTTGAGGAATGTGTGTCTTAGGAGTATAAAGGATTCTATAGAATCTTTATAACTATTTATAATGACATTAATTCATCAGCCCTCAAAAAGCGCAAAACCATTCTGCTCTCAGATTGAACGGTGGACTTTAGCAAAGTTCTGAGAAAGATTACTTGACAGGAGACCTCCTTCACAGAGGTCTGATGGACATTCTGTAGGACTTATATCCCACGTTGAGTTACCTAAAGCAATGCTTTTCAAACTTTTTCTCCTCCTTTCTCCTTTTTCCCTCCTCCCCTTCTTTTCTCTTCTCCCTCTTGCCACAGTAAGGACCACAATCTTGTAAACAATCGTGGATGTATCTACATATAAAAACTTGAAAACTTTCATGGAATAGTATTTTATGTGATGCATTCTCAG
>NW_006441071.1:16923275-16970981 GCF_000325575.1 Pteropus alecto
AATGGGTTGTGACCTGCAATTTAAAAGGACATTGCCTGTCTTAAGAGACTGCCCAAATCATGCCTGGTCTTAGTAATACTACCCAGGAAAACGGGGGGTTATGCCCCTTTGCTGATACAGCATTTTACTTCTCCTGGTCCATTTTGTTCCTCAAACTTAGAATTCATTAAAAAAGAGGTTTCACTTTTTTTGCTGCCTTTTGCTGCGATTAGAGCTGCATAAAAATTAATCTTTAAAGAAATGGCAGTAGGCAAGATCTACATTTGATTAAGAAAAATATGGTCTGTTTATATGGCCAGGTATTGCATTTCATGGGCACCAAATAGCCTCCTGGTAGATGTCCTAGAAGCTGGTCAATTGATTTTTTTCGTCATTTAAGAGATATCCACATACACACCAATAAATCTATTTGCAACCTTACATTATGAGTGTAGTTTTTAAGAGGATAAAGGAATTGTTGATATATGAGAAAGAAGTCATCACTCAAGGTTGTCTCAACCTTATCTCTTGGCCAGTAGGGAATTGTCATCCATGAAAGAAGATCCTGTCTTACCCTTATTCTTTCTTTCTTGTCAGCTTCCTAGGGGGTGGGGGTGAACTTCAGCAGTTTAAATCACTGTGGTTAGATCTGATGCTAACTTACTGTAGGTCATTTAAAACTTATCTTTAAACCTAACTTCATAACTTTTCTAAATGTCAGAATGTTACTTCGTTTCGTAATTATAAAATTTCGAGTCCAGAAGAGTATAGTAAAATTCGAATGTGTCTCTAGTAAAACCTGCTAGGTTTTGGTAGCTTCCTAAAACAACCAAAATATATCCTTAAAATATGTATTTTTCAGGTTTAGTAAGTAAAATCAGAATAGTCTGAATAGTATTTAATACATTTTAAATTATATACATACACACACATATATATATATAGACTTAGTAAGTACAGTATTTTTTCTTTTGGGAGCAATTCAAAGTCCATAAACCCCCCAGAGCTATGCTTTGCTTTGCTCGACTTACCCCTTTTCTTTACACGCTGAAATTTTTTCAGTGCCAAACCTCACACAATCTAAATTGTTACAGAGGAAGGTTATTCTATTTGCAGTGCTATCCTGTAGATGGCTGTATTGTCAGCAGAATGTGCCTATTAAGAGGTACTGAATTGTTTTTTCTCCTCAACATTTCGTTTTGAAAAGTGTTAATTTTATAGCAAATACTCATATATAGCCTTCACCTAGTTTTACTAGTTGTTAGCGTTTTGCCACATTTGTTTTTCTTCTTCCTTTTTTTCCCCATTCTCCGGCCTCTTTGTCCTCATCCTCTCCGCCACCATTCCCCTCTCTCAGTGGTGTTTTGGAACTACTTGAAAGTAAGTTGCAGCCATTGTAACCCTTTACCTCTAAATATTTCAGCAGGTATCTCCTGAGGATAAGAACATTCTCTTACATAGTCATACTGTCTTTGTCACATTAACATTATTATCCTTTTTAATATATTGCAGTACAGTTCATTTTGTAGTTGCTCCAAAATAATTAACCCACGCCCACCCCTCACCTCTTCCCACATTGGATCAAGGATCTAGTGAAGGTTCATGGGTTGCATTTGGTTTTTATGTCTCTTAATCTAGAATAGTCCCTCTGCTTCTTGTTTTCTTTATGATGACTTTTTTATTTGATGATTCTAGACCAGTTGTCTTACAGAATGTTCCACATGTAAAATTAATTTTTTTATAAATATTTTTGAATAGTCCTAAAAACCAAGCTAAGTTTTCTGAACCAATTGATGAAATACGTGCATGTTTACGTGTTTGTCTCCTAGAGTATGGTCTCCGGCTTGGAAGTCAGATCTTCATAAAGGAAATGACTAGTACCGGTCTGGCAACTAAAGATGGCAACCTGCACGAAGGGGACATAATTCTCAAGGTGGGTATAGGACAAGCAGATTCATGACTAGCACATTTTCACACTCAAGTATCAACACAGTTAAACTTTGTTGCAGTGGGAGTCAATAGCAAGACAAAAGCTGGGAAGAGCAGTAGAGTAAAATAATTTTTATCAGAAAAACCAGATTTGGAGGTTTGTAATAGTTTAATGTCAGTTTTTTAAAAAATATCTCAATGAATACTTTTTTTATCTTCTCTGTTTATTTAAAGTTTAATCTCCTATTCCCTAAACTAAGGAAAGATGAGACGGGGAGTTGGTGGTATATGAATGCTGAATATTTAATAGTTTTTGTAAACCTCTCTGGTCAGGAAACATGTTCCAGTAGTAAGCCAAACCATCGTCTTGAGCTTGGAAGTTAAATAAATTAGCAGAGTAACTTAAGTACACTACAGCTCTCTCGCTCCTGTATTTGGGATCCAGGCATGCAGGGTTGTATTTAATTTAAAGGATAATTCATTTTTATTCCCTCAGTCATCTTAAAGCCCATGTCTGTTTGAATAGCTGAGCAAAACCTGTACATTTTTAGAAGGGGAAAATATGAGTGTTTTGTTTCACTGTGAATAGTTGTATTGCATGTAACATTACTATTCTCTATAAACACAGATAAATGGAACTGTAACTGAGAACATGTCTTTAACGGATGCTCGAAAACTGATAGAAAAGTCAAGAGGAAAACTCCAGCTAGTGGTGTTGAGAGACAGCAAACAGACGCTCATCAACATTCCATCGTTAAATGACAGCGACTCAGAAATAGAAGGTAAAGAAAGAGGAGGCTGTGAGCTTAGCCAGAAGCAAGGGAGGCTGTTGCTTCTGCATTCTCATCTCTATTTAGCACAGCCCTCAGCTGGAAGTTAAATTTCCCACAAGAAAGCCTCTCTTTTAAACTTTAATCCCAAAGATAAGTGTCTGGTTGGTATTATTAAAGTGTCTGTTGAAATTAGGTTTCCAACATGAAATTCTGGTGCGCTTGTAAACTCCCGGTGGACTCTGATTAGGCCACTGAAAACAAAAAGTGTATGAGCAGTTCAAAGAACTAACCACATACGTTCGTAAATCACTCATTCGTACACTTTCTCATGTTTTTTTATTTTTAGTAATTAATATTTTCAGCAAAGAGAAGACGATATGGGGAATAGCAAAAATAGGTAGACACTATACTAAAGAATCAGAATGACTTATGTTGTATTTATTGGTTAGCAATCCATGTCACTTCTCTTTTATGAAACTATTTCTGTGAGTTATACATAGGATAAATTTTAACCATATAGAAATTTAAATTACCAATAGAAATAATCATGTATTTCCTATTTAACCATCTAGGCTTGCCTTTGAGCAGAAAAGGTTAAAAAAAAATATTAAGTTCTCTAAGTTTTGAAACAGATGTTGATTTTTAAACGAATTGCTTTATAAATCTTAGTTTAATTTCCATTTTGTCAGAAGTCTAAGCAGTTGATACTGTTATGAATGCAGTGCAGGAAAACCTAAGGAGCATGAGAAATCATCCCAGCACACTAGGGGCTTACAGTTTATTTCATTGCTATTCAAAATGTGGTCCTTGGCCCCCCAGCAGAATCAGCATCATCTGGAGCTTGAGTCTCAGGCCCCACCCCAGAACAATTGCATTCTAACAAGAGCCCAGGTGATTTGTATGTGCTTTGATGTTTGAGAAGTACTTGCTTGTGTGGTAAAAATAAGTACGTAATACATGACCCAGTAATTGAATTTTGACTCTTCAGTAGCAGTTTTGATGGAAAGTGTAATGAAAGAGGAATGTACAATTCTGTATTTGGCTTCCTCTTTATTAATTAATACCTTTCCCTTCAAACTGTCAGATTTTTTTCAATTTAGGAAGACTGTTAGACTAATAGCACATTTACTGCCTGCCTCTCTTCCGTTTCCCATGTTACCTATTCAGAGAATAGGATAATTTCTGGTACAGGTCTTAAATATTCCATTAAAAAGTCTTTTCTTATTTTTGAAACCAGATATCTCAGAAATAGAGTCAAACCAATCATTTTCTCCAGAGGAGAGACGGCACCAATATTCCGACTATGATTATCATTCCTCAAATGAAAAGCTGAAGGAAAGGCCAAAGTAAGATCATGTATATTTTACCTTGCACACGTCACCGTGAGTGTACACACATACGTATTTGTGAATCTGCTACATTATGAGATGTTAACATGACGTGTGCTTAAGTTCAAGAGAGGACGTGCAGAGCAGATGGTCCAGGATGGGCGCCACACCCACTCCCTTTAAGTCCACGGGGGATATTGCGGCTGCAGTTGGCACAGAGACCAGCAAGGAACCCTTATGCCAAGAGGAAGCCCCAGGTAAGGCTCATTTTAAAGAGTCGCATTCAGAAATTTCTGCTTGGTAAATTCAGAGGGTGGCTGGAAGGAGAGAAATTATTTAGGAAAAAAATCATTTTCAAATATGGAAGAGGCATTTCTTTCTCTCTTTCAGTATTGAAAAAAAACCCATAAAGAATAATAATGCTTTCTATAGGCCAACGTATTGGTCACGTTTTGTTAAATTTGATTAGTTGTAGTTTTTTGTCTCCCATACCTCATCTCTCATCCTGAACTATTTCTATTCGCAATACTTCTGACACCAAATGTGTGGATTTTTTTCCTCCACCCAACTACCAGTTCTCGAATTCTCCAGACACCAATTGGATGTCTCCAATTCAGTTTAGTTCTGACACCGAGCACCTGGAGTTAGTGCAGACCCCACAAGATAAGGGCTCTGTCCCACAAGATGCCCCCACGTCAGATGCCAGCCGCAAGTCCCAGGTTATCACCTTTACTTCTGACCAACTGGCTCCCATGGTCCCCTCCTCAGGTTTGATAATTTACTAGAATGGTTCACAGAACTGAGAAAAGCACTTCATTTATTATTATTAGTTTTTTATAAAGGATACAGCTCAGGACCAGCCAAATGGAAGAGATGCATAGGGCAAGGTATGGGGGAAGGAGAGTAGAGCTTCCATGCCCTCTCCAGGCATGTCACCCCCCTAGTACCTCCATGTACTCACCAACCCTGAAGCAATCCGAACCCCATAGTTTTATGGATTTTTAGGGAGGCTTTGTCATATGCATGATAATTATTATCTCAGTCTCCAGCCCCTCACCCCTCCCTGGATGATGAACTGGTAGGCTGAAAGTTCCAAGCTTCTAATCATGGCTTGCTCATTCTCGTGACCAGCCTGATCCTGAGGCTGTCCAGGAGCCCACAAGGGGTCATCTCTTTAAAACAAAGGACTCTAAGGGATATGGGAGCGTCCTGTCAGAAACTGGGGTCAAAGACTAAATATTAGAGCAAAAGATACTCCTGACATCCCTATCATCCTGGAAATTATGGGGAGTTTAGGAACTTCGTGTCAGGAATTGAAGGCAGAGACCAAATACATAACTAAAATTACATATTTTTAGTTAGTCACATTTTTGTCATAGTTGATTACTTGAGGTCCTTTTTCATCCCCATCCCCTAACCCTCTAACCACCGTAAAATTATCACTGTGACTTTACACACATAAATATCTATCTTTGGAAAACAATATTATTATATATTTTTTTAGTTATAAATAATGCTACATTCTAGCACATATCATTATGCACCTTGTATTTTAGAGGTTCATTTCACTTTTCACTTATTTTGAGAAACTATTGGCACCTGCTAATGGCTTAAAATTAAATTTGCTTTAGACTTATTTTTGTTGTTTGATGTGATGACATATGTAGCGTAAAGTATAGACTTGAATTTTTGGTAGGTTTTGTGAGATTCGTATTTTGAAACAAACTCCCTTTTAGTCCAGATTAATAATGACAGGTACTTTTAAATCCACAGCTCCTCCACCAAAACCAACACCAAGAACTTATCTTCGTCCCAGTCCTGAAGATGAAGCAATATATGGGTATAAATTTTAGTCTCTCTCTTTTTTCTTTTTTTGTACAGCTCTATCTCCTTAACTGAAATCCAGAAGAATGGTGTGTTTTTTTTTTAACCATAGATGGTGGTTTTTCATATAATCAGCAACCTTTGACAAACCCCTATTGCTGCAAGTATTTATGAGAAAGAGAAATTATTTGTAGAAAGAGTAAACTGTGGAAGTGGGTGAATTTTGTGATGTTAACTTTGTCTGCTTTGTCCCTTATCTGGCTCCTTCTCCAGAATGTGATTCTGAATATTTGAGTTTGCCAGATCAATAATAGCTCCCAGATAGGTGAAGTACTGCTTAACTGGTGGCTGTGTTGGGCCTGCGGTGACATGACGGTCCCAGAATGTCGGGGGAGGGAAGTGACACCATGCTCTGCACTTGATAATGAGAACCCCGGGATCAGTGGTGGTCAAGAGCAGCAGTTCCTGGATTAGGGGCTGTTTCCTTGGACCTAGACTGTCTGTCCATTTGATGAGCCCTGGGTGGCAGCAGGATTTCCTTTGGAAGAATTTTGAACTCGGAGTCAGATGGCTTTGATTTTAGCCCTAGCCTTGCCCTTTATTTGCTTTCTAATCTTTAATGAGCTCACGTAAACATTTTCTATTTCTGCATCTTCACTAGTAAAGCGGGCCTCTCCTATTCATCTTACAGTCCTAGGGAAGATCAAATTATAGATTCTATGAGGAAAACGAGAGTGTCTTAAACTATAAATCACTCCGTAGATAGAAGAAATTAAATCTCATCTGCTAATGTTATTCCCCCTTTACAAAAATTATCTCCCATTTTTTTCTTTCTGAAACGGAAACCATTGCAGCCCCAATACCAAAATGGTGAGGTTCAAGAAGGGAGACAGTGTGGGCCTTCGGTTGGCTGGTGGCAATGATGTTGGGATATTCGTGGCTGGCATTCAGGAGGGTACATCGGCAGAGCAAGAAGGCCTTCAAGAAGGGGACCAGATACTGAAGGTAAAGAAAGCCCAGCCCTGTTTCTGGAAGTTACCGGGAAAGAATGGGGTTTTCTGGATATTTTATATAAGGGGAGGGTAAGTGGGGAAGCTTGTGAAAATAGATCAGCTGCAGGTTTGTTGATGCCCAACATCAAGGTCTCTGTTCCTTGGAATGGGTCCTGTCTTCTAAGTCCTGGAATGCAGAACTCACTGCTATGTCTTTGGGGATTTATATAATGTGCAAAACTCTTGCAAAGATTTTTATTAATTTGAGTAATAAAAAATTGAGACTAAAGGTTAAGGAGGAAGATCTTTCAAAAGATCTTGCTAATGTTTGGTCTTTTATTGATTCTCCTGGTTGTCACTCTTAAGGCAGTGTGCTGTAATTGAACAAAGGTGAGCTTTGGCATCAGATCATCTGATTTGATCACATCCAGCCTCTCATTAGTTCTGTGACCCTGGCTCAACTACCAAGACTCAGGGGTCTGTATGTATTCATTGGGGATAAGAACACCTGCCTTGCAGGTACCCGGGGAAGATTAGAATAGATAATATTCCAGGTACCTAGCAGAGTTCCTGGTACAGAGTATGAAGGTCAGTGTCCCTTCTTTTTTTTCCCATTGGAAGATAATAAGTTGCTGCTACTCAAAATATTATTTACATCTAAAATTGTCCAGGAGGGACAATATTGGTACTTTTAAAGTTATTGTATATATGTTTATATGTTCTACTGGTTTTTAAACATGATAACCAACTCAGCTTTGACATTTTATGAGATATGTGTAATATATTTTCCGTTGACTTCAGAATAACCTTCAAGAATGTCAGGTACCTCGAGACTATAAAAAAAAAAAAAAAAGAATGCTAGGGAACTGTCTTCACTGAATTTCTGTTTCTGTAGACTAACATTTCTTATGTAGGAGTTACTAGGAGGTCTGGTAAGAGCATCTAGGTTCAAAAGAGAGCAGAATAAAAAGCTGTAGAATTCCTGAGAAAGCAATCAGCTGAGCACAAAACAGGCAGCCCTCTTCCTTTTTGGCTCTTGGCCCCATTACAGTAGTTCAGATTTCATTTCTGGAGCAGATGAAGGGCAGACCTTGATCATGAGCTTTGCTGAAGCTTTCCAGTGACATTCTAGACCGTCTTTGGCTCTGGTCAGGATCCTAGAAGACTAAGTGTACCTGACTGAACCTCATGGTATCACATGATCCTAGGAAACATCACTTACTAAGTGCCACCGATAAGAATCCCATGTGAGTGCCAGCTCATACCAATTTACTCTTGGGCTGATGCCAAAGAAGAAAAAGCGTATTTCCTAACTAGTGTGGGACCACAGGAAGTCGTGTATGAATTGGGAAGCCTTTGCTCATGAAAGTTCAAGCATAAAATCTTATATCCTGGGGGGAAAATGATTTTCTGAATTTCCATGAAAAAAATAGGGAATTCATCTAGGAGCTTGACAGCTTGACTTCTCTGTAAGTTGTTAAAGATGGGTAGAGCCACTTTCATGTGTAAAAGTCATAGTACACAACGTTTACACTTTAAAAAGTGTCTTGCTTTCTGTTATCACCTAGAGATAACAGGAACTGGCTCGTTTTGCAATAATCCCACCTGGAGGTCAGGCAATAGCTGGTCTTTGTTCTTGGTTGTGAATAAATTTTCTGTTGACTGTAAAAGGAGCCCTCTTTTCTGCAAAGGGATGAAAAGATTGAGCTCACCCGATGGGGCAGAGAAGCTGCTACACAGTCATAGACTGTAGCTGATACAGAATCCGCTTCAGGCTCACAGCAGACATGGTAGACCCTGTAGACTACTAAATAGATAATGAAAGAGGATATTTTATTGGAGAGGACAGTACAACCAAACCTTCAAGTATCAAAGTGCTGCCCTGGCCTTTTTTACTTTAATTCATTTCAGCACTCTTTTTCATGGCCAGGTTGAATACATGTGGTAAACTATGCACATACACTAACCACTTTTTTCTGTCGTAAGTTTTTTCAGTGCAGCTCTTTTGTCAAGGTGACAGTCTGACATGTGGAAGGGTATACATGAGTGTGCTGTGCTGTGGTGGAATATGTGCCTTATAAATAACAGAAATAGACATCCTTTTGTGCTTGGCTTGACCATCTCTTTGCTTATTATTTATCTGGTATAGTTGTCATTTCTCTTTCAGAAACTTTTAGGCGGTGGAAAAGAAAAAAAACCTGTTTGTTTATGAACCATTTGGATTTTTAAATGTAGTTACCATGTGTGCTTTAATTTTGACTATTAAGAGTTTTTGGCTTGCTTGAGGTCAGTCTCCTGTGGCCATGGTCATGGGCAGTGGGACCTTCAAAGTTTTCCCCTAGCCCTGTGGCCTCATCTTATTTAAATAAACAAATATAAGCATATACAATGCATATAAAAACATGTGTGGCCACATATAGACACAGATGTAGATCTGCAAATGGCATAAGAAAGGATTAGATACCAGTGCAATGATCCCTAATTGGGGGATGGAGAGATGGGAATGACAGCTGTCTAAAATGCTAAATATTGTTTCATTTTAGGAAAAGTTAACATGATTACTTTAGCAAAGTATTTTAAAAGTACCAACTAAATTTTAGTCTAATGCCTATTTTCACTTAGTCATAAATTCTAATATTATTTAAATTAGGCTCAATTAATATCCTTTTTTTGAGTAATAAAGCATTACTTTTTGATTAAAGGGTTATCAATGATTGAAGAAAATATTTCATAGGAATTCTGTATCTTTTCGTTTTTGTAATACATTAAAATATTAGGTACTTTAAAATAATTTTTGCATTTTACATATTTGTAATTACTCTTTTAAAATGGTTTTAAAGGTATAGAACAAAGATATCAAAATATCTTTTTCTAAAAAAATATCTTTTTCTTTGCCACATTTCAATTTTACTTGCTTTCTAATGTATCTTCTAAAAGTCATTTATAGTGTCCCCTACTCAATAAGTGGGGAATAAATGTTGTGGGGTCCTTGTCAGAAATAAGTGTGTTTCAGAAGCTTAAATATATAAGCCTATATAATGGACTGTTGGTCTGTCATATAAGGCTAATGCTCTTCAATTTCATAAACTCATATTAACACCTTTAGGTGGTAAAAGCTATAGGAGAAAGTAAAGTTGGTCAGAATCCTTATTTTCAGGCTTTTATGTGAACCAATTTAAAAACAGGGTTAATGCCTTAAGCTGGGCCAGTGTGCTCATTGGCCATAAACTCTACTGCTCCCTATTGCATTATCCATTACATGATTATAATTACCTTCCTGGCCACCTCTGTGAGAGACTCAAAGAAGAGAAGAAGACAAACACAACCATAAAATTCTAATCTGATCCAGTGACAAGTCTTTGATGGCATGTATATCCCTACAGAGTGGTTGGCAGTATAGGGAAGCAAGAAAATGTAGCGATGCCCACACAGCCCAGGCCCTTAGCGAGGTGCTGCGAGGGCTCGTATAGAGACACTAAGGACTTCTTTACATCTGGATTTTGATCTGGGTGGGCCCTGATGAAAACAGATAAAGAGTTCAAGTGGCACATTTATAAACACCTTCATGTTTTCTTCCCCCCGTTTGCCCTTTCTATCAGGTGAACACACAGGATTTCAGAGGGCTGGTTCGGGAGGATGCTGTTCTCTACCTGTTAGAAATCCCCAAAGGTGAAATGGTGACCATTTTAGCTCAGAGCCGAGCTGATGGTAAGCAAGTTTGGTCATTAGTTTAATGGTGGAGGGAGATAGTGGAGAGGATTAGAGAGGTGTCTTGGGACCAGAATAGGTAAATTTGGGTATTAAAAAATTAAAATGGATCTTAACACCTAATCTCTGAAGACAATTTAGGTACCATTTAACTTTCTATAGAAATGTTTTCTATGCATCCACTGAAATAATCTCACTAGTTGTGTCAATTTGGAATAAAACTGCTTTTCTGAACAATGATCCATCCTTAAGTACAACCTGGAGTTATTTTTGAGTCTTCCATATGATGGATGCAAAAAGCCATACCCGCTAGTTAGCTCCCACATGAACCCATACCAGTCTGACAAGTGGCTTCACCTTTCTAGGCCTCATTGTTCTCATCTGTAAAATGGGGGTCGATAGTATCTTCCCTCTCTGCTTCAGAGGGTTGATTGACAACTGTATTAGTCAGTGTTCTCCAGAGAAACAGAACCAATAAGGCGTGTGTGTGTGTGTGTGTGTGTGTGTGTATGAGAGAGAGAGAGATTGAGATTGATTGATTGATTGATTGATTGATTATAAGGAATGACCTACCTAGATGATTATGGAGGCTGGCAAGTCCCAAGGTCTGCAGGGCGAATGGCAAACTGGAGACCCAAGGGAGCTGATAATGTAGTTTTAGTCCAAGTCCAAAGGCCTGAGAACCAGTAGAGCCAACAGTGTAGTTGGAGTCTGAAGGCTGGCGGACTTGAGACCCAAGAAGAGCTGGTGTTTCCATTTGAATCTGTAGACAGGAAAAAAACTGATGTCCCAGTTCAAAGTCAGAAAGAATTAGTTTCTCCTACTTGGGAGAGGGTTCACCTTTTTAGTTCTGTGCAAGCCTTCAACTGATTGGCTAAAGCCCACCGACATCGGGGAGTGCAGTCCACTTTACTTAGTCTACTGATTTAAACATTAATCTCATCCCCAAACATCCAGAATGTTTGACCAAATATCTGGGCACCCCATGGCCCAGTCAAGTTGACACACAAAATTAACCATCACAGCAACTCATAAAGTTAGTTTTTAATTCTTATTTCTATTTGAGCTATGGTTCCCATAGGATCTGTACACTGAGTTTGCTAAATGGAGAGAAGTTAAAGAGGGTGATCGGAAATAGGAGAAACTGATAACTCTTAAAGCAAAATGTGGCATACAGCGATGCTTTTGTCTTTCAGTGTATAGAGACATACTGGCTTGTGGCAGAGGAGATTCATTTTTTATAAGAAGCCACTTTGAATGTGAGAAGGAAACTCCACAGAGCCTGGCCTTCACCAGAGGGGAGGTCTTCCGAGTGGTAGATACCCTGTATGATGGCAAGCTGGGCCACTGGTTGGCTGTGAGGATTGGAAACGAATTGGAGAAAGGCTTAATCCCCAACAAAAGCAGGTATCTGAGATCACATACTCCTATACACCCCTTTTTGCCTTTTTCCCACAAATAAACCTCAATCTCAATACCCTCAGAAAGTTTGCCCACATTATTTGTCCTCATGTCCTCTCCCGTTATCTACTTCTTGTTTATAAGGAGTGGCTTGGAACTGTGAAATAGCTACTAGCTGCTTTGTGTGAGTATTTAGCATTACTTGGTTGGTTGTTGCCTTTGGCTGGTGTTTGAATGAATACCTTGAAACAATGTTGAGCAAATACCAAGTGGCCACAGCTCACCTCTCAGAAATATGTTGCCCTTGTCCAGTACCCGGCCCTCTTCCTCACCTCCAGTGGACACTTGGTTGACTGACGATGGGGAGAATAGGAAAGATACTTGTTCTTTGGCAGGGGTTTCAGATCCGTTTACTATATAGCAGCCTGTCAGAATGAGCCACTTTTAGTGTATTTATTACTGAGCTTCTGGTGGATTTTATGGAGACCCAGCCTTTATATGCCTCCCTTAGGAAGACAGAGTCCCACATTGCCTACCCTGTGAAACCTCTTCATTGTCAAGCTGCATCTTCTCCAATCCATGTTCATAAGAAATGAGTAGACTTGGCTAATGACATTCACATTTGCACATTTTCTAGCTCTAGAAATTTACTTGGATGTGGTTTCTTCCCTCAGAGCTGAACAAATGGCCAGCGTTCAGAATGCCCAGAGAGACAATGCTGGGGACAGGGCAGATTTCTGGAGAATGCGTGGCCAGAGATCCGGCATGAAGAAGAACTTAAGGAAGAGTCGGGAAGACCTAACAGCTGTTGTGTCGGTTAGCACCAAGTTCCCGGCTTATGAGAGGGTTTTACTGCGAGAAGGTGAGGAAGCCAAACAGAGCCAGGAACTGATCCGACTGGGCTCTGAGCCCATCTTTCTTCATTTTCAGATTGTAACTGTCAAGTTCAAACTTTTCTTTATCACTTATACCAAAGCCAGGTTATAGAATTGGAATCATATTCACACACGAAATGAGACTTAAAAAAATGTGAGCTGTGCAAACTCGTAAATGGAGGCATATTTCCACAATTTTAGTTATTTTTTTAAAATACTGCCATTCGAAAGTCTTTATATGTTACCTGTAGCAAAGTTTAATAAGAGTCAGGGGAATGAAGGCATATTCTTCAGAAAAGATCTGGGCTGAATTGGGGGTGGGAGAACGCACAATTTCTTTCATTATTCATGTTATCATTAGCCTGTAAAATACTTTTGCTTCTTATTTTAACAGATAAGGAAGTGTATGCATTTTCATGGATTTTCTTGTCTCATTTCAGCTGGTTTCAAGAGACCTGTGGTTTTATTTGGCCCCATAGCAGATATAGCACTGGAAAAGTTAGCAAATGAGTTACCTGACCTGTTCCAAACTGCTAGTAAGTCTTTCAGTGACATCTTTCTCTCACAAAATTTTTGTTTTGAAAAATATCTAACATACAGAAAAAAATGAAAAAAATGAACATTCACACACACTTCCAATTGAGTCACCATCTTGCCATATACACTCCTCCCGCAACCAGACAGACACACACACTTAACACACTTTTTCTGCTGAATCAATTGACAGTTAAAATTGCCGACATTATAACACTTTTTATCCCTGTGAATCTCCTAAGAATAAAGACATTCTCCTCCTACACAGCCGTGCTACCATGGTCACAGCCAAGAAATTTAACACTGGTACAGTAATATTATTTAGTATGTAGTCAGTTTTTCAAATTTTCTCAGTTCCAATTTTGTCCTTCATGGCTTTTTAAAAAAAATTCAGAATGCAACCAAGGATCCTACAGTACATTTGACTTTTTTGTCTTTCTAGTCTCTTTCTTTTTTCTAAATTATTTGGTGACATTGATATTTCAAAGAGTCCAAGCCACTTGTCTTAACATGTTAGACTATTTCCTCGTGATTAGATTTTGATTAAACAGCTGGTGTCGGCCCTTCCCATTGACTCTCCTAATGAAAGTCTCCTCATGTCAGATGTCCCATTATTGTTGAAGCCAGCTTGGTGTATTTGGTTGTCACTGATACCTAAAAAATTATTTAGCCTCTCGTTTTCGCTTTCGCAGAAACAGAACCGAAAGATGCAGGATCTGAGAAATCCAGCGGAGTGGTGCGGTTAAACACTGTGAGGCAAATTATTGAACAGGTGAGAAAATTCATCCAAAGGTCATGTTGTCAGAAAGAACTAAGTAGTGATTTGCTGAAGTCTTTTTTAGAATAGAATATGTATTTTAATAATCGTTCAATGTTAATAGTAAAAACATGAGTATCGTTGTGTGGAAACTAGTCAATATCCTATGGTAGTGATGTGTTGGGGTTTGTTTGTTTTTTTTTCATTATTCTCAGCATTATACCAGATAACCTGTTAATTCATTCTCTTAGAAATTCTAATAGATTGGTAATGTTAACTAGACATAATGCGAAGAGAAATGTTTTCTGCCTTTTGATTTAAATTGACAAGTTTTATCTGATATGGCCTTTACTTATTAAGACAAACTCTTTGATGCTGCATGACTTTACATACCATTAATATAACCTTTTCCCATTTCTTACAGGATAAACATGCACTACTGGATGTGACTCCTAAAGCTGTAGACCTGTTGAATTATACTCAGTGGTTCCCGATTGTGATTTTTTTCAACCCAGACTCTAGACAGGGTGTCAAAACCATGAGACAGAGGTTGAATCCAACTTCTAACAAAAGTTCTCGAAAATTGTATGATCAAGCCAACAAGCTTAAAAAAACGTGTGCACATCTTTTTACAGGTAAGTGAAATTTAAAATGTAGTCTTTGCTCCAAAGTGAAAATTAGACAATTGAAGAATGGATGAAATAAGGAAGTAAATCTGAATTGGAGAATAGTAATCTGAAATACTAGTCATGACTCCTTGAAAAGTAGTTAAGCCTATAAAATGAGTATATTTGACTCATGGCATTTGTATATTTAATTTTGACTGAAAGTGATCATAAAGATCCATGGCACGCAATAATTCGTCATTTTGATGAAGTTCAAATTTTTGTGTGGGACTACAAGGCTGGTTTTTGAGCCAAGCATACCACCTAGCACCCACATCTCTGCATCTGTTGTGTCATTGTTCTGTACTTACCATCCATGCATGTACTAACTTAAAAAGTATTAGAAACTTGATTTCATTATTTTAAAAAAATGTCCCCATAATAGAAACTTGAACACTGTAAATATTAGATGATACTAAGGATTTATTACTCCAGTTTTGAGGATGATAATGGTATTGTGATTATGTTTTTACAAAAAGAGTCCTTGTCTTTTAGGAATGTTTACTATTAAAATAGTTATGGATGACCTAATATATATTTATAGATGACATAATATGATGTCTGGATTTGCATAAATAATCTTCAGTGAGGAGAAGTGGGTAGGGCTATAGACAAGACAAGACTGGCCATGAGCTCTGATAGTTATCGAAGCTGAGGCTAGGTGATGTGCACATGGGAGTTCATTAAACTGTTTTCTCTACTTTTGTATATGTTTAAATTTTCCATAATAGAATATTTTTTTAAAGTTTCTGAAATGAAGACCCACTGCTGCTATTACTCATGAAAGTAAAACAATTTAAGAATATGATGTTTTATTAATTGAATATACGCCCTACCTATATAAATGACTAGTTCTGTGATTATGCAATAATTAAGGGCTTAAAAGGGTTACTAAAGTTTTTGGTTATGCAAGTTTGTGGAAGCCACATGTTGGATGTAATATCTTTAGGTTAATGATAGCTTTTTTGAGTTCAGCAACCAATCATTGTCAATCTATGTTATATTTAACATATCTGACACTGAGGAGGAAGAGAGCGTGAATTAATATATGTCCACATTAGAATCTTGTTTTACCATCACTGGCTTTTCTTGTTAAAGCGTGAGATGCACAAAATGCTGTAACTGAGAGGTTATTTAGCCAAATGCAAAGGAGGAAGTGGTCTGTCATAAACTGGAATTTTGTGAATATAGAGTTATAAAAGCTTGTACTTTTGATATATTCATACATAATGTTTCCTCTGTTGTTACTCCTGCTACTACTAATAGTAATAATATTAACATAACAATAATAGTCATTATTATGACTATTTTTATTTTAGTAACAGCTAACAGTAGTACAGCCTCTCCTGTGCCTTGTATTATTAGGCCATAAGAAGGGCCAGGAGACTTTTGCAAGGTTACACATCTATTTCTTCACCTAAGCTAATCAAGAAGTTGAAAGTTTAGGATATCTAAAGTCAGAGGCTCAAATGGAAACACAGACACTGCGAGCATCTGCTTTCATCTAGAACTTTGAAGTGACCACTCTCACCACTAGTTGCCAACCTCTGCTATAGAATTATGCAGTCTTCAAGGATAGATGGAACAGGGTGTCAAATAACTTTTACCAGCAAGCCCCAATTTTCTACCAAAGGCCTTTTACAGTTTTCTTCCAAATTTCTGAGTTTGACTCTTCAAAGCTGTATGGGAGGCCCCACTAAGTGCTTTCTGTTCCCTGTGTCTTGCTCAGCCAGCCAGACCAAGTTGTGACTTGATTGTGTGTGTTCCAGAGTCAGAGGTGTTTTTTTATGATTTTAAATTTATGGCATTTTTATGAATTAATAAAGTAGGAAAAAGTAGAGCTGCTTTGATGAACACATAATTCAAAATCAAGAGTTCTGTTGCCTATACTCTCACCAAGCTCAATATCCTTTTTCCCTTGTTGCACAGTAACAAGAAAATCCCATTGTCCACAGATGAGTAGTTAATTATGACAATGTTAAAAAGACTGTCCTTGCAAACTCAAGGTACTCCTCAGTTAAGTGAAGTTAACAAGGGACGCTTTATTTTGAGATTTGCCCCAAAACAAGTAAACTTGTCAACATAAGTTAAAATGTTAGGTTGCCTCCATTTAAAAAATTTTATTATAGGATACATTGTATGTGTTGAAAAAGTTATTTGTTAAAACATGGAGTTTGAATTACATGTTTTCTTAGAATTTCTGAAGCACTCAGTGGATGGTTTGAAGACCACAGAAATGGAATTATGAATTTAGAGACCCAAGCAGGGCCACCCTATGTGTGAAAGTATGGGATTTTAAAGTACCACAAGATATTTTAGCACTTTTATCAGCTTTCACAGTTTTCATTAATGTGAAATTCATTCAGTGTTGAATATTATTAACAAAAGTAATTCTGCATTATTATATAGTCTTTTGAAAAAGCTTGGAGGAAAAAGTGAATGTTGTACCAGCTGAAAGAACCCTAACTGCAGTAGGCAATCCTTGGTCTCCCTAAGGTGTATGGAGACTCTGATGACCACAAGAAGCAGAGGGATGATGCTGGTCTGTCTGGCCAAGCACCTTGGTTGACGCTTCCCATTCAAGGAGGTGGGGGCGGGTGTCTCTGCCATTTGAATAGCTCAACTGAGATTTAATTTATATATCCTACCATTTTACCCATTTAAAATGTATAGTTCAATGGTTTTTAGCATATTCAGAGTTGTGTAGCCATCACCACAATCCATTTTAGAACATTTCATCACCCCAAAAAGAAAACCCCATATCCATTAGTATTCATTCCTAATTTCTCCCTACCCCTCCAGCCTTGCATCTCACCTTTTGCTATTGCTGTTGACACTCTCCAACCTCCTTGGCTGGGGAGGGAGTAGTGACCACACTTGTTCCAGAGTACAACTGCCAGGATGCTCTTAGAATCTCAGGACTTCCAGCTGAGACAGAGGCTGATTAAAGATCCTTTCAATATTTCACTTTCTTGAGTTTGAGAGATGTACTAAGCCTATCCAGGGATATACAGGTCCAGTCCAGAGGTTGGGAACAGTAGAAAATAACTAATATTGCTTGAAGCCAAAGACTCTGAAGAACCCAATGAGCAAAAGCCAACAGTAGACCAAAGGTGTTGAATTCCAAAGTAAACCTTTCAAAAGAAGGTAGCATCATAATCGTGCACCCACCTGTTAAAGAGAGGGCAGGTACCTGAGTTGGATGTTATCAGCTTAGCCGGATGTTACCTTTATATGGGGCTTAGGAAATTGGCTACAGTGAAGTTCTTTTTTCTTTCTTTTTTTCCCTTTTCTTGTACTTGACTCAATGTGAATTCAGTAACAGGTTTTATGACCTTTTTCATTTCATCAATGTGCATGAACATATTTTCTGCATTTTATAAACAGCCCTTTTAACTTTAGGTTTTCCTGGTAAATATGGTAAATATAGACTGTACTCATCTCAGACAACTCCAACTTAAAGCTCAAAAAGGTAGCTGAATGTCCTGTATACAGTTAGTGCAAATCACTCATTTCATCTCTGGAGCATACAGTCTTACTTCTATATTTAAGTACTATGGCATCACGTTTTACCCAAGAGCACAGTAATCTTTGCAAAGTACCATAATAAGGATGCAAAAGCCCAAGGAATCAAGGTTAATTTTCCTTGAGTTGTCCAATGTATCAGTTTATTCTAATGCTATAAATAATTAACAACTAGGGAAATTGTAAGCTCATTCAGGATATTTTAAGGTCAACATTAGAACTTAAATCAAAGAATGGTATATGTTACTAGGAAGAAACCTTGAAGCATAATTGCTTACAAAATTTGCTTAGTAGTTCTTTTTTGGCTATCTATAGAGAATTATGCAAACTTCGGAATAGGTGGAGCAGGGTACCAAACAACTTTTACCAGCAAAGCCCCAGTTTTCTTTTGGGTGCTACACAGAATGCCAATACAAGGCTGTGACATTGTCCTTTTTTAAAAAATAATCCTGGTTTTCCTGCAGCGTGATCATTTTAGGTCCAATTTAATTTATTATTCTGGACCAATTTGCTTCTCAGGTTTTATCTCCATTAGGTCCATAAATACATATTGCTGAAGAATGATTTGCATATGTTTTACTTGGTTGGCATTTTATATTGGTGCTCTAAATTCATATTTTCAGCTGGGCTTTGTCGTGCAGTGGCTAAGGCCATAGGCTCTAAAAGGAAACTTTTGAGTTTGTATCTAGGCTTCTTCAGTTATTTAGTGTGAGGCCTTGGGCTAGTTAATTGCATTACTGTGCCTCAGTTTCTCTTCTCTAACATGGGGATAATGCACTACCTACCTCACAAGGTCTGTATGAGCATGAAATGTGCTTATCCATGTGAGGTATTTGGAATAGCGCTTGGTCAATTCATAGCAAGTGCTATTATCTAAGATACGTTTTGTTCTGAACAGAAACTGTATCTTACTTGAATATGCACCTGTAGAGCTGTATGTATATTCTAAAATATTTAAGTCTATCAAAATGATCTGCATTTAAGTGTTATCTTCAGTATTTTATTGGAGGTATCTAACAGCACATTAGTGAATATTTTTCTTATTTGTAATACACATGTCTCTGTAATAATCTTTAAAATATAGTACTTTGATATTGGTTTTTGATGAGCTTTCTTTGCTCCTGAAAATGTACTCTTTAAAAATTTATTTTTTAAAGGTACTTTTTCTGAAAAAATAGACATTCTGAAAATTCATCCATTTTTAGCTTTATATCATCCATCTGCAGTGAAAACTCAACGAAAGAGATTTAGTATTTAAATATGTGTGAACTTTTCTTGCCTTTGCCAATGTTTTAATTCAGATATGACAGAAATGAGTATAAATTATGTCAAATAAGTTTTCTTAAGTTGCTCTGGAAATTGATGCAGACCTTTTTGCCTACATTTCTACAGCTACAATCAACCTAAGTGCAGCCAATGATAGTTGGTTTGGCAGCTTAAAGGACACAATCCAGCATCAGCAAGGAGAAGCAGTTTGGGTCTCTGAAGGAAAGGTATGTGGCATAAATACTCTGCTGTGAGGTGAGACTCTGCGTTTTGAATCTTTTCTCAAGAGGGTAGTGAATGTAGTACAGCCATGCGCATTTGAAGTGATTCCAAAGTATGTGCTAATCAAGTTTGACATTTCATAAATTCTCTGAAAAATAATCAAATGAAGGGGCTTTTTTAAAAAAGCAGAATGTAATATACGCAACCCTACATTCACTTCCTTTTTACTTTTAACGTAGTAACTAGTCATGTATTGCAAGCACACTAATCAGAGCTTACAAGATCTCTAGCTGAGCACCACAGCTGACAAAGGACGGGGAAACTGAGAGTGGAGGTGAGAGGTGAGTTTGAGGGCCATGGAGAACATGGTTAAAAATTAATAGAGAGCAGAAAAGTGAACAGAGGCGGAATCATTTGCTTAGAAAGAAGGTTGGCACAGAATGTGTCTTAGGCATTTGAGTAGGTGATAAGAGGACGTTAGGAAATTTGCGTAGGCTTCTAAGATTGGCTAGTTTCTCATCCATGGACGTAGCTTATGCACAACTCTACCGAAGGGAGGATACAGACAGAGTATATGATTTTCTGCGGTTCTAGGAGCCTGTGGTGCGAGTCTTCTGTAGTCCAGCAGAATTGAAGTAGCTTGTGGGACCATAGAGGTACAGTTTCATTGCAGAAGTGAGTCGATATCCAGTGAGATTGTCGAGTCCTAGTCTTGTCCTTTGGGAACTGCATATTTAGTCAAGATGTCTAGCCTCTCCTGAGCACCCACAGTCTGCTAAGACTCTGTGCTAGCCTCCTCACTGACAAGTTGAATAGGACAGAGTTTCTGCCCTCAAGGATTTGGGAATCTGGTGGCTGAATGAAGGGGTATGCAGCACAAGTTAGCGTGCATTTTTTACTAGGAGACAAGTACTAGCAGAAGAAACTCGAGAGAAGCCAGATTCTGGAAGAAAAGCACAACAGTCAGAGGAAGCGGACTCAGTAGCATTGTTAGAGGATGGATGGTAGCAAGAATAGATAGGGTGGAGAGTTCCTAATTTGAGTTCCTGCACAAAAATTAACATAGTAATTTAAAGCCAAGTGATTCAGGAAAATAAAGGTGACTTCCCTTTCTAGAAAATGTTTTAGTCTTGGCTGTGCCCTTGGGAATTTTCTTGAGTTCCCACTCCCAGGAGCCATAGCACACACCACTGACCCTCCGAAACAAATTCCTCTAGATGGAAGGGATGGATGATGACCCTGAAGACCGCATGTCCTACTTAACCGCCATGGGCGCGGACTATCTGAGTTGCGACAGCCGCCTCATCAGTGACTTCGAAGACACCGACGGCGAAGGAGGCGCCTACACTGACAATGAGCTGGATGAGCCAGCCGAGGAGCCACTGGTGTCTTCCATCACCCGCTCCTCGGAGCCGGTGCAGCATGAGGAGGTGAGGTGAGGCGAGGCAGGCCACAGGCTGCGAGGCCATGGGCAGGAAAAGAAGGTTTGGTGTTTCACTTGAATTCTTCTGGACGACTGTTAATTCAGGATGCTGTAGAAGATATTTCTAGGGGTTGGAACAGATGACTTCTAGGGATTCTCTCATTCCAAGTCAGTGCCTGTATGGTCGCAGTAGTGGTCCATGGGAAAGTGGGACAGGGACTGAGCGCTGGGAAAGGTTGCGTGGTCAGCAGTTATCACACCCATGCGCTTGGGCATGATGGGTAAACTGAACGGCGTTATGAGCCAGCTCTCCAAATTACAGGTGGAACATTGCTTTTTAAATACAATATTGTTGTATTTACTTGTAACCTTTGATTAGGTCTCTCTCTATATACTCTTAGGTATCCTTGCCCTTCTCCCGCCTACCTCTAACCTTTCTAATACTGCCAAAGCTCCTGAGTGTTTCCCCATCAGTTTCCTTCTCTCTTGTATTTCAGTTTTTGAATTGAGTTCATGATCGCATATGTCTGATCACATGTACTATGCATCCACTGGCTAGTGAATAGACAGCTTCTGTGATCCTAGAAATCACAGTGATAGGCACTAAGTTAGGACCAGAGCAATTATTAGTTACATCTCAGAGAACATTGGGATAATGATCTTTGTAGATGAGATTATCCATATATTTGGATAATTATTGTTGTGGACTTCCCTTTAGCAGTTTAGCTCATTTCAGTGAATGATTTTATTTTTTATGAAAAAGAAGTACCAAAAATTAAGTTGAAAGGGGTGATAAAATCCACCATGACAAAAAAATTAGTATATACCACTGGACAAGTTGTAAAGAATAAATTAACTCTTCAGTATCTACAGATAGAGACGAGCTAAATGCTTAAAAATGTTAAATGCCAGCTATAAGTGACAAAAGGGATTTTAGACTTTAGACTTTTTTTTGTATTTTAAAGGAAGAGACTACTACAATGGATGCATCTAGTTTAAAAAAATATATCTGAAATATTTGCTAATGGGAGCATGCCTAGTATCTGCCTTTTCTATAAAGAAGCACTGAGTCAGTATCTGAGCTTATGCAAATTATGAACTTTTATGCAAGTTATAACCCTCCAATTCTGAATATGTGCAAGTCTTCAGAACTCCAGCAAAGCAGACGAGTGCTCTTTTCTCTCTGCTTGGATGTTCTTGTTGTGAATGAACCTTTATGTCTTGTAGAGCATAAGGAAACCCAGCCCAGAGCCACAAGCTCAGATGAGGAGGGCTACTAGCAGAGATCAACTTAGGGACACTAGCCCACCCCCGGCATTCAAACCAGAGCCGCCCAAGGTACGTGGCTGGGAAGAAGCCCAGGATGGGAAGGGAAAGGAAGTGGACGTCCCTGGAACTCCCTGCATAGCCAGGGAAGAGCGCACACTATAAAATGGCTTTGAATTGTGTTTTTGACTCACCATTTCTCTTAGAACTTCCCTTTTGACCTATTTGGTAAAACCCAAAATTAGAGAAGGGTGAAAAGTTAGGAAGGAGGTAAAGGAAGGTTAAAGAGAGTGTACAATTCTAGGACTGTTAGTTTTTTTAAAAAAATCAATCGATTGATATAGAAAGATGAAAGTTTGACCAATACTGCATGCCCAGAATCAGCAGTCTCAGAATCTGCTTTTCTGTCCAATTAGAATGTTCTGCCCACAATCTGATAGATGCACCAGAAAATGCTTACTGGTGATTTGCTAAAGAAAACAATCATCACAATTTTTTAGTAACTCTTATTATGATGATGGTTTAATTTATTTTTTAAATAAATCATTATCCAGAATAGAATCAATATAAGAACACATGGGTGTTTATCATATGATTCTTTATCTCCTCTCTGAATCAAAGCTGTGACTGTACACTTTTCCTTACAACTCAATAACATTTCTCTATTTAACTAAATAATTTAGGCGAGAAGAAAGTACTGATGTATTGTGAGCTATTAGAAGTAATTAGTGACCTCATAAAATATATCAGTGACAATTTACAAGCTGGCCTAGGATCAAACTATGAAAGGAAAATGGCCATTGATGTGATATGCCCTCCCCCATCCCCACTCTGGTCTCATCCATGGCTGGATATGGGCCCAACCTCCAGGCCAGGGCATGGACCCTTGGTGTGGTATGAACTAAGGAGCCCACTCTTTGATCCTGAAGCCTGACTTGTTCTGAGATTTCTCCAAAATTCTAATCCCTTCCAGTGTGAAATGAGGTCTGATCTACCTCTGGCATTTGCT
Organism: Pteropus alecto; assembly: GCF_000325575.1. Classification (NCBI taxonomy): domain Eukaryota; kingdom Metazoa; phylum Chordata; class Mammalia; order Chiroptera; family Pteropodidae; genus Pteropus; species Pteropus alecto. Next base: position 16,946,752 of record NW_006441071.1, read on the forward strand.
GGACTCCCAGCACTTCCCCAGCATCCTCTCGATTTCCAGAGCTTTTATTCTTTTCTGTAGGGAGCGAGGTAGGGATCAGGTTGCCCAATCAGTGGCTGTTTGCCCTGCCATATTTGATTTTTTTGGTCAGAATGGTATTTTTTGACCACCTTTGGAAACTGATCAGGAAATGGAGTGTATTAAATCACTAATATAGATGTGAAAATAAACCGAAAGCCCAAGATCAAAATCTGTCATTGCTCTCTGCAGGCCAGAACCCAGAACAGAGAAGAGTCCTTCGAATACTCCAGATCCTATGAATACAAGTCAAACTCCCCCCCAGCTATGGCTGGTCACGAAATTCTGGGGGCATCTGCCAAAGGTCATCCTCCTCCCGTTGCAGCGAAACCTTCCTTTGGCCGGCCTATACTGAAGCCCTCCACCCCGGTCCCTCCCCCAGAGAGTGAGGACACAGGAGAGGGCAGCGAGGGGCAAGATAACACACCCAAGTCTGTCCTGGGCAAAGTGAAAATATTTGAGAAGATGGATCACAAGGCAAGATTACAGAGAATGCAAGAGCTCCAAGAAGCACAGAATGCAAGGGTAATTGTTTTCAAACTACTAGGTTGTCTTAAGGTATCAGCAATGAGCATTTTAAATGGGTTTCATTTCAGTATAATGGTGTACAGTCCTTTTTCCATTGCCACAGACATAAAAGGGACATTCACATGCATGATGTCAATGGCACATCCTGTGTATCTCATTTCTAGATTGTCAGCTATTTGTGTGTATCTCTTTTTCTTCCAATCAAGAAAGCCTTAACAATACAGGTGAATCAGATTCTGTGCTTTGTACTTGAGAACATTATGTTGGGTTCTGGAATGTGGAAGTGTGACAAGAGAATCAGTGCCGCTCGGAAGTTATTTTTTGTTAAAACATTTGCTGTGTTTACTGAGTTCTAATTTGCTCCCAGATTTGCCATAGAAACCAAGCAAACCTTGGGTTCTAAAATTGACAAAATGATAGGCCCTTAGATTGTACTTTTTTATATTGTTGTTTATATTTTTGTACCCTGAGCAGATATAACCTTTCAAAAGTTAAAGAAGAATTTAGGTAAAGGTCTGTGGAGCATATTTTGCCCGGTGGATATGGGAGTTTTCTTCATTTAAATCTATCACAACAGCAGTGCTTCTTAGCGTTTTTCTTTGTTTCTTTTTTTTACTGTGGTAAAATATACATAACATAAAATTTACCATTTTAACCATTTTTAAAATGTTCATTGGCGTTAAGTACATTCACATTCTATACACTTATCTCTTATCATCTATCTCCAGAACTTTTTCATCCTCCCTAACTGAAACCCCGTACCTATTAAACTATTCAGCAATTATTTCCCATTTCATGCCCCCCGCCACCCCCAATCCCCATCGTCCCCTGGTAACCATGCTATTTTTTTCCTCTGTGATTTTGACTACTTAGCATCCTCATATAAGTGGAATCATACAATATTTGTCCTTTTGTGACTGGCTTATTTCCCGTAGTATAACTTCCTCAGGGTTCAGCCATGCTCTAGCATGTGACAGAATTTTATTGCTTAAAACATTTTTCCTACTTGACATGTACCATTAGGCATCACACAGCAGCATGGAAACCAGAGAGTTGCTTCTATTTTGCCTCTTCTTGAAATGGAATTAGAAACCAACAAGTGACTATTCAGTGGTTCATTCTTTCTTTCTTATTCTTTTTTGTCTTAATCACCACAGATTGAAATTGCTCAGAAGCATCCTGATATCTATGCAGTTCCGATCAAAACCCACAAGCCAGACCCTGGCCAGTACACAAGGTAAGGGCTGCTTGACAAGTATAGGTCTGCAAGAGGGGCTTACCTCGGACTTGGACTCCTAAGAAAGTATTTTCTTTATTCGCATTTCAAAGTAATAAGATTTTTTTCCTGGTCAGTGGTTTGCCTTACTTATTTAGACAAATTTAATTTTAAAGATAACAGAATCAAAATTTCATGGTAATTTTGTCTGTGTGCTGAAACTCTGACAAAGTGTAATCGTTGACATTTCAAGTCAGTCCCCTTTGACACTTTGAAGCGCAGATATATTAAATTGTAATAGGATAGCACATGAGCAAACTTCCTGGGTACGTAGACCAGTTTCGTCACTACTGTTTTCTGGGACCAAGCCAAGCTCCTTAATTCCTTTGTATCACCTAGCGAAGTCAGGCCACTTGTGCTAACCTGTGGTTTGAAGGAAAGATAACAATCAATTGACGATGTTGGTAAGATGCGACATTTTAAAAAATGCTACCTAAGCACTAGGAATTACCACAGTATCTTCCTGTTGAACTTTTACACTGCATCATTTCCTGCTTCCAAGAATAGTGCAAAAATAAATCACATTTCTTGTGGCTGTTCTGCCTGGAAGCTAGAGTCTAATTTTACAGCAGTAGAAAACTAGGGGCAAATTCTACCAGTCAAACAGTAGCACTTGTGCCAATGAACTTAGGGGTGGGCAGGGCACCCCTTGTCTAGCTAGGGAATCCTTAGGGTAGGGAGCACCTGGAGGGCTTCCTCCTTCATTACCCAAGCAGGCATCAGCCTTGACCTATTACTCTTATCCCCACTCCCATAACTCTGAACCTGAAGAGGGGCCAGGAGTGGCCCTGGTTTGTCAGCACAGTGTGGCTCAGAGGTAAGTGGTCTTGGGTGATTGTCCACTGTGCATTTAACCCTCTCAATTTTTTAGTTCCAGACCCCCTGAGCCACAGAAAGGTCCTTCCATACTCTATCAAGATGCCAGAGGAAGTTATGGCAGTGACGTGGAGGAGGAAGAATATCGCCAGCAGCTGGCAGAACACTCAAAGCGTGGTTATTATGGCCAGCCTTCCCGATACCGGGACACAGAGTTGTAGGTGTCTGAGAATTGACTTTTCGTACCCAGCTGCCGCCACCTCAGAGTACCTGCGAAGCCACGGGATGGTTCTTTCCAGTTAAAATGCACCGTGGAGATGTGCCGGGACCTGAGTTCCTGTCCAGGGGACAGCCAAGCAAATTCAGAACTGAAGGCTCTATTTGTGGGGCTGGGTCTGGGGAGGTTTTGGCTTTTTGCTCAGAATTCAGAGAAACACTACAGTTTGATACTGTTTCCTGCTTCAGTGGACCAAAATCTGTATTAATTCTGTTTGCATATTTTTAACATGTCTATTAAGAATTAATAACTACTTTTCCTCATTAATAGCTGTCTTCAAGGACTGTTTCAATGTGAGACAGAATGTGAAAAAAAGAATAGAAATACTGTTGGACTCCAACTAAATTCAAAGAAGTATTTTATTACAACTTTAAGTGCCTTTGATGAGAAGTGTCTTAAATTTTCTTCCTTTGAAGCTTTTTATGCAAAGCCATAATGGACTAAACTTTTTGACTACATTTTCATACCAATTTAATAGCTATAGTTTTCCCTGCACTGTGTCATCTTTTCAAGGCATTCGTCTTTGTAATATTTTCCATAAATTCTGACTGTATGTATATAGCTATTCTTGGTAGTTTGGCTACCAGTGTTAAACAGGTTGAAGACCAAGAAACTGGTATAGAAAGTTTTTGTTTGTATAAAACTATGTGCTCCACAAAAGCAGATACTCAAGACAAACACAATTTCCAAAAGTGTGTGTGTTGACAACAGTTTTATAATGTAATAAAAAGGAGGACATCGCAATCAACCAATTTGCTTTGTGGTGGATTTCTACACTGATTCCTATTTTTAAATGCAACTTGTATTTCAGTTATTGATCATATAAGTGAGGATGTGCCCCTTGCTGAAAGTTGGAATATGGAGACATAGGAAAAAAACAAAATAAAAACTACCCGTAATCTCATTTCTCAGAAAACTTTGGTGCATATCCTCTAATTATATATTTGTGGATGTCTGTGTATGTTATACTTGGAGGTAAACTATGTTTGGAGTTCTGTTTCTTAGCTTTTCTATTTAGCATTCTGTCATGAACATTTCTCTCAGGTAGTTAAAACTCAGGCAAACATTGCTAATAATTAGAATAATACATTGTGTGACTGCTTCATAAGTAGACTGTTCTGCTATTGTGGCTGTTTGTAATGTTTCCAGTCTTTTGCCACTTTTACATGAAGTATACCTCTTTATATGTGAATCTATTTTCCTATGTCAGTGATCAGCGTTTCAATCCTTTTCTGCAGGTAGTTTCTCAGAAGTGGAATTGCTGAGCAAAAATATAGGAACGTTTTTAAGGCTCTTAAAGTTTATTGCCAGATTGCTTCCTAGAAAAATCGCATCAATTTATACTCCCACATTCACTCTTTAAAGCCTAAAATATGTTTAGAATTTAAGGATGACAGTCTAGGAATTTAGGCTTGTATGAATCAAAAGTATACTGATTTTAGGAAAGGAAAAGACTTTTGGTTCCATTAAGGGTCTGTTATAATATGCATTGACATAAAGGTGTTAAGCTTGTGATTTAGTCGAGTTAGAAATTCGGCTGACTTATAACTGAGTTATAAATATATCCTTGGTTGTGTCTATCAATCTGGGTGCTGAAATTCATAAACCATTTAGTGCAGTAGATCAAACTTCTGAGCAGTCCTCAAGGCACTGACTCAAATCTGCATGTTTCATAAATAAAAGCCACCTTTTGTCGATAGAAAAAGAATACACTGGTTAAATATATGATGATTTAGTTTGCATATGTCCTTTAAACACAGGAATGAGCCCTTCTGCAAACTCAGGTAGGGGAAGAGAGGAGGCTTTTTAGCAGGAGCTAGGCTGTCATCTGATCCAGCACTATTTTTGTAATACCTTAAGTGGTGCAGACAGGCAGAACCTCTGATCCACAGAATGTCTCATAGTATGCCTGATAGGCCACCGGTATCTGCCCACCTCCTTTTAATTTATATTCTGCTTTGTTCAGGGAAGGATTTAAGGCTGCCTACAATATATGTGTAGTATAATTAAGAAAAATGGGTGCTAGGCAAATGAGGAAAGGCGAGAATTTCAAAATAGGAATGACAAAGCCACAAGCGAGAGTAGTGTGTAATGTAGGAGCTGTCAGGGCTCCTCTGCTGTCCCAAGGCTAGTGTGGCGCACGTGATCTGATTCAGAATGTCCCTAAGTGGGGAAAGTCGTTTGGAATTTTCTTCCCCTCCAGCATTCTGTTTATTCTGTGGGGTCTTAGGTTGCATCATGCAACTATCGCTACTTATTTGCAAGGATGATTTTGGAGGTACGTTTCTTAACTGTGTTCTTTCGTGGAGGGCAGTAACACAATTCCAAGGGCCACTCAGTGAAAGTTATGAAGAAAGCACCCAAAGCTGTAGTGTAGAAACACCACTATGCATTTTGGCCTAATCCAGAGAGGGGCAGGGGAAGAATATTTGAGGGAATTGACTCACATGATTATGTAGACTTGGTAAATACAAAATCCACAGGATAGGCCTGTAAGCTAGAGACCCAGGGAAGACTTGCAGTAGATCTGCCTCTGAGGATTAGAGGAGAGAGGAACAAAGAGAATGAGGAACTGGAGAAAATGAGGGAGACGGGCTGGACCTAAACCAGAAACTTCCCATCCCCCTTTCCTCCTCTAATCCCCCATCCACTGGCAAGCTCTTTTCCCTTCATCCCTCTTCCCCACCAGCCATTCTAAAACAATTCCATTAAGCTACAGGAAGTATAGAAGGGCCAAAAGGACCTGTGGGAAACATAGCTGATAAATACACATAAACCTCATTAGAAGCACAGGAAATGGGAACCATAGCAAGATACTTTGGAAGGGTTTGAAATAGGGAAAGGTTCTGAATGCTTTCGAAATGAACACACCTTTGAGTCAAAATGTAAATGATTCAAATATCAAGTATTTAAAAATATCAAAATGATGTTTTACACCAATAAATATACTAGCATTTATTACTTGAAAATAGCGGGCCAGAATATAAAAGTCACTAATGCAGTGCCTACCCCAAATCAAATGTTAATTCCTCCCTTGGAACTAACCAGGAGCTGGCTTCCTGTTATCTCTATCCTGCTGTCACAGCGCAGAGAGGTTATGAACTCAGATTCTGGAACTAAAGCGATTTCATGTTCAAACCCAATTTTTGTCAGTTATTAGTTTTGAATTTGGGGCAAGTTACTCAAATTTTTTAAGCTTCGGGGTTTTTATTTTTATAAAATACGGATAGGAAATTATAATACTATATTTTTGTGTGTATGTCACTTTAATAGGATGGTATACATAAAATGTTTGCAATAGTAACTGGCACAAAATAAATCCTCAATAAAAGTATTATGACTATCAATGGTATCACCATACTAATTTAGAAACCTGAGTGGAATTGGTGTCTTTGATTTTCTTACTTTTCCTCCAAATGATGACCTATTTTATTCTGCTTAAGAACTATTTTTACTTTGTCCCTCCATCCCTTTTCCCATAGCCATTATCCTAGTTCAGACAGTTGTAAACTCTAATCCAGGTAGCAGGCAGAATCTATTTCTAACATTGATCTGAGAATGTTTCCCTTCTGCTTAAAAAGACAGTGAGAATTCCCCTTGCCTAGACCAAAGTTTAATTCTTTTATTTGTTATTGAGACATAATTGAAATGTAATACTGAGTAAGTTTAAGATGATATACAATGTGTTGATTTGATACATTTATGTATTGCAATATGATTACCACCTCGGCTTTAGCTAACACCTCCATCACATCATGAAATTACCGTTTCTTTTTTGTGGTGAAGACAATTAAGATCTAGTCTCTTATCAACAAAATTTAATCCTTTATCATGGCAATCAAGGTTTTTCTGCTGTCCCCGTGGTAGACTGCATCATTGGCTCCAGGTCTTCACCCTTCTCAGTTACGTATGTCCTTTGCTATGTGACTACTGTTCCTTCCACTGAAGAGTCTGAATCTGTTTTCTCAATCTTTGGCTCTAGGTTGACCACGTGACTTGCTCTCTTGTACGTTGCCATCATATGAGAGGAAACTTCCCAGGCCACCTGCTGTCCGCTGAGCAGGATGAGAGAGATGTAGAGCAGAAACATTCTAGCTGAGTCCAGCCTAGATCAGTAAAAGTATGAGAAATGATAAACAAGTGTTGTTTTAAGCCACTGAGTTTTGGGGTAGATTGTTATGCAGCAAGAGACCCCCAAATCCTTTTTCAGGTAACTCTCTCCTGCAAAGCTCATGTATGTCTCAATTTCATAGGATGACTTGCCCCCACTACCTTTTTTGAATTGTCCGCTCTTCGTGCCACTGGGAATACTCTTCCCTTTTCTTCGTTATCTTTCAAAACCCTTAGTCACTCTTCTAGGACCAGCTAATATGTCATATTCTTTGTCAGACCTTCTTTGATGCCTCCAACCAAATTTAACACTGACTCCTTCAATAAGCTTCCATAGCCCTTCATCTGAGTCTTCTGGCATATTCTAGTTATCACTGTACAGATCTTTTCCCCACTCATTTCTGTTTTCTTAAAGGGAGTGTGTGGGTGCGTGTGTGTGATCTTTTTATCCTCTTCAGTGCTCTATGTATATTCCAGAAATATTTTTTCTGTAAAAATGGAATGAAAGAATAAAGGAAGACATAAATTGAAATGTAATGTCTGTCTTTTATCACAAAAGCAAATCAGTGACATAATGATTTTTCTGACCTTGTGCCCAGCTTAAACTTCGACATGGATACAACTGACATAAACTGGAGAACACTAGTAAAACAAGTTGAGAAAAACTGCTAAGAACTTAGTTTGGCTAGAAAAAGGCTAATATTACAGTATAATTCACAAAAAGATAAAATTATTCTCATGCAAATATAAAAGAAACACATGTCAAAGATTTTATTCAGCCCATTACTTAATGAAGGAATGAGTACGATGTTAAGACTGATTTAAAAAGCATTTGAGGAATCAAGTCTATATAACTAATTAAGGAATATTAAGGAATAAATGTATCAAATCAACAATAAAAATTCTGAGTTAAATACAAAACTGGTTCATATCCTACAGAAGAATAATGAAAACCTTTGTAGATATCTTTTCCACCAGACAATTTGCATCTCTATCAGACAAAAATCTACACATTAACATGTAATTTCTGAAAACTGTGATCAATAGCTTTAGCACTAATCAGCCACTATGTGAATTATTATGCTTAATAGTCACACAAACTATTTTGTAGATCATTAAAAAGATTAATTCTCTAAATTTGGATTATAGCAGGAATTTTGGCAAGCAAAGTCAATTAAAAATCTTGAGTGTGCTGAATATGACCTATTCTCTGCATTTCAAAAGTTGGTAAATTGTAAATTCTTTTATTTGCATGAGAATTTCCAGAATTAATTGTCCAATTTGTTCTTTGTAACAGCCCTGCAACGTAAGAATGGCAGGTATGCCACTTACTTGCCCAGAATCCTTCAGCTAATGAATCACAAGTATAGTTTGGATTCAAAACAGTTTTCTGCTTCAAGTCCAGTTTTCCTCTCTTTCCATCTAGAAGCCCCTTCTATAGAATCTCTCAAAATAGTTTGTTGATCATGTTGTATACTTTTCTACTTACAATTTTTTTTTTTAATAGCACTTTAGAACTGCGTCTGCAAATTGCCAGAACTCATGGAACTAATCTATTTCACAAACATTGTTTGGCCCACACAGGGTGATGAAATTTTATTTATTTAAAAGTTGGGAGATTTTACATACAAGTCCAGATTTCGGGCTTTTCTTTAAAAAAGAGAAGATGTGGCAGTTCTGGGCTCACGTCTTTGCATGACAACTGTAGGCTAGAGCTGGATGGCTCTGCTGCCTCATACAGATAGCTCTCACCCAGCCTCATTTACTAACATGGCCTTCGTGATTACTGAGGGCATGTTTGCAAACCTCACTCACCTCTTCCCTGTTTCCCCATTCCCCTACCAGACCCAGACCTAAGCAGCATGCAGCATCCACACAGCTGCTCCCCAACAGGTCTGCAACTTACTCTACATGATGGGCCAGAAATTTCACCTGGCTCTAAATGGAAAAATGAGTATTTCTTTTCGGGTCCTTTTCTATGTGGCTACTACAGTTTAAATGGGTGTGAATAAGAAATAGAGATTTTGGGAAGGGCGGCAGATGTATTTTTGTAGCTTAGAAAATGACCTTGCAAAGCTCAGCTGAATAAGGACCAATTAGGGTTTCTGAGGGATGGCTATCCATCTTCGTTAGCAAGATGATTGCAAAGGTCAGAACTGTGGAACCAGTCTGGGGAAATGCATTCTGAAAAATTCTCTAAAGAAAAATAATGTTGTCTAGTACATTAAGAGCGATTAGACGATAGTTTTAGTCCCAGCTGCAAGTCTTGTGCCTGTATTCCTCTTCAGGCTTAAATTAATTAACCTTTCATAAAATAGTCAACGTTTAGCCATCGACAGATATGCGCATGACAGAGAGGAACGGAAACCTGTGCTGTTCAAGGGTCAACTGTAGTAGGTGCTCAACAAATTTAAGCCTTTCTTTTTTTAGCTAGATACAAGAGTTTATAATTTTTCAAAAATTGAGGTAAAATTCACATGATAATATAAAGTGAACCATTAACCATTTTAAAGTGTACAATTTAGTGGCATTCAGTACATTCACAGTGTTGGGCAAGCAACACATCTGTCTAGTTCCAAGACGTTTTCATTACCCTAAAAGGAAAACCTATACTCATGAGGCAATTATTCCCTATACACTTCTCCCCCAACCCCTGGCAACCATTAGTCTGCTTTCCGTCTCTATAAATTTGCCTATTCTGGATGTTTACCATAAACGGAATCATACACTATGTGACTGTATCTGGCTTCTTTCACTTGGCATATTATTTCAAGGTTTAAAAGCCATTCTTTTGATTACTACTCTCTAAACACCTATGGCTAACATTCCAGAATTATTAGATTCCTTTTGGGGAATGAAGATAAGATGATGATGATGATAATAATTAATAATAATAATAATAATAATAATAGTTAATGGTTAAAATGCTTTTATAGGACAAGTAGAACTTCCTTCTCTGCATATTTGAGTGTCAGATATTTTGGGGTAAGTGGAAGACAAAGCCGTTCCTGTGTCGCTGCAGCCCCATAGTGGCACAAATGACAGACCAAATGTGCCTGCCTTGCTGGTGGGAAGACTGAGAGGGACAGGTTGGGACTGAGTGTTCCTTCCCCATAGCTATGGTTTATAAGGCTGGAGAGCAAATCCCTCAGCTGAAGAACGAGAATACTGAGGACCAGCCTGAAGAACTGTGTCCAGATTTCTCCAAGTAATCGGGCCTTAGGCAGGTGCTGAGTATTGACTTAAGAGGCAAAGTAGGTCAACAAACAATCAATCAACCCTGAAAGGGGAGAGAAAATTTCAGGGACAGCAGCCAAAAAGTCCTTGCCTGGGGGTGGGGGGAAGTTCCTTTTACAAGAATGTCATCAAGAACCAGACAAACCAGTCATAGTTCTTTCTTATAAAGTACACACACTTATTGAGTGCCCGGCTATTAGGGCCACAAAAATGAACAAAATGAGATAGATTCCTAGGGATCTCTGTCATGAGGAACAAGTAAGTAAATTCCTTTAAAGGGCCATAATTTATCCTTAGACCACTGTCTGTCAAATAGTATTCAATAAGTGATAGCTGTTATTACTGTTATCACAGTGCCTGTTTGATATTTTCTGACTATTAATTATAGTAGTAGTAGAAGCAGTAGTAGTGAGATAGATATAGCTACACAAATATGGATATAGGTACATAGTTATAGATAGATACAGTCCTTTGGGGATTCTTACAGTTGCTGTGTAGTTCAATTCCAATAATGCTTTCCCCAAATGGGAAAATAACTATAACTATAGGTGAGTTCAGGTACATCATGAGACAGACCTGAGCCCCACTGACACCTTAACAAAATAAGTCCTCTCTGACTGGTGGGCAACAGTGGCATTTGGGGTTTCCAAAAAGTAGTGTTAATTCAAAGCCAATGGCTAGTAATCCCCCCAAATTCTGATTATTTGCCCTTTTCCAATCAATCTACACTCACCTGGCAAATGGCCTCAGGTTTCTTGGGGGAAGGCTGGGAGGTATAAATTTCTGGTGATATGGCAAGTTCCTTCCTCAATAGGCCCAGCCTCCCCCTCACTCAAGGAGCTTTAGGTGTGTGAACTGCCTCATGTCTGGAAACTGACCGAGGGGCCATGCCTCCTCCGTTACAACGATTCAAGTCAGACTTTCCTTCACCAAACTAAACCTTTTTGGCTTTTACAAACCAAATTAGGCTTTCGAAGACTAGCCATCTATATCAGTTTTGGGGACACCATGATCAACTAGCCTATACCAAAGATGTCTGTGCGTCAGACTCCTGATTACTGATCCCCTCTGCTGCCCATTACTATAGCCACACCCACCATGTCTTTGAGAATCAAGGGCAGCCACTGGGCCTCTCCTACACAAGGATTCCATCGTTTTTCTCTCGAAGAGGCCCACCAACAAGGAAAGGACCAGAAATTACAGCTGAACTTTCTAACTTCAAATGAATGTTTGAAGGCTCAGATATAGACAGATGTCTTAATATTGATATAAGGTAAATGTGTGGTTAATACTCCAATCTAGTCTTTAAAAAAAACTGTCTTCAAATTAATGAGGCAAGCTGAAAGCCAAACAGAAAAGTGGTCAAAGGAAACAATTTCCTGCAAAAGTAATACATGTAACTAATGAATACATGAAAAAAATATTCGACTCCACTAATAACTAATAATGACATAAAAATAAGACAACAAAGAGATACTATTTTTCTTCTGTGGAGAAAGATATGGAGATCCTTAGAGTCTTATGTTTTATAGTTGGAATATAAATTGATATACAATTTCTGCAGGACAACAGAATTATAAAGCGAAACCCTTCAAAACATGTTTCCCTTTGATCCACAGTTCTACTTTAAGAATTTATCCTAAGGAAATAATAAATTGCATTAATATATGAAGATGTCACAACTGTTTTTATGAGAAAAACTTGGCAACAACCTGAATAGTCAACAATAGTAACTTGTTTTAAATAAATTTTGGTATATACATGAAATGTTATGCAGACATTCAGCCAGTAAAAATTTATTGAGCACCTACTTGGTAAGAATACTGTTGTAAAATCTAGGGATACAGATTATCTCTTTTTATGGAGCTTACATTTTAGGGGTTGATTATAGAGAATAAACAGATAAATAAATTTTTAGCAGTCCAGTCATGTAAATGATATGATGAAAGGTAAAGGGTGGTGTGAGAAAGAGTGAATAAGGTGGGGGTGCTTTAGATTACATAGGTCTGGAAAAGCCTGACTCAGGTGGTGACATTTAAGTAGAGATGTAAATGGAAGAAGGACATTAGAAATCATTCTTAGGCAGGCTTATATTTCTTGACCTGAAAAGATATTACAAACCCTATTTTCCATACGTGTAGGGTCAGGGTGTGTGGAGGATATATGCTAGAAAGAAGTCTGAAAGAACCGATATTGATTAGAATGCTTTACCTTCTATCACCTTCTATTCAGCTGTTAGTAACTGAAAATTCAACTCAAAGCTGATTTAATAATAAAGTAAGTTATTGATTCCTATAAGTTAAAAGGCAGGGTTTCCAGGAGGCTCAATAACATCCCATAGGGCCTGGTTTCTTTCTGTCTCTTTCTCTTGCATTCAGTGGAGTTGCTTTACTGCTCATGATTCCAAGATGGCTGCCAACAGTTCCTCATTCATGTTTGGTAGGAAGTAGGGAGTACCTTCCTTTCAGTGTCCCAACAAACAATGTGAACTTTAGTCTGATTGGACTGGCTTGGGTCACGTGACCATTCCTGAACAGAATTCCTTGGCTAGGGTGGGACTGTAATGATTAGCATAAGCTATTGAGGACCCAGAAATGGAGCTGAGCATGAGACAATCCCTAAGCCAGCTGACTGAGAACTAGGGAGAGAGAATATGTCCCAAAGATAGTTTTGGGGGGAACTTTTCTTAGAGGAAGAGGGGAAAGCTCTGTGTACCAATAACCAGTTGCTACATACAGAAAAACACCCAAAAATTAATAGTGTTTGTATCTCTGAGCTTTGGATAATGGGATTAATTTCTTTTTTATACTTTATATGTGATTTTTTTTACAGTGAGAATATATTCTTTTTATAATCGTAAGACAACAAAAATATATTCTTTTTATAATCATAAGACAACAAAGCTATTTCTAGGTTTTAAATTTGGCAAAATGAATAAAAGGAAATAAATGGATAAAGACTTTTTGTTGTTTTATAACAGTTTTGTACTTTGAATTTGCTTCCTCCCCTAAAGCATTGTTCTTGCAACAAAACCGGCTAGTCCAGCCTTTTTCCTAAGTAAAGAAGAAGGCCCTGTTACAGGCAGGCTCTGGGATCCTCAGTATTCACAGAATTTCACTCCTACCTACCCAGTTTCACTTAACAATTTAGTAGCGCCTGCTGGCTTGCTCTTCCCTGCTTCATATGTGCTATTCTGGGCCACCGTAATTATTCAGCCAGTTGAGAGTTCTCTTCAGTGACAACTGAGACACCTCAAACTAAGAATAGAACTCTGACTGATGAAGGAAAGTGACAGCGATGGGGCCACGAGAAACTGTTCTCTGCCAGGTCTTCTTTAAAAGACCTAAGATTCACTTTTGTTCTTTGCTCCTAGGTTTGCTATTGGTTTGTGGTTTTGCTACTCCATATGTTTCTGTGAATTCTTGTCAGCTGCATAATCACACAAATAATATGGGCTGGAGAAGCTTATCAAGGGTCCCAGAGAATGTGCCTTCTCAGCCAGGCTTCCAGCTGGGAGCCCTGGGTCTAAGTGTGCCAGACAATTCTCTACTGTACTTTTGGGGACTTTTTCCCTCAGAGGTTTTTGATTCGAAACGAGAAGCATTTTTGTTTTTGTTTGTTTGTTTGTTTTGCAAATGCAAAGTTTTGTATTCTCCAAGAGCTTCTGAGAGAACTAATGAAACTGCCTTCTTTGCACAGTAGACGCTATTGTAAAGTGGCAACAAGATTTCAAAATTAGAGGGTGGGGTTCCATCTCTGCTTAGCTCTATAGCCTTGGACAGCTTAAGTTTTTTAAGCTTCAGTTTTGTCATCTGTAAAATGAGGAGTTATTAAAACCTGCCTCACACTGTCGTGGTGATTAAATGTTTGGAAATACATAGCACTATCTGTGCCTAACAAATACTAGCCAGTATTACCCTATGGAGGAGAAATTTCATATGCTTCTAAGTCCCATGGAATCCCGCTCCACGATCCAGAGTAGCAACCTCAAAAATGCTCCCTTGTATTGGTTCTTCCACATTCCAGGTCTCATTCTCCCTTCTCCTTCCTTGTGACTCCTAGGGATCACCCCCTACATAGGCTTCCTGCACATAGATCCATGTTGTGGGCTCCACTTGGGGAAACCCAGAGTGAGCTGCAAATGAATAAAAACAGCCGAGTATTCTGAAGTGGTTTGCAGTCACACTTTTCATAAGAGTAAGCAGCATTTGTTCATATCGAAGATTATGATGACAACAATGTTGATAATAATTATGCTGATTTGGGATTATTTGGGGGGAGGGGCTTGCAGATGGTGCCACTACTATTGGACATTAAGCTCATTAAATCCCACAAATTCTGTTTTTAGCATGTTCAGCAGTAAGGAGTGGAGGTGTGTGAACTGGAGAGAGGCCTTGAAGAAAGCCAGAAAGCTGCAGATGATAAGGCCCAGGAGAGTGTACTGATTCAAACTCTCATTCCCCACATTTCTTCTTTATTAAAAAACACAAAAAGCAGAGGGGACTATAAAATGCCAAAAATAGAATTCTAGCAGATAGACGTAGCTTAAGGGTTAGAAATGGTCAGTGTTGGGCAAACTACATTTTACACATTGTACAGTCAATTCCCAATTATTCTTATGCTTCTGCAAGTCTCTTCCCATTTTCCATTTCTTTGCTTCACTCCTGGCTGAGCTGGCTGTGGTAGCAGAACTATTCTTGTGCTCATTCCTTCAATCTCAGTTGCATTGTTGCTGTGGCACAGTGAGAATGAGTAAAAGTTTGCCGATGCCAAGGAAATGAAGGCACCTTGGATGAGTTCACATTTTCTGCTTGGCTTTCTCTTCTAGTTACTATGGCTATCTAATAAATTACCCTAATATTGAGTGGTAGAAATAGCCATTTATAATGCTCATGGATACCATGGATCAGGAATTTTGAAAGGATGCAGCAGAGACAGCTTGTCTGTGTTCCATGATGTCTGGCGTCTCAGCTGAAGATCTTGAAGGCTGGGGGCTGGATTCATCTGAGGGCTCATACATACCCATGTCTAGCTGTTGATGCCAACTGTTGGCCTGAGTCCCAGTTCTTCTCCACTTCAACTTTCCCAAGTGGTTTCTCTGTGGGAGTTGGTTTGGACTTCCTCACAGCATGGCAGTTGAGTTCCAAAGGCAAGCCCTCCAAGAGAGGGAGCCAGGGGGAAATAGAAAGATATCACCTTCTATGACCTAGCCTCATTAAGTCACGTATCATTATTTCCACCACATTCTATTTATTCAAGCAGTCTTAAGTCCCGCTCAGGTTCAAGGGAAGACTAAATAGAATTTGCCTCTTAATGGAGAGAGGTGAGGTTCTAGAAGAATGTGAGACTGGAAATTTTGCTCTGATAGTTTTTAGAAAATACAGTCTGCCACATTTGCATACAGGTCGCTAAAGGAGTATATCGAGTTGCTTCCAAGACCAATAATTATACTTTGAAACAGTAAAAGGATGATAGTATTGGGAAGGAGCCATGGCTGGCTCCACTGTGATAAACAAGGATAATGTTTGGTCTACTTTCCCTGCAAGATCCCTGAGAGAAAGACCAAAAAACAGGAGGGTCAAAGGAAAGCTCCTAGGTAAAGTAAAAAAAAAAAAAAAAAGTCACCCAAAACATCAAAACACCCTGTCCCATGACAGCGACCTTAAATTTAAACAGTTGAATCTTCTAACAAACTGCCTCATTCTAAAATGTATTCAAAGAGCCTCTCACATAACAACTCCAGCAACATGCATGGGGAAGGGGCCATGGAAAGGGCTGGGTGTTGGCAAAGATTTGAAAAATAAAGATTGTGTCCTTAGCTTGTTGGTAGGGTTACATTCTGAGTGTCCTAAGTAAGGGCTTGCGCTGTCAACATATTGACATTCCAAAGGTCGCACAAGGATTGCAAATCTCTGGGGTGCTCCATGAACAGGATCCTTGAGAATAATACACCTTTTGGCCCAATGCTTCATTCATCCCATTTTCTCAGGAAGGGGCCTGAAAGTTGGAGATGACTCCATTAGAAACTCAGTCCCTGCTGAGAGAGAACAAGGTTAACTAACAGATTCACATATTCCGAGTCGATTTATTGAGTGATTGTTAGGCACCCGATGGATATGGAAGACTGTGTCTTACTGACTCCATACCCTGGACAGGGCCTTAGCGTCTGAGGCAGAAGTGCTTACTGAGGGAAGGAAGTATGAAAGACAAGCAGGGTTGGAGACAGGTGACCTGGGGAAGAGGGAGGAGAGGTGAGTGAGGCTGAAGCTCCTGCTCCCGTCCTTTTACTGTGGCTTCCGCCCTACCCCTTAGCAAAGAGTTCATACAAAGTACCCTTCTGAGTTCCCAACACTGTGACTTGCAGGTAACTTTCCTCTGAGGGTTGCTTCTCTCCTAGAGACTCAGACTTTATCGACTCTTTCTTTTCTTTAACAGCATATCTTCCTCCCCCATCCTCTCTTACTGAAGATATAGGGGCTAGAAGTAAAAAAATTGCACAGTGAGGAATAGAGTCTCAAATTGCTCAGGCAGGACTCTTGCATAGTTGTGAAGCTTCTTCCAGGTATTCTCTCTGGTCAGGCTTCTTGCCTCGATTCTTGGATCAAATGCCTTTCTGTTCACACTCGCTCTTTCATGCCCAGACCCAAGTGGATACTTCCACATATACTTCTACATACTGTGCACACATCTGCAGGTAATGATGGGATCATGGTCTCTGGAGGTTTGGGAGGAAGTACGAGAAAGGGGTGGGGAACATTCTAGGGACTAGTGCTCAGACCACCGGTGCTATGCTCATGGAAATTTCCTTTATAAAACATATGTCAAGTAACAAGATCTTTTCAGTGTCTTCTTAAATCAGTCGAAGAGCAATTTATCCAGGGTCTTTGACTCCTCTGTGTTTTTCTCTTTCTGTCCCTGCCCTGTCCTACTTCTTCATCTAAAGGATTTCTAGAAACTCCCAGATTTCCACTTACTTTTTCAATGTAACTAGTTCTCCTCAGGAGTTCGATCATTTCCACTAGCAGTGTTCTTTCTTTTTTAGGTAGCTTAAATTTCACCTACTCCAGGAAGGCTTCCAAGACTGGGTTACATGGCCCTACCATGGGATCCCAGAGAAGCTATGCTTCCCTTCTAATAAATCATGTATCACATTGTTAAAAATGCTGAATGTTGCCCTTTGAAGATCTTGCTCCTCTAGTCTCTAATCCCTTTGAGAGAAGGAGCTTTTTTTTCCTTCCATTTTAGCTTTGGCAATGGCAATGATCACATTAAATAAATACGTGGAATAACGGAAAAAGATACATTAATTCATTTTTCTCCCTTTAGACTTTCCAGGGGCAAAAGATAATGAAGAGAAAAGATGGAGAACTTGCATAAGGACATGACTCCCTGACATATTTTGTTTCTAACACTTGCACTGATGTTAGGACTATTATGTTGTAAGGGAGAGATAGTTAAATTGAGGAGGTCTTCAAGATTTGAGACCCAAAGGTTCTGAGAACAGGGAATGGGTCATCCTTAAATGATAAACAGCTATTCTGAGTGTTTTTCTGTCAGGAACCAGCCAGGTACGCTGCAGGGAGTGGAACTAAAAGGAATGGTTTTAAGTTGAAAAAGGTGCGCAGATTTTCCGGGCTAGATGTCTGGATGTGAAGCAGCTATGTTATACCATGAGGCTGGAGTCATGTGCTGAAAAGAGTAGAATTGCAAGATAAAACAAACCTACATCCTTGATAACTTTGTGATGGTATCTGCCAATCCTACAGTCTGCCTCTGGAATTCTTTTATATCTCACAGAAACAAACTTATAGTTTGTTGAGCCAATGGTATTTTAGATTATCTGTCAGCCGTCAGGAGCACTGAAGATGTAGTACTTCTTAAAGAAGTACTCAACTATTGATTATAGGATTTTTTTTTGGGGGGGGGATGGATCAAGTTACTGACACCAATTTTGAAAAGTTTCTTAGTATGTGATGGGCAATTCTTTTGCATGCATTTCAGTTACAAAATATAGCACAATGTCATCTAATCCTTTCTTAGGTCTCATGAAGCATAGCTCTGCAAGGGAATATCTATCTAATCAAGGCCATTTCTCCAACAAGGAAAATTTGTTTCACTAATATCAAATTTCTACCCAACTGCTCTGTTTCAGCACTTTTCTAGATACACAGTAACTTCTCATTTCCATGCTGCTGAATCCTAGTGTAATCTTTCTGAAGATCGCTTAACTCAACACGTGCATACCCCATTGCGCACTACTCAACTGATGTGATAATAAGGTGAACAGCTATGACCAAGTTCAGTTTTGTAAAGGCAACGATAAATATGTCTTGACTGCTGCCTGGTGAAGAGTAATTAGAGTAATTACACAATGTCATAGATTGTTAGATCTTGCAGCCCAATTTCAAAGTTAATACAATATGTCTTAGAATCAATGACAATAATAAATTTTGATATCTAAGAGGAAAAATCTTTCCATCTTGATGGTTGTTGTTTTAAACCACTAAATTTTGGGGGTGATTTATTAGGCAACAAAAACTTAGTGATACAATCATTTATAAACATAATAAGGAAATGTACCTGTTTCTAAAATTCCTCATTAAGTAAAAAGTTAGATATTTGTACAGCATCATTTAAATGTCAACTTGTTCTTTCTGTAAATAACCATCTAGGTTTGGAAAGCTGAAAGTCACCCAGATTCAGTCCAGAGAGGAAAGACAACTGAGCTCAGATAAACCACAAATCACATTATGGCTGAGAACTCAGACTGATATTTATGAGCATTTATAGCAAATATTCAGTAATTTAAAATATGTGCTTTTAGTGATGTGTAATAAACCTTTCCAGTATTAAAAGGATTCTTTCTGTTGCCAGCTCTATTCCAGTCCGGTTCTCTCCAGAGGAATAAAATGTCAGAATGTCACTTGAGCAATCTAATGTATAGATTTTTAAAAGAAGCACCATTTGGCTATTGATAGTCATTGAAGCTGGGTGATGGGCGCATGGGGGCTCATTGTTCAATATTCTCTAGTTTGTGGCATGTTTGAAAAATTTTATAATCAAACATTTCTTTAAAAGACTGCCACTTTTAAACAAAATTCCAAATTATGGTTCATATCCAGTAAGTATTTATCCATTTTGGTGTCTAATAATTAGGTACTCACAATGTTCATTACTTCCTAAGAAATATATGCATCATTTTTGCTATAAGTAGACTCTGAAATATTTATGAATATTTATGAATATGGTTTCTGGGGTTTGCTTTAAAGCACTCCAGTGGCGAAGGAAGAAAAGAGTATGAATGCAACAAGAATGGCTATAGGTCTGTGATGGTTGAAGATGGGCGATAAGTACACGGGGCTGTTTAAACTGTCTTCTCTACTTTTGTGGATGTTAGAAATTTTCCATAATAAAAACATTAAAAAAAGATATGTCTGTGGTTCAGCAATTCCATTTCTAGGTATATACCTAGCATTGAGAGTGGAGATTTGAACACATATGTACTATGTACACCTATAACAGCTTTATTCACAATAGCCAAAAAAGGGAAGTAACCCAAATGTCCATTGATGGTTGAATGGATAAACAAAATTTACACACACACACACACACACACACACACACATATTTATATGTATATCGGAATGTAATTCAGCCTTGAAAAGGAAGGAAATTCTGACACATGATACAACATGAATGAACCTTAAAGATACTATGTTAAGTGAAATAAGCCAGACACAGAAGGACAAATTGTATGATTCTACTTATAAGGGGTACCTAGGGTAGTCAAATTCATAGGGACAGGAAGTGGAATTGTGGTTGCCAAGGGCTAGAGGGGAATGGGAGTTATTGTTTAATGAGTGTAGAGTTTCAGTGTGGGAAGAAAACTCTGGAGATGGAGTGAATGTACTTAGTCCACTTAATTGTACATTTAAAAATGGTTAAAATGGTAAGTGTTCTGTATATTTTACCACAATAAAATTTTTTTTTTGGAAAGATATGTCTAATTTTTAAAAATGGTACTAGTGAGAGAGAAGTAGAGAGAGAAAAACTCAAAGTATGTGTGAAAGCGATAAACATTGCTTGATCTCTAAAAAGTATGGTAGTTTTTACTATCCTCACACATAATATCATTTCCTTAAACAAATTCTCTGGTTTACTCTCTTGCCTTGACCTTCTTCCTCCAAAGTCCCTGTGCTTCAGAGTCATGGGCTAAGGTACCTCATAGAAACAGTCACAGACAAAACTGTGAAGTGAAAATCTTCTCTGTTATGCCTCTCAGTCAGCCCTTAATTGCTCTCTCAGGAGTTTCCAGTCCCAAAGCCACCCCTCCCAGAGAGTGTTCCATGCTCTGCCTGTCTTTCTCTCTCCTACTAACCAGACCTAACCATCAGGCAACTCTTCATTTTTCTGAGAAGAAACATGAGCCCCAAAGGAGGAAGATGGATCATTCGCTGTGGCCAGTGGGAAGGGTCAGATTGTTGTATCTGCTTCTGTTCTCTGCACTTCACACAAGTTACTTCAGACCTGGATTCTTCCACTGGGTTGTGCTGACTTTCACCGCTGCCCAGGTTTGTCGGTGCTCCTAGAACTATATATATAAGTCTGTTTTGCCTTGGAAAAGTCTCCTAAAATGCTCTTGTAAAAACTCAGTGTGCTATGAAGTTCTTCATAGCACATCATTTGGAAAGAGTCCAATAGTGGCAATAAATCTATCAAAATTAAAAATATCGATGGTCTTTTAAAGACACATTTTATACCTTAGCATGGAAGATGTTTGTAAACACAGCCATTTAAAGACAAACAAAGCAAGATTATATTTTAAAAAGGGGGGTAGGTAAAATTATTTTAAAACAACTTGTTTCTATCAATTACTCGTCTGATTTGTTTGTTCACTTGTTTACACATTGTCCCTCCCCTCATAGTATTTAAAATGGCTTGCAGAGATGTGTAGAGTAAAATAGCATTTTAAAAGCAGGCGATGCCATCACAATGAAGAAAGCCTGGTGTAGAAAATAAGAAGGCACTGGGATGACTCAGGTATACACAATAGATGCGACGAGATTTTGTGCTCTTTGTTGCTGATTCCACACGGGTTTGACCCTGAAGTTCTCAGCAGTCAAAACAAAGCGGGCAATGCCATCAATAACAAGAACCACACAATTGTTCAAAATAAACCACCTATTCAGGAGAAGAAGGACTTTTCCTGGAACTTTCTTTCCTACAATTCCCTGGGGGCCCTGTATGATGTAACGGACAATATCCTCGTAATCACCCTTACGAAAACAATAGCTAGTTTCTAGGGGCTCTTTCCGAATGTGTTGTTCAATGTGAAAAAGGTGTGACAAAAAAGTGAATGTCACGAAAGAAACTTCAGAGGTGGCCAGAAGCTTCCTAACGACCAGATGTGGTCGGAACACAACGTTTTAGACTGTCTAGTGGACTGCAAATAGTGTGACATCCCACAGTTATTTTTCCTATAGTAATACTGTTGATGAAAAATTGGACAACAGAGAGACCCATCTGATTGTCTCAGGGACTTGTCTATGAAATTTGTATCTGCTCTTTCTCTGGACTCTTTCAAGAAGCACTTAATTTATTTTTTGTGACTTGGTTCTCTCTCTGGTGCACTGTACTGGTGAAGGCCCACCCATACCCTGTAGGGTGAACCCTCCTGAGTCCAGAGTCTTGTCCCGGTAGTTGTCCTGGGGCTGGCAGGTCTTGCAATGCTCAGATCTTTCTGTCGACTAGATATTCAAAGACACTGTCCAGAGAATGTTCAGCCTCTGTATCTGTTGACTTGACAAAAAGGTTTGTGCCAAGGTCAAATTTACTTCCTCTCCTAGGTTCTAAATTGCTTCATTATCTTCCCGGCAGTGGAAGTGATAAAAGCAAAGCATTCTGATTTGGGGCTACAGCAGATGTGTTTATGGGAGTGAAAAACTATAGAAATTTTTTTACCTACCACAAAAATGTTTTCATGTGAAATCCAGACCATAAACATATGTTTGTGTTCAATTTTGGTTTAATCAGTGTTTTATACGTCAGTAATTGTTAACAAAAGCTCAGAGTGGGGCCAGGTTTTGTTCTGCCCTGCACGCTTGCTATTTTTATGGGCCTGATCCTGCGTGTCCCATGTAGGCTCTAAGCGGATGGGAGAAGAATGCCCAGTCACAATCTGTCACCAGCAAGCTCTTAAAACAAAGGCTTTCTGAGTTACCAGATATCACCTAGGTAGAGCATCTTCTCAAAAGGATCCCTATTCTGGGCTTTAAATAGCCCGGTCCAGAGAAGACTCATCATAAGGCATTAACTTGTCTTTGGGACTTCCAAGAGTTGAAGGGAAGGTCTGAAAGGGGATCTTAGCCTCCCACAACAGATATTGAGTCTAATCAAAGGACATACAACTGGCTACTGGCAAATGTGATAGACTCAAAGAGGGTCCCTCACGAGGAGTGTGGGAACCACATAGTTGGTCCCCTCTCAGCCCCTTCCCACAGAACTTGTATATGGGGAACGGCCCTTTGTCTTTCGGGATGTAGGGATAGGGTAGTCAGGAAGCAGGTGTGCAGATGGGTCTGTAAGTCTGTGCATGGACCCATCACTTAGACCTTTTCATTGTGGTAATGTCACAAAACCACTAATTTGAAAGAAAAAACATTTTCTTGAACATGTGAAAATTCTGGTACATTTGTTTAAAAAAGTCTGTAGTCACAACCTTCGGTATATTTAAACTGGTACAACTCTGATTAAGTTGCTTAATAAAAACAGTTTACTTTTGATATTTGACTTTATTATTATTTTTCCATCTTTATTGGGTTTAATTAATATAGAAAAATTATACATATTTAGCTGTACAACTTGATATTTTGATATATGTATATGCTGTGAAATAATCATCACAATCAAGCTAATCAATACAGCCATCACCTCACATACTTAGCATTTTCTGTTTCCTTCCTTCCGTCCTTTCTTCCTTCCCTCCCTCCCTCCAACTCTCCCCCCACACATATATACACTCACATTTAAGATTTACCCTCTTAGCAATTTCAAGTATGTAATACAGTATTGTTAATTAAAGTAACATTGCTGTATATTAGAACTCCAGAACATAAACAGCTTACAAAACTGAAACTTTGTACCCCTTGACCAACTTCATTTTTTTCTCCCACCAGCCCCTGGAAAACACTATTCATCTCTCTGCCTCTATGAGTTTGACTGATTTAAATTCTACATATAAATGAGATCATGCAGTATTTGTCTTTCTGTATCTGGCTTATTTTACTTAGTCCCCAGGTTCATCTATGTTGTCGCAAATAAGATTTCCTTCTTTTTTAATATATATATAATGCCCATTGTGTGTGTATATGTATATGTATACATATATATTATATATCTATATCTATATATGATATAATATAATATATAATAATATAGAATCTTTACATTTTATAATATATCATATCTATATATTATATAGATAGTGATATCTATAAGATAATATGCATTATCTGTCTGTATCTATATATTACATATCTATATAATATATACACAATGTGTGTTCATTCATCCCTCAATGAACACTTAGATTGTTTCTATACCTTGGCCTTTGTGAATATTGTAATGAACATGGGATTGCAGATATCTCTTCAAAATACTGTTTTCATTTCCTTTGGACATATACCTAGAAGTGGGATTGCTAGATCAAAAGGTAGTTCTATTTTAATGCTTTGAAGAACTTCCAGACTGTTTTCCATAATTGCTGTAACAAGCTATATTCTCATCAGCAGTGCACAGGGTTCCTTTTTTCCCATATCCTTACCAACACTTATCTTTGCATGGCTGTCAATTTCTCCCTTTGGATCTGTCAATATTTGCTTTATACATTTAGTGTTCTAATGTCAGATACATGTATATTTATAATTGTTA
>NW_006441071.1:16971023-16985484 GCF_000325575.1 Pteropus alecto
CTAGATACAGTTTTTGACTTAAGGTCTGTTCTGTTTTTATGAGTGTAGCCATCTCTGCTTTTTTAAAAAATTTGATTGCTATCAACATAGAACATCTTTTTCTATCTCTTTACTTTCAGCCTACGTATGTCCTTAAATCTAAAGTGTGTCTCTTGTAGGCAATATATCATTGAATCTTTTTTAAAAATCCATTCATCCATTCTATGTCCTTTGATCGGGGAATGTAATCCATTTACATTTAAAGTAATTATTAATAGATGAAGACTTACTACCGTCATTTCGTTAGTTGTTTTCTATCTGCTTTGCAGTTTTGCCCCTCTCTTCCTCCTTTGCTGTCTTCCTTTGCAATTTGATTTTTGGTAATGATGTGCTTTGATTCTCTTTATCTTTTATGCATCTGATATAGGTTTTTTTTCTTTGTCGTTATCCTGAGGTTTGCATAAAATATCTTGTAGTTACAACCATCTATTTTAAGTCGATAACAATTTAACTTCAATCACAAACAAAAACTGTTAAATTATTGTATCCTGGGGAATGAAGCCTGACACCTCCTAGTCTGCCTTTACGTTGATGTCACCTCTTTGATATGCGACTTAATTTCCTAAGATGTTTTGACACTTTCTGCTCAGTGCATCCATTCCCCTGTTAAAAGCACTTTATGGTAATTTATATTGTGGTCATTTAGTTTATCCTTCCTACTGCTTTCCATCCCATTCCTTGAGCCTGGCACTTCTCAAGGTTAAAGCCATAGAAAGGGGGCATCACTGCCTTGCAGCTCACATGGGTTTGATTATATTATCTGAGCCTGAACTAAATAACTGATGGAACATGTTTTAAGGTTGTATGTATGTTTGCTTGCCTGGCTGAGAGATGGACCATCTTTTACCTTTCAAATCAGCAGGAGATACCTGAATTCCTCTGGAGTGAAAATGGGGAGGCAGAGAGAACTGTATGCGGCCAGCTGCCCAGCCTGTGGATGGTCTCTCTTTCTAGTATATAGTGATGCATGTGGAGGGCTGTGCAGAGCTGAAGGAGCTGAATGAGGAGACAGCTTGGAAAACCTGGGTTAGATGGAACAAAATCACTCACCCAAGGATGGAGAAGCGGCCTCAGCAACGGGCTTTGTGGGAGGCAACATCAGTCCTCTCAGAGCAGTTTTCTCCATTTCCTCTTCCCATGGGTAGGAAAAAGAGAGTTACCAACTGTTAAGACTTGATCTCAAGTAAATAATTAGTAAGTGAAAATCTTGGGACTTCCAGACAAGGTATTGCCCCGCTCTGCTCCATGCTGTAAAGCTCATTCTGGACACTTCTTCCCATGCTGCTTCCCTCCAGTGAGGCCAGTTTTACCTCAGCAATTTATGGCCTTTTCTTTTCCTTAATCCAAATGTTTCCTTAACCCTAATCCTATCCTTAGCAGCCATGATCAGGCTTGTTTTTTTAAACATTAGGTTTGAGATTCGTATGCAGTTATTAAGAAATACGGAGATCCCCTATGCCCTTTATGGGTTCTCCCAAGGTAACATCTTGCATAATTACAGAACGTGATCACAACCAGGAAATTGACATTTATACAATTAATCCACCTTATTGAGATTTCATCCCAGTGTTTTCATGCACTCTGTGTGTGTGTATTTGTGTGTGTATTTTATTCTGTATAGTTTTATCACGTGTAGATTCTAGTAACCACCATCACAGTCAAGATACAAAACAGTTCCATAACTGCAAGGATCCCTCTTATTGCCCTTTTGTAACTGCATCTAATCCCTTCGCCATCAATAAACCCTGGCAACCACTTGTATTATTTCATCATTTTAAGAATGCTACATAAATAGAATCATACAGTATACGGCCTTTGAATTGGCTTGTTTCACTCAGTATAATTTCTGTGAGCTTCATCCAAGTTGTTGTGTGTATCAATAGTTCATTCCTTTTTATTGCTGATTGTATTGCTATTGCTGAATTGCATGGCAATCACATGTTCAGTTTTCCAGAAACAGCCAAACTGTTTTCTAGAGAGCCTGTACCATTTTACATTTCCGCTAGGAGTGATCCAGTTAACTGCATCCTTGTTAGAATTTGGCGTTGTCACTATTTTTTGTTAGTCTTTCTGATAGTCGTATAATGATATCTCATTGTGAGTTTAATTTGCATTTCTCTGATGGATAATTATTCTGAACTGCTTTTCATGTGTTTATTGGTCAGCTATATATCCTTTTCAGTGAAATGTCACTTCATGTCTTTTGCCCATGTTCTAATTGGATTGTATGTCTTTTTATTATTGAGTTTTGAAAGTTCTTTATATATTATAGATATTAGTCTTTTGTCAGATATATGGTTTGTAAAATTTTTTCTCTATTCATAGCTTGTCTTCTTATCCTCTTAACAGGACTTTTGCAGAGCAGAAGTTTTAATTTTGATGAAGTCCAGTTTTCAATTTTTTCTTTTATGTATTATGTGATTATAATAACTTTTGCCTAGCTCTAGATCCCAAAGATATTCTCCTATTTTTTCTAAAAAGTTATAATTTTAATATTACATTTAAGGCTGTGATTAATTTTAAATTAATTTTTATATAAGGTGTTAAGTTTTGGTTAACACTTTTTTTTTTTTTTGCCCGTGATATCCAATTGCTCCAGCATCATTTGTTAAAAGAGTTCTTACTTTTATTTATTTTTCATTCACAAATGAGAGAGACTGACAGAAATTTTAATTGGGTGTGAGCTGTGGCAGATAGGAATACCGGGATAAAAATGATGATTAGGTAAGAGAAGGATTGCTCAAGGAAAAATTAACTGAGTTATGTGATGTTAAAAACTAAGGAAAGTAGGGAGGCATTTGACCTGTGCATTTTCCATTTTTAAGGGGGAGAAAGACTGATGGGAAAGAAAATGGAAGAAACAGATCTGTGTCTTTGCCACTGGGTGAAGTAGCAACGTCGGGCTGTCATGTAATTCTGAAGAGTGAGGAGTAAAACAGAGTGGCATCCAGGTGGGTGTTTGAAGAAGTCATACACAGCTGATTAGAACTTGGAGAAGACATCATTTTTACTCCAGGTTGCCTTGCAGACTACAGTGGTGGCAACACCTCTTTCAGGGCACCTTAACTTTTCTAGGGCATGACCAAACTTGGTATCCCCCAGGAGAGGAATGCCAGGGCTGCCTCTAACACTCTTCTCACTGCATTTGCCCCTTCAGCTTCCTTGTGATGTTGGAATGTAACTACTTAAGGACTCAAGAGGCCTTCCACAAGAGACAGGAAGGCTTTGCATTCCAACTCTTGGTTCCTTGCCATGTGACTGTCTCCAAAAATTTCTATGTTATTTTTGGAATGGAAAAACTAAACATGGTATGGCTTTTTTGGATAAGCAAGGTGATTGCTCTTTACTTGTTTTCAGAAAATAGACACTCTAGATAGTTCTCTTCTACAGGCACTTAAAATTCAAGAAAAATGAGGATGTGAGGAAGGAACTATTTTGACACAGTTGATTCTGTGTATGCACTTTGTAGTGGAGTTTGGAGCAGACTATAACATATTGGCATTGATATGGAAGGAGCAAACAATAGGATGGGCAATATAACCCACTTTTTATTTAAAATATTATTATTTAAAAAAAATGAAATTTTTTATTAAAAAATTAAAAAGTGAGCCACTGGCTACCTGATTAGCTCTGGGATTCTCCTAGGACAAACTATTAACATGAAAGAGAGGCGAATGGGACTATCTAGATAGGGATGTTTTATTTCCTGTCTTTTTTATATGCCATATTGAATGAAACATACATTCAATCCATGTACTTTTTTGACAGTTTTTCTTTTTTAAATTAAATTTATTGGTTACTAGCATTATATAAGTTTCAAGTGTACAATTTTATAATACACCATCTGTATACTGCATTGTGTATTCACCACCCAAAATCTAGTCTTCTGTCACCATACATTTGACCTCTTTTACCTTCTTCATCTCTCTTCCCATCCATATTGCTGTCTTTGTCTATGATCTTGTTTGTTTTATTTGTTCATTTATTGCTTTTTGTTTTATATCCCACATGAGTGAAATCATATGGTTCTTGTTTTTTTACATCTGTCTTATTTCACTTAGCATAATACTCTCAAGATCCATCCATGTTGTCACAAATGGCAGTATTTTTCCTTTCTTGTAGTTGAAGAGTATTTCATTTATATATGTACCACATCTTCTTTATCCATTCATCCATCAAAGGATACTTAGGTTGTTTCCATGTCTTGGCTATTGTCAGTAATGCTGCAATAAACATAAGAGTACATAAACAAGTATTTTCAAATTTTTCAGTTAGGTACTCAGAAGAGGGATTGTGGGTCATATGGTGGTAGCTCTAGTCTTAATTTTTTGAAGAACCTCCATACCATTTTCCATAGAGACTGTACCAATTAACATTCTCACTTGCAGTGTATGAGAGTTCCTTTTTGTCCACGCCCTCTCCAACACTGTTGTCTTTTGTCTTTTTGATAATAATCATCCTTACAGGTAGACTGTACCAATTAACATTCTCACTTGCAGTGTATGAGAGTTCCTTTTTCTCCACACCCTCTCCAACAGTGTTATCTTTTGTCTTTTTGATAATAATCATCCTTACAGGTGTAAGGTGATTTCTATTATTGTTTTAATTTGCATTTCTCTGATAAGTAGTGATGATGGGCACCTTTTCATATACCTCTTGGCCATTTGTATGTCTTCCTTTGAAAAATGTCTATTAACTCCTTTGGTCTTTTAAAAGTCAGGTTGTTTGTTTGCTGTTAAGTCGTATGAGTTCTTTATATATTTTGGATATTAACTCCTTGTCAGTTATCTGGTTTGCAAATATTTTCTCCCATTCCATAGGTTGCATCTGCTTTTGGTGTCATATCCTAAAACATTCATTGCCTAGACCAATGTCAAGAAGCTTTTCCCCTATGTTTTCTTCTAGTGGTTTCAGGTCTTACATTTAATTCATTACTCTATTTCAAGTTAATTTTGTAAGGTATAAGGGTCCAATTTCATTCTTTTGCATGCGGATATCTGGTTTTCTATTTTCATTTGTCTCAAGGTATTTTTTGATTTCCCCCTTTGATTTTGTCTTTGATTCACTGATTTTGTCTTTGATTCATTGATTTTGTCTTTGATTCGGGAGTGTGTTATTTAATTTCCATACATTTGTGAATTTTCCTTCTGTTATTTATTCTTAGTTTCATTATCATTGTGGTTAGAAAAGATACTCCGTATGATTACAATCTTCTTAAATTTGTTAAGATATGTTTTGTTGGCCAGCATACATTCTTTCTGGAGAATGTCCCATGGGCTTCACCATTTTATATTTTCACCATCCATGTGTGATAGTGCTCCTTTCTCCACATTCTCTCCAATACTTGTTATTGTCTGTCTTTTTTATTCTAGTCATTTTGGTAGATGTGAAGTGGTATCTCATTATGGTATTTTCCCCTGATGACAATGATGTTGAGCATCTTTTCATGTGCTTATTGCCCATTTACAAATCTTTTATATGTCTATTCTGATTCTTCACCTGTTTTTAAATTGAGTTAGTTGTCTTTGTAATATTGATTTGTCAGAGTTTTTTAGCATACAAGTACTTTATTAGACATACTATTTGCAAAAAATTTCTCCCATACTATTGATTGTCTTTCTACATGGTGTACTTTGAAACACAAAAATTTTTAATTTTGATGACATCTAATTCATTTATTTTTTTCTTTTATTGCTTGTGCTTTTGGTGTTATATCTAAGAAACTGTTGCCTAACTCAAGGTCATGAAAAGTTACTCCTATTTTTTCTTTCAGGGATTTTATAGTTTTAGCTCTTACATTTATGTTTATAAGTTAATTGAGTATTGTTTAAGTTGAATATTCCATAAATGACAACAGCTTGAATATAAGTTTCCTTATCACAGAATTTCCCAAGGTTGTTTATTATTAATAACTTGATAATATTGACTATGACACAACTTTTCCTCTGTGAGCTGAGGTTTTTCCCACTTTATAGATCTTACTTGAATTTATCAGGTACCTGGGAATATTGAAACATTTGTGTTGTCAGAGTCAGAAATCCAAATCAAAGTAGTCAGAAAGGGAGTTTCGTTAGAAAGATATCAAGACATCTCATGTAACTCAGAGAAGAGCAGAATAGCTGGACGGCAGGAAGTGTGAAGTGTAGCTGAATCTGAGAAACAGCTAGAATTTGGGCTTGAATACCACCAGGGCACATTCTCTCTCTTTCTTTGTGTGTCTCTCTCACCTCTATTTCTCTGGGTATGACCTCTATTTCTCTTTGTCTGTAATCTCCACTTTCCATGCAGGCTGGGTTCCTCCACATAGCCCAAGGCAAGGATACAGCTCGCAAGACCCTGGGCTCCAAGCTTACCACCAGAGAGACTCTTCCCCAAATTCAGTTTGAATAATTCTAGGCAAGGTCTCTCACTGGCAAATTGGGATCGTGTGCTCCTCTGGGGTGTTAATGCGAGCTTTCTGGTAACATCGAGGGTGGGTTTTATTTGCAGAAAAGACTTAGGAAGTTTACTTTTGGTTTAAGCAAGTTGTTTCATTTTATTATAGCTCTAGTTCTTAAAGAACTTTTTATTCTAGTTATAAATCTAACAGTTGTTAACAATTATTTTTAAGGGATATTTAAACATTATTTGGTCTGTTAAAATACTCAGTTAAAGTGCTTCAACATTTCAAACGTAATTTATCAATTTGATATATTTGATTTGCTTCTTAACTATTTCATTTGCTTGACCAAACAAATCTTCCTGAAGGACCTAACTCTTATAAATACAATAAATTAACCTTATAAAAAATTGAAAGTTAAGTTTCTTCTGGGTGTTCCAATACCTAGGTAGGGTTTCAATATCACATCATAAGTCTTAGTTATTCAATTGTACATTTTAAACTGGAGTTAGAGGCTCTCACTCTAATAGACCAAATTCTTTTCAATATTATGAACACATATAATATCAAATATGTACAGAGTCTTTCTAAACACTCAAAATATTAATACATGGTTTTGACCCCCTTAAAATTTTTAGTGTTTAATTTTAAATCTTCCCAGAATTAAAACTTGATACTCACTAAAGAATACTAGTAGAATTCATGAGAGCTCAGAATATTTAATTCTAAATTCTTCCAGGATTAAAAGATGATCATTCACTAAGGAAATTTCATCTATTCTAAGATGTATTACCCCTCTACTTCCCCCATCAGTTGGACATCTCTGAAATTCAGATGTCTCTTACAATTAATGGCACCTTAATTGGTAGCACTTAGTCTTTCTTAGTGATACATAACGTAATGCTGTCTTGAATTAAATTTAATTGGAAGAGATATGGTATCATGTCAGTTAGCTGGGATTACTTAAAACTAGAAATTAAGGCTGGATATGAGAACTGAGCTACAGATGTCCCGTGCATTCCTTCTCACCGACACCACTATCATATTGAGATTGCCTTTTTTGGTTTCTGTGACAGGACTTTGAAACTTAAAAAAGAATTATGGCTTTTATAGCCCACTAGCTAGATTCAGTTTATCCAAATACTTGAGTCTTTGCCTTCTCAAGAAATTCATAAGTCCCACTTATGGACCACTTGATCGGTCACTTGATTGGATTTGCACTTGTCTGATTTTAGTGTATCTAAATGAGTTTTTTCCAATTAACTTTGAAACAGATGGGAGCCTATGATATTTAAATATGCTTTTTTTTCCCATTTAACTTTAAAGATATTTGAATTAGACAGATTCTTTCATGTTCTGGATATTTAGGGTTATTATACTTTTTTCCAATTATAAGTCATATATTTGAAATTAAAATAATTATTCTGCTTTCAAATATTTGTTATTCATTAGATAGGAAGCCTAGAACAACATTTCAAGTGGAGAACACAGACATTCTTAACTTATTCCTACATTTAATGGAATTATTTTATATGCTCTTAATGATGGTTTGAGTAGATATAATCTTAAGAAACTGTCATTTATTGTATGAGGTTTTAAAAGTCAGAAATGGATTTTTCAACAGTTTTATTGAGATATAGTTCACATACTATACAATTCACTCATTTATAAGTGTACCATTCAATAATTTTTAGTGAATTCACAGATGTGTACAACCATTGCCATAGTCAATTTTAGAACATTTTCATCAACTCAAAAAGAAACTCATACCCTTTAGCTATATCCCCATTCCTAATGCTAAGCAACCACTAGTCTACTTTCTGTCTCTATAAATTTGCCTTTTCCGGACATTTTTTTACTAGAAATGGAATCATGTAATATGTGGTCCTCTGTGACAGGCTTCTTTCAGAGAAATGGGTGCTGAAATTGATCAAACATTTTTTAAGGAAATATTATAAGGGATGTCCTCCTTTTTGATTTGGACATCTCATTGCAGTCACAATGATGAAGTCATTCTATTGACATGGACCAACCAATTGTGGTCCAGAGGGAAGGTTGCGGGGGGCGGACCTTCATATCATGCCTGATCCAGAGATAGGCAAGAACGCGGTGGCCCCAACTGGCACCACATGGTTGAAGTAAGGGAAAGTGTAGTCCCTGGAAATGGGGACAGACAGGCAGAATCGAAGATGTCTTCTTTGATTCAGCCATTTGAAGGCCCTTTTTCCTGCTTTTCCGAATGATGAGTAATGTTGCGTACAAAATATTCCTATCTTATCCTAGGAAAGCAACCGAATTAGTGGTCAGAGGCCTAGTGTTCTGCTTTGGCTTTGCAGTTTGACTTTACAGAATCACTCTATATCTGAACCTTATGTTCTTCATCTTTAAATGAGTAAAAAATAACTACTTCGTATAATTACTGGTGATATTATATAAGATAATAATGTAAGATAATGTGCCTGAAAGATTAATACAAACATTATGAAACATATACGTATCACATATCTGTCTTTTCTCTCTCTGCTTCTTGATATTCTGCATGGCTGGTTGCTCCATAGCCCACTGCTTCTTGGAGCTGTTTCAGATTTAACTCCGGTTAAGTGCACTCAGCATTTTTCACTGTCTAACCCTCTACTTCATGTCGACATTGGAGTTTCTGTTTATAAGGTTCATGGTTAGTGGCCTCCAGGGTCTTCAGAGGTTTTCCCCAGACTGCATCCATCCACTACTTCCAAGAACACTGAAAACAATTCACCACTGCCCCCCAGCCCAGCACCCCAGCACCCAGGTCTTTATGCACCCACCGAATCCCAGCAAAGATGGTTTGATTGTTAGTTACATCAGTCTCCTCAGAAATGTGTCACAGCAAGCTCATCCTTAGTCATATCCTAAGCTGCAAAGACTCTGAGATGGAGAGGGGCACAGCTCCTGCTCTCTGGGCTAAGTTCTGAAGCTGACAGATAGCATAGCCACTGTGAGCAGGACACCTGATATTTGGGTGGCAGGTAGCCTGACACCAAGGTTTCAGGGGCCTTGGGTTCTCTTTCAGCTTCATTTACACATTCATACACACACACACACACACACACACACACACACACACACACGCACACACGCCTTTCCTTTTACTTTCTTATTGAGATGATACATAATCAGGATATTCCTATTCAAAGAAAACCAAGGCACCTTGAGAAGAGAAGAATTTTAAATGCTGGTATTTAGAATTTTACGTTAGAACTGGAAAGAACCGTGCATATGAACTAGTCTAAACCCCTCCCTATTCATTCCGCACCCACCCTTAATTAATGGAAAAGACTGAAGCCCATTGAGGTGATGTGACTTGTCCAAGATCACAAAGCAAGTGAGAGAAAAAGCAAAGACCATTCATTCATTCATTCATTCAAGTTGGCAAGGAGGGCATACATGGCCAGCTCTTTATTTTGTAGAACAAAGTACATGCTTTCATCAGCAATCAATGTCAGGGCTGAACAGAAACAAGAGCCTTCAAGAGGTTCAAAAAAGGTCCTGTCTTGACCATGCCACAAAAAAATACAAGCTACCATTTATGGAGTGTCTCCTGCCTGCAGAATCTAGACAGAAATCTAGACAAGAAATCAGGCAACAACAATGTGGTTTGGTGAAAACTATAAAGCACAAAGCAGGGACACCCAATTTGGTCTCTGGGTCTGCAAGTTTAACAATTCCACACCCAAATTCACCTGCTTTTCTTGGTTCCTGCTCTCGTGCTGGTCATCTAAGAAACCATGGCAATGAGAACAGCTGAACTTCAAAATTTCAGGCCTCAGAGACCCCAACTGATTGCATGGTCCAGCCTCAGGCAGTTAAAACATCACAAACTTGCGCTTGACAGATGAAGCTAGTGAGGCTAGAGAAGCTTGGAACTGGCTCAAGATCACTAAGTGGAGGAGGGGCTACAACCTGGAATGTTTGGCTTCTAATATGATGCCCCTTCCATTAGAATCCAGTGATCTAAACCCTTCCTGTACATAAAACACCTGGGCAGCAGTGCCTGGCTGGGGTCCAGCAAAGTCCCTCCCCCCTAGCATATTTACATCTAAATTTGTTTTCAAGCCAAATCCTCTGCTTTCCCTTTCCAGCTAATTTGCTATTCCTAGTCCCTTTCTACATAAAAATTCCCAAATAAAAATTCTGGAGTTCGAATGGTACCATCCACTATTGCTTTTAGGAATTTGTTAAAATGCGGGTCCCCAGGCCTCTTATCCAGATTCTGTACATCTAGGAGAAGCCCACGAACCTGCATTTTGACATGCTCTCCAAATACTTCTGTAGTCCATGGACCACACTTTGAGAAGTTACTTTAAGGCCATTCTATTAAATGAGGACTTCTCGAGTCCACTGTGCTCTACTCAGAGAAACTCCTTACTTTCTAAAATTTAAGAATTAGAGGCAGGTGTCAGGGAACACATTTTAAGGAATTTCAGCAGCAGCTCCCACTCTAACAGGGAATAACCTCCTGTAATTAGCTGACAGGTTGGGTCTCCTTAGAGAGTAGGAGAACTGAGGAGCTTGTTTAAAGGTGTCCAGTGAAACCTGAGTAAAAGAGCCCAAACTCCTAAGCAGTAAAGGCTTTGATTGTGGGGAGAAGAAAATGAGATATAGGGAGGGGAAGAGCTGGTAGAAATTTCTCCTTGGAATTTATTTGGCTTTGATCTTGAGGAAAGCTGGCAGTTGGGTTCCACGAAACAATACACTACAACAATTGTTTTCTTGAGCTTTCACCTACATTGATGAAATGCTTGGGTCCATTTTTCCACATGTTCTTCGTACTTTATTTTTAATTTTTTGGGTAAGGCTTTATTGAGATATAATTCACATGTATCTTTACTGAGATACAATTCATTCATTTAAAGTGTACAATTCAGTGGTTTTTAGTATATTCACAGAATTGTGCAATCATCACAATTGATTTTAGAACATTTTATCACCTCAGAAAGTAACTCCACACCCTTTAGCTATCACTTTCAGCCTATTTAATCTCCCCATCCCCCTAACCATAAACAACCATTAACCTACTTTCTGTCTCTGTTGATTTGTCTATGCTGGAGATTTCGCATAAGTGGGATCACAAAATATGTGGTCTTTTGGGCTTGGCTTCTTTCGCTTAGCATAATGTTTTCTTTTCTTAATTAAATCTATTGAGGTGACATTAGTTAATAACATAATGTAAGTTTCAGGTGTACAATTCTATATCATCTGTATATTGCATTGTGTGCTCACCATCCAAAGTCTAGTCTACTTTCGTCACAATATATTTGACCTCTTTTACCTTCTTCATCCTCCCTCCGCACCCCCTTCCCATTTGGTAACCACAATACTGTCGTCTGTGTCTATGATCTTGTTAGTTTTGTTTGTTCATTTGCTGCTTTATTTTATATCCCACATATGAGTGAAATCATATGGCTCTTGTCCTTTCCCGTCTGACTTATTTGGCTTAGCATTAGCGCAATGTTTTCAAGATTCATTCATGTTGTAGCATGTATCAGTACTTCATTCCTTTTTATTGCCAAAAATATTCCATTTCATGGATTACCACATTGTTTATCCATTCATTTGCAATTTGATTGCTTCTACTTTTCAGCTATTGTGAGTGTTGCTATTTGTATACAAGTTTTTGTATGGACATATGATTTTATTTTTCTTGGGTATATGCCTAGGAGTGAAATTACTGGATCAAATAATAACTCTATGGTTTTGAGGAACTGCTAGATTGTTTTCAATGTTCTCACTTTATTTTTTTAAACCAATCTGAAATCAATGGCTCTGAATCATCCACCATGTGCTTAGTTACATACAGATCCACTCGATCAGGTATAACTAAAGATTTATTGTAAGCAAGTGTTTGAAGGATGCAAGCTAGAGTTACAAAATCCAAAAATTCAAAGCTCAAATACTCAAGAGTGTTATTTGGCATAACCTGAAAGGTTGGGGGCAATGTTCCATGAATTTGTGTTTCTGATAAGCAGAAAATGAATCTCACAGCTATAAATGAGGCCAATAACAAAAAAAGAAAATTACAATACACCAACTCTTAATTAGCAGCTTTGGAAAAGTTTTAGAGGCCTGAAAAATAAGTAAGCCTGTTGGATAAAACTATCTATAGATTTTAATTACCTCTGCTATCATCTGTTTCTCTATAGGGAAACAGACTAAAAAAAAAAAAAAGGGTAATACATTTAGAAATACTTTAAAGTATTTAAGTATAAAATACAAAGGAGTGCTCAATGTGTAACTCCATCAATTTTCTCAAGACTCCATGAACCTCACCCATTTTACTAGTACCCGCAGCAAGAAACAGATGATTATCAGCTCCCCTGGAACTTTTCCCTTTCTAGTCATTCACCATCCAAAGAGAAGGAGGCTATCTGACATCTAGCACCAACATTACTAGACACAAAGAATATATTTTTAATAGTACATTTCAGGTGTCAAGGGTTGACCAGTGGAATAGATTTGTTAAGCTGACCGGATTTCTCAAGACTCAGACTTTTTATATTGCACAGTGTAGTAGAATCTAAAAAATTTAATACCTTTAAGCTTGTGTATAAAAGGTGTAAATTCAGCATACAAGAAGCTTTTAATTTGACATCATCTGCAATTTAAGAACATTTACTGTAAGGTGCTTTTAAAGTGGAAGAAACACCCTTGAAAACACCATTTATTTTAGAAGACAGAGCTCCTTTTCTCCAGAATTTGAAGTTTATTTCCAAGAGGAGTTCATAAAAGAAGTCCTAGGGTCTATTAATCACAGATGCTTTAATAATTCAAAAGTGTGTACATAAACACACTTGCACACTGGCAACGCATTACATTGTGTGTTGAAGTAAGTAATGACCGAAATACATACAGCCTTTGCAAGCACATTTAGACATTTTCCTTGGTTTATTTGGCAGGAGGATGTCAAATATCCCTACCTTACTGATAAAATTAGTTGTCTAATACTGAAACTGACTCACTGGAAAGCGACATTGCTCTGGTTCTTTCCCTGGGGGGAAAAAACCTATTATAATCGTTTCAGGTATAAGAACACTTTTCACCACATAAGAATTCTTCCGAAGGAAGGGTACACTATTAAGAAAAATCATTTTACAAAAGCAAATCATCCTTTTAAAAAAAATAGCTCTAAATCTGTCTTATAAGTTACCAAAAACAATAAGATTTTATTAGGGTATTTCTTTGGAAGATTGGGATTCTGCGTTCTACCAGCTAATAAAGCTCATGAGTCAAGGTGAGTTGGACACTGATTGTAACCTTAGCCACGCTCTCTGGGCCCCCCACCAGTTTTCTTTCTGGATTCCGGATACTTCCGAGGTAAACTCGTGCTCACGCTCGCTCCCACCACGGTGCTGGGAAAGCACCCCCGCGGCCACCCCGCCCTTCCCCTGCCCCTGCCTTCCAGGAGTCTGGGCGGCAGCGCAATGTCAGCGTCAGGAAGCCCACGCGAGTGGTGACTTCGCTCTGCTTCGTCCTTCCCCGAAGCCCTGCGGCTTAGACTTTTCCCCCCAAGTCACCCAAAGCCCCTCCTCCTGCTACCATCCCTCCTCCCTGCGGGAGGAAAGTTTAAAACTCGGCTCTCCCTTCGTTAAAGGTTGCCAGGGTCCTCTCTTGGCAGGACCAGAAGGGGGCGAGGGTCCACGGTGCTTCTCCTGCGCTGCTGTCCAGCCCCAGCTCGGCTGGCGGGGTACAGACTTTTAGGTTGCCGGCCGTTAGCTCCCGTGCGCGCTGACCGCCGGGTCTCTCCTAGCTCGAGGGACCTATTTCAAAGAATTGGGGCTGGGCACCTTTCCGTGACCCAAAGGCTGCAGCAGCCCCGCGGCGCGAGCGCAGGATGAGCGCGGGTGGGTGTGGGTGGGAGTGAGGGTGCGTCCGGCGCAGGCCGGAGGCGGACCCTCTGGGTGGCAGGTGGGTGCGGCCGGCGGGAGCCGGGGCAGCTGCGGCGGCGGCGGCAGCAGCAAGTGGTTGGGCCGTGCGCATTTCCTTCCCTCCCCCTTGGCCTCGGCTCCC
>NW_006441071.1:16985851-16994093 GCF_000325575.1 Pteropus alecto
GGCTACTGCAGCTAATCCTGGGTTGCTGCATGGTGGCGCTCAGCTTTGGGGCGCTGTCGCTGAGCAGCTCCCCACAGGTGAAGAACTCGTGCCCGTTCTGGGCTGGCTCCTCGGTGAGTGCCGCGCGCGTCCCGCTCGCCTTGGCAAGGCCCACCCAGGGAGCAGGGGGCTCTGGCCGGTCCCCTCCACTGTGCCATGATTAGGTCTCCAGGGCTGGAGGTGGGAAAGCACAGCCCCTCATGTCAGGTGAAGTTTTTGGAAAAGAAGGCTTAAGGAGAGTGGAGTTCAGGGGTTAATTGGGTTGCATCTGGACAGTGTCTGTTCCTCGCAGGCTAAAGTATTTTGTTGTCGCTGTCAAGCTAATAGAATAAAACAGATGCCCAGATCTGCGGGAGATTGGAAAGATGGGGGTGGGTGGCAAGAAAGTGGGAGGAAAATGGTCAAACTTCTTTCTGCCACTGAGTATTTACTTCGTTGACAACCACCGCTTGGGGAGGACAAGGATTTTGATGTTTGTTCACTGATATATCAACAGTGCCTGACACATAGTAGGTTTTTTTGTGTGTATGTAGGACGTATGAAGTGACAGCTTGACGGAGGCACGTCACTCATTTTGTTCTACCTTAAAACACGTAAATGTGAAATATATCTGGTGTAGGATGGCTCCACTCTATTTGGGGCTGAGGTAATGGCAGGGTGTGTGTAAACTCCTGCTTGTACCTGGTCATTAAAAGAGGGCCCTAAGCCCCCACTTGGTTCCTGGAGCCACACAGGCTGCTGTGTAGAATTTAATTATCTAGAACCCAAACCATCATTGAGCTCTCCGAAGTGGTGGGAGCTGGGACAGCTAGGTGGAGATGTCTGTCTGGCTCAGGGATATCCAATGAAAATTGCTGATCTTGGGCAAAGGTGCCTAGCCTCCAAGAAAGGCTGCTGCCTTCCATTGACTGTGGACACTGGGTGGCTAGTCTTCCAAAGCTGCCTCATAACAATTTCACAGCTTCCAGGGTATCCAACATCTTGGGTTTGCCTGGGGTTGAGAGATTTGGGAACAGGTCTTTTTGGAAAGATTGTGGGAGATAACTATTTTAAAGTAAATGACCTTTTCATGAACTAACTAAATCTAAAAGTCTGGCAGTGTCTAAGATCTGTAATGAATATATGTTCTGAATGCATGAAGACTGTCCTTTTGCAGATCCACACATACCCAGATTCAAGACCAAATTTTAAGAATATAGGGAGAACTAATTGAACCCAAAGAAGTCATTTGCAGAGAACATTAAGAGAGTGTGGCCTGACATTTT
The DNA here is from genome assembly GCF_000325575.1 of Pteropus alecto. Taxonomy (NCBI): domain Eukaryota; kingdom Metazoa; phylum Chordata; class Mammalia; order Chiroptera; family Pteropodidae; genus Pteropus; species Pteropus alecto. The sequence continues at coordinate 16,987,156 of NW_006441071.1, forward strand.
ATACTTAAATTGATGCCAATTTGCTCTTCTTTTGAAATATTTTGATGCTAGATGGCCTTACTGTGGTACAACCCACGCATTGGTAACTGAAGTTTGCAGTCTGTGAGTCATGTAAAAGAAATCCCATGCTCTTGGCCCTGCCTTTGGGGTCTCCTGCTGGCCTCCCTGAGTGTTCTTTAAAACTCCTGGAGGAGGAATATTCCTGACTGGGTAGGAATTAGATCCATTATGATCCCTAGTCCACTTGTCAGACTAAATTGAGCCAAATGGTGGGTGAATTTCATTTCTCTAAATACTGTGGGCCAGAAGTGAATCTTGGCATACATTTTTAGGGATTTGCTCTTTGTAAAATCATAATCTCTTGTCTTCTCAAAGGTAGCTATTTAGGATTATTGAAAACTATTTTTGCCCTTCTAAAATTAAACCTGAAATCAGTGTCCTATTGTGAATTATTTTGGAGGTAAATGGACTTAGATGTCAATCGAGCCACAGTTGGAGTTGATGAAATATTAAAAAAAAAAAAAAAAAAAGCCATCAGCCAGAAGATGCAGGCTATTCCCCCAGGCTGGCTGGCTGGGTGTGTCTTTGTCTCCAGGACCCAGCAGCAGTGCAGAGCAGGGAAAGATTTGACCTAAGTTCTCTTCTGTAGTGATGTTTTCCACAGCCTGCCTCCCAATAACAACAGTTGCAAATTTGCTGCTGGCTCTGTGTGTTCTGATAACTCCAGGAGGATGGGTATTCCAAGCAGAGGAGGAATTAGCTCTATCACACTCTCTAGTCCATTTGTCACATTAATTTCCCATATCGTTTTGAAGCAAATATCAGACATCATATCATTTCATGTGTAAATGCTTCAATATATGTATATTTTTAAAAACAAAATATAAACAGAATAGGGAGACAGCATAGAAGTGACCAGGAGTCTTGAGAACTCCCCTCCACTTTTAACCTTTTATTATGAAATTTTTAAATTTCAGCAAATGCAAAAAGAATAGTATAATGAACCATTTTTCCATCACCCAGCTTCAACACATGGCCACTTTATACCCACAGCCACTCCTCTTTCTTAATATTCGCTGGATTATTTTAAAGCAAATCCCAGGTATCATAGTTTCAGCCATTAAATATTTCTGTATGTATTTCTAAGAGAAAAGGGCTTAATAGTTAAAAGAAAGGGACTTATTTGCACACTGCAAATTAATTTAAAGAGAGCTAAACTAAGGTTTTTATGAAAAAGGCTTAAAAATTATGACTTGAAGACTGCATGTTTTTTTTTTAAATAACAGCTTTACTGAGATGTAATTCACGTTCACTTTTAAAGTGTGTAATTCAATGACTTAGTAAATTCAGAGTTGTGCAACCATCATCATGATCAATTTTAGAAAATTAAAAGAAACCCTGTACCTATTAGCAGTCACTCCCCGTTTTCCCCTCATCCCCTTATCCCTAGGCAACCAGATTAATTTGTTTTCTATCTCGATGGATTTGTTATTTTGGAGATTTCATATAAGTGCAATCATACAATATGTGGTCCTTTCTGACTGGCTTCTTTCACTTAGCATAATGTTTTCAAGGCTCATCCATATTGTGGCATGTACCAGTACTTCATTCCTGTTTATTGCCAAATGAGATTTTATTGTATGGATATATCACATTTTATTTATTACTCAGAAATTTTTTTGGCATATGAAACTAGATGGTTGAGTGGCAGTGCCAACTTAAGTCTAAGGTTACTCCAAATCCACATAGGAACACAGTAAAAGGATATCCTCACATTTCAAGTTTTGAATAACCATTATGTGCCTTAATCTGCTATATTAACTACGTGGGCAAATCTTTTGTCTTCAGTAAATATTTTGCTTATATATTTGATATAAACTTAAATCAAAGGACAAATATCTTCATTTGAAAGGTCTGTTTTATTAAACACAGTATAGTTCAAGAGTATTTTTCCATCTCTGTAAGTGTTCCCATCTTGAGCCTAAGAATTTGAGGCTTCCTTCACTTATCTGAACCTTGAAGGTATATTTTATCTATTTGAATATATATTTAAAAGTTGGCAAGTCCTATAAAGATTCTTTTTCATATTTTCAGCAAATTGAAGGGAATGTTTTTTAATGTTCTCATTGTTTTTAAGCATTCTGTGATCATTTATTTTCTTCACGGTGTCCTTGGTTGGTGCCTCAATCTACTATTATTACCAAAGTTCATGAAGCTAAGAGATTAGCCACTTGTAAAAACAACCTGAAGTTTGACTCCAGGCGGGTGGCAGAGAGATCTCCATGTCCATGTTCAGGCCATGCTGTCCTGGCTCCTGATTTGGGAAAGCATTTTATTAATATTAGATTCCACTGAAATTATGGGAGACCCAGCCTACCACACTGTGTTAGATTTAATGAAAGAATAGAGAGAGTTGCATTGATTTGTGACTCCTTCAAAAAACAAAATTTCTGACTCTGATGACATATATGATCCTTGGGAGATATTTCAGGCAAGTGGTAAGGAGTTGGTTATTATTTTCGGTCCTTCTTTGGGAGTCCTAATCTCTGCTTGAAGTCACTGACCTGCACTCATGGTCACTCATCCTTTGAGTCTGTGACTCTTTGGCAAGATTCTTGTTCCTTATAAAGAAATAGACACTGGTGAATCTTAAGGTAGATATGTATTTTTTAAAAATGACAAAATGTAAAAAGGAATGAAAAGTCCAAAGGAGAAACCAATGCACAAATTACAAAGTCTCTGCAAGTTAAACAAGAGTAAATATATTTTTTCTATCATAATTATCAAATACTACTTTAATATTTAAGAAACATTTTAAATATAATTTTTATGATGAATTTTATTGATTTCCTTTGGTCCTTTATTTTACACAACAGCAGAGTTACACTGATAAGTTCTTGGACAGGTCATTGAGCCTCTCAGCCTCAGTTATTCATCTGTAAAATGGTTGGGATGATTCTTCTCTCAAAATTGATTTTGTGAGGGTGATTTAGAGAACGTTTAAGAGAGTGCTTTGCTGCTGCGCCCTGGCACCAAGCCTGGCACATACTAGAATCTTTATCAATAATTTTTAAACATCAAGGCAATATTTTATTAAAGTAAGGTGAACAGGCTAGGTTTTTTTTTTTTTTTTTTGTGGGACATGCTTGTAACCATCATATATACGTTAGAAATATCCAGTTGCCCACATCTTCACTTTTTTAAATGAGTCATGCTGGGCAGATAGGGAAGAATGATACGTACACACACATACTTTTTAAAAAAATTTTCAGTGTAAAAGCTAGAGGGCAAGATAGGTTATTGAGAGCTTTGATTCTTCTGTGCTTATTTACAAGGTAAACGTGGCTCTTTTTATCTCTATGTTTAGATATAGCAATTTTTGACAAACAATCCAGGACATTTTGCCCTAATGCATGTTAATGGATTAACAAAGAAAAATAGGAGAGTCAAATTATGTTTTTGATCTTAATGATTTGATTTTTAAGCTGAAAAATTAAGACACATTAACCATATATAGTGGGTAACAATGATTCCTGCCTGGAGTATCTCAGGACCCTTCTTTGCAATATCAGAAAAAAGAAGGCCTCTGTTTTTTCCTAAAAGCTACAAGGAATGGGTTGCAAGTGAGTAAAACCAAAATTGTAATAAATCTCATTATAATAATATAGAGATAATTAGAAATAGATTCTCGCCTGTTCATTCAGAGCAAGTTGCATCTTGCATTGGGTGGAAAGAATGTTGATGGAGTTGGTTTTGCTGTTGATGTATTCTGTTAAGAAGCACAGAAGTGAAAAATGAGTTTAGGTTTCCAGTCATCTTTAAGCAAGTTAATCTCTTATTTTTGATCTTCATTCATTCATTTCTTTATCACCTGTTCATTTATTCATTGACTCTTGCCATAACTGAGTGCCTTGAGGAGCCTTTAGTGGTATTTGAGTGAATATTCACAGATTCAAGCCCTCATGAGTTTCCAATGAGCATAAAACACAATTAAACAAGTAACAGCATTATTTCGTTATGGGTGCCATAAAGGATGATTGTCGACTCCCTTCTGATGGAGCTCCAGCTACTGCTGCCACCAAGGGAGGTAGAAGCAAAGCATACTCTGCCTCTTCCTTTTTAAAACAAACAAATAAATAAATAAATAGAAGTGAAATATGTTTGTTGTAGAAATGTTGTGAAATTCAGAAAGGAAAAGGCAGAGAGAACTTAAATCACCTATAATCTCACTGGAAACATCTTTAATGTGTTTCTTTCCAGTCCTTTTTAAATTTAAATATAGTTGGTAAACAATATTATATTGTACTAGTTTCAGATGTATATTATAGTGATTCAACATTTTTATACCTTACAATATGATTGCCCCACTAATTCTAGTAATCATCTGTCACCGTGCAAACTTATGACAATATATTGACTACATATTTCCCTTTACCTTCTCTCCACCAATTCCCCTCTGGTAACCATCTCTCTGGTCTGTGTTTCCATGAGTCTGTTTTTGTTTTGTTTCATTTATTTATTTTTTTTAAGATTACGCATATAATTGAAGCCATATAGTATTTGTCTTTTTCTGTTTGACTTATTTCACTTAGCATAATACCCTCTAGGTTCATCCATGTTGTCACAAATGGCAAGATTTCATCTTTTTTATTGCTTTGTGTGTGTGCGTGTGTAACATCTTCTTACCATTAATCTGTTGATGGACATCTAGTTGCTTCCATATCCTCCCTATTGTAAATAATCCTTCAATGAACAAAAGTTGCATATGTCTTTTTCAAATTAGTGTTTTTGTTTTCTTTGGGTAAATACTGAGAAATGGAATTGCTGGGTTGTATGGCAGATCTATTTTTAGTTTTTGGAGTAATCTCCATACTGTTTTCGACAGTGGCTGTACAAATTTGCAGTATGCCACCTTCTTCCCTCCCTTCCCTGAACTTTCTCTCCGTTTATGAATTCCACCTCTCTCCCCAGAAGAAATGTGAGTGCCTTTGTTGCAGGGTACAGGTCTAAGGTGGATGTAACTACAACTCCCACCTTCAACTGGAATGCAAGCAGTTCCTTAAAACATCCCTATAAAGAAGGGTGGTTTATGAAAATCCCATTGGGATTTAACATGGGTATTTACTGAGTCTATAAAACAATTCAAATAGAAATGACACCTTTAAATATTTTGTCTTCCAATCCATGAGCGTGATATATGTCTCGAATTATTTGGGTCTTCATTTCATATTGCTCAATAAGCTTTATATTTCTCTATACTGAGGTCTTAAGTATCTTTGTCATATTTTTAGATTATTGATATTTCTTATCTGTCAAATATATTTTATACATATTTTTTAAATTATGTTTTAAATTTAGTTTATTGTTCATATATGCAAACCACTCCTTCCAAAAAAAAAAAAGAAAGATAGCTTAATTCTTTTGTCTCAGAGACCCTTCATTTGAAATGACAATTGTAGGTTGTGATTTATAAATATAATTTTATATATATATATATATGCACATATATTTATCTCTTTCAACTTATACAACAGATATAAAAAGCAGTTTTTAAGGGTAAGTGTTCATGGATGTTTACTGCAGCATTGTGCGTGAAGGTTTAAAAACTGGAAATAGAATGAATATCCATGAATATGGAAATGATTGAATACATTACGTACAACCACACAAAGGAATATTATGTAGCCATTAAATAGAAATGAATGTAGCTATTTCCATGGACATGAAGAGATTTCTATCAAGTATTTATTGAGAGAGAAAAAGAAGAGAAGGAAAAGTATCTTTTATGATCCATTTTTTTATAATTACACCCCTGTGCATGTATATGTACACATACACATGTGTGTCTAGTGATAAAAATTTAGAGAAAAATATGTACATGTGTAAAATATGTAAACCTACTAAATTGTTAATGTGGAGGAGAATGGGGTAACATGGCTGGTGGGGGAGGTAGGAAGTATAGCTTAGGCAAATCACTATTTTTATGGGCTTTTATGGGCTGGGCTGGACATTTCACTTTAATAATACCATTTTAATGGAAAAAATGTGTTCCAAAAAGCTGAACTGCAGTGTTCTGTATTAATGGAGACTGCTGGCATTTAAATCATATTTATATTTTAGTGAAGTGGGCAGTTTGTGTTTCCCTCAAGGGCAGCCCAATTTTCAGTTATGTTTTCACAAAAATACTTGCATTTTCTCAGCAAAGCCCAGTAAACAGCAGTGTGGGCAGGCAGGGAGCACATACACGTACAAGCATGAGTGCCCGCACACACTTCTGCAGGATGGAGCCAGCACTAGATCATGTAGTTTTGAGGGAATCCCTATCATCACAGTAGGGTAAACCTTTTGAGTTAGAAGAGACCCAGAGATGGTTTCCTTCACTTACCATATTTCTAAGGAAACAAGAGTGAGGAGCGCAAAGGTGAAACGACTTGGCTGAGGCCAGATTGATTTTTTAGAAGCCAAGTGGGGAACCTAGACCCCAAGGTCTCATGGAGACCAAGTCCCAATTTGTAAAGTTGGTACAGCCCAAACCCTCTAGATGGGCCACATATGCCCTGAGTGTCTCCAGGCAGAAATCGTTTAGGATGAGGAAATATCCTATTGAATATAAGATGATTGCAAGGGTATAGTACCTCGTGGGCAGACAGCTGATAGGTTTGAACGTAGATGGGATACAAAGAAATTGTTGCTTATATACCCATACCTGGTTTTTGGTCCTTGACCTCTGCTGGTTTGATGTTGTGGAGTGATTTACTTTCATTTGATAAAAGGAGAATGGAGAGTTATTGCAAGCAAGCCTGTGAGCTTTTTGAATTTGAATTTGAATTTCAACACTGCCAAATCCTTACTGATTTGTAGTCAATAAATAGTAATTGAGAAATGGTGCAGTTGAGTGATTTTGGTAAAAAGTGCACTTGAAAGAAAATCCTCATGAC
>NW_006441071.1:16994111-16999997 GCF_000325575.1 Pteropus alecto
CAGGTGCACTTTATCACACAAAGGTAAATGTGCTCAAATGGCATCAGAATGTCCCTGGGCTGAATAATTAGTTTGATTATTCTTCTCCAACTGCTTAGTGAAATGTGTTATTCGAAGGCTGATTGATGTTGGTTTCTAGTTTATATTTTTACAAAATGCTCGTTCCTCTTTACAGAGGATTTTAGCTTGTTTATTGAAGTATCACTTTGCAACAGGAGATCTTCTCACTGTAGCCCCTCCTCTTTGTGCAGTAAATACTCAGGAACAATTATTAGTTGCCAATCATGTGACAGGCACTGTACTAGGAGCTGGAAATTCACAGAAATGAGACGGGATTCAGAGTGAGCAAGACAGAGATGCAAAAGAAAGCTTTTTTGGGAAAAAATTATATTTAGAAGTCTTCCAGGGGTGTGAGATGGTGAGATCGGTGAAGGCTTCTCTGAGGGAGTGACTGTTAGTTGGGGTCTTACAGGATGCATAGGAGTTCTCGGAAGCTCGGAGGAAATCGAGAGGAGAGGGCACTGCAGCAAAAAAAAAGCGCAAAGCCTCGAAATATCTAGAGCCTGGCTTGTCTAAGGAAGGACAGGAGTGCCTGGAAGGAAGATGTGTGGTGGGAGGGCCAGGGATATGTGGAAACCAGTCTTGAGAAGTAGGCAGGAGAAGATCCTATGGGCCTTGTTTACTATTTTGAGGCATTTACTTGTTCCATAAAGATGGATATCCATCTACTGAAGGTAAGGTTGCAAAGAGATGTGCATCTTATGTAGCTGACTCTGGCAACAGATTAGGTGCTACTGGGTGCAGGGAGCCTGGATCAGAAACACTGATTCCTTTACTAACCGGAAGGATAGGCTAATTTCTGTTTGGATTCTTAATTGGCCCTCAAATAAAACACACACACACAGTCAATAAAAAAACCTTTGGGGCCTTGGACGTGAAGGATAGTCCAAAGTGGTAATCAGCAGAAACTATTAAATGTTTGAGTTAGAAAGCTTTGAAATGTCAGTATTTTAAAAAATATTTAGAGACTGGGGCATGGTTTATTGGAATTGGTTCCTTTTCTAGATTTATGATACTGTTTATCCTTGTAGGTGATACTCTCTGGAATCATAGGATTAACAACTTGGAAACGGCCTATGATACTCCTGGTATGTACTATTCTTATAAATTGTTACTCGTTGTAAAATGTGCTATTTATGAAGTCTGTTTAGATAAACCATTGAAGAAATGTTCAAGCTTCCTCGTTCATTAAAAAAAGAAGTTAACAATGGACAATATTAGAGGTCAGATGTCCTCATAACAGTAAAGTAGGATGATAATTTTGCCTATTTTAAGATTCACTTTAAGTTTCTTATATACCCAATGGTAAACATGCGTTTCTCATTCCAGGATTAGACCTATCATAAAGGCATAATTAAAACAAACAAAACAAAACAATTTACTGTGGACATTTTAAAGCAGTGGTCTCCAACGTTTTTGGTACCAGGGACTGGTGCTCTTATGAGAATCTAATGCCTGATGATCTGAGGTGGAGCTGAGGCAGTGATGCTAGCGCTAGGGAGCGGCTGCAAATACAGGTGAACCTTTACTCGCTCACTGTTCACCTCCTGCTGTGCAGCCCAGTTCCTAACAGGCCATGGACCGATACTGGTCCATGGTCTGGGGGTTCAGGACCCCTGTTTTAAAGAATATGCAAAGTGGAGAGAATAATATAATGCACTCCCTGTACCCAATCACCTGCCTTCAATGATTATGTGTTAACTAATGGCCAGTCTTGTTCAGCTGGATCCCACCCTCTATATTCCGCCTACCCTCTATATTCTTTTTTCCTCCATATCCTTTTGAAGCAAATCTCATATTAATCATGAGTACATAATTTTCGTATTGTTATAATGCTTTGGTTGAACAACCTCAGAATTTCATTGCTTAAGCTTTCTATATTCTCTATCACACAGATACTATATTATGGTGATATAGACATAGTTGGTGACTATTTTTTTCATTATTGAGTTAAATTCACGACATAAAATTAACTGTTTAAAAGTATACAATTCAGTGGCATTTTATACATTCCCAATGTCCTTCCTTTGTTTTTATTTGCTATGCCCTTCACATTCAAGGAATACTATAAAAAATGATAACCAATGAAGTTGCTAAATTTCAAGAATAAATAGAGAATGTAGGAAATTCAATTTAAAGTAAACTTAAAAATGTTTTTCTATATGATTTTTTTTTTAACTTTTCTATCCATTTTGAAATAGGGTTAAATAATTTTCTTGCCGTTTGTGTGTATGTACTTAACACTTTATATTAAACAGACCACTATTTGCTAGGTGATGGGTAGTGAATATAAAACTAGTTAAATTCTTAAATACAAGGAGAAGCACATTGTAGCATAGTCAGAAAAATTGATCCTAATACTGCGTAGATGGTCTTGAAAAACTAAAGAGTTTTCAGGCCCACAAGACAATTTAGGCAACATTTTACCAGTCCATTGATTATTGCATTTAGTGAAACTATGCTAATATTTCTGGAAGGAACAAATTACTGATGCAGTATTTTAAAATGTTAGCAAGATATGAAAAAATGAGGCTTTGGCTGACTTTTATGGCATGTGTTACCAGTGGCTGAGGTTGTTTTGCAACAAGTCTCTAGGTTTACAGTCTCTGCAGAAGAATTTTGGATGGTATTCAATGTTTATACTAATATTTGATTATAGGAGTCATCTTTTTCCATTGGGTTGATATTGAAATGCTCAGTAATACAAACCTGAGGTATTTAAATTAAATTAAAATCAGAAAATCTCTAATACTTTTTGTACTTTTTAAATTCCAAATGGTGAAGTGACTATGAACTCATTTTGTAGGTAGATATTTAAAAAGCTCTCCTTTTAAGACATTAATTTCTTTAACATTGTTTTCTTTTGGAAAGGTGCCTTATAAATTTATTATGTGAGCTCAAGCAACTTTAAATGAAAGTTACCTTAATAAAAATGTATTTTTATTATATTCCTTTAAACTTCTCTCTCATTTTTGTTGGTAAGTATATGTTCTTGGTCACAAAGTTGTAACCAGTTTGTACATCATATGTTATGCTCTGCTTTTTCTGTTTAATATTAATTTAATTAAGTTCATATCAGTAAATAATTTTTCACGTACGAGGAGCCTACACTACCTGTCACTTAAAATTGCCAAGAAGCTTTCTTTCATATTTCTGTATTTCCTGTTGGATATTTGAGCTTCTATATTTTGACTGCTGCAAAAGGTGACATAGAGATTATTTTGAAATGTTAATTTACATCAATTTATAAAGAAGATAAATTAATTGATGAGAATTGTATAGGAGAAAACTTTCCGAGTACATCAATAGATCATTTGAGCCTTAGTCAATCTCATAAATGAAAAATCCTCAGTCTATGTGAATCTTAGTAGTATACCATTCTAACCTGTGCCAAATGCTTTTGTTATGTTTTAAAAAATGAAAAAATCATGTGATATAATGAAATAAACTGGACAGGCTAGTCAGACACTACTAATTTGACTCCTAGCTCATTCTCCAAAGGCTGTATAACCTTGTGCAAACCATTTAACTTTTCTGAGTCTAGTTTTCTTTTCTGAACAAAGGGGATAATCTCATGACACCAAGGGCTGGCTCTACCACCATCCCTCCCCCTACTTACTGGATTCTTTACCTTTTTTTTTGCCTACCTGCCCCCTCCCGTTCCTGAGTTTAGGGAATGTACCAATGGATGATTTTTGGTGGGAGGTCATGCTCCATGAGAGAAGCCAGTGGAGCCCTGTGGATCTGTGTTCTTGTAGAGCCAGGCTTGGCTGGGCAGAGTTCCGGCCCTTATCCCCTTCATGTCCCATACTCTGCCCACAGGAGTACCTTTTGGCACTGACACAGCCAGGCTGGGACACACAAACTCGGACCTTCTTCCTCTAGTTGTTTGCTTGGCTGGCTCCTTCTCCTCTGAGCCAGCTTAGCAGTCACCTCCTGAGAGAGGCCTTCCCTGACCACTCTGATTACAGTGGTCCCTCATCCCTACCCCTCGCCATGCGTCAGCACTGAATATTGGTTTCACAGCCTGTAGTTAGCCTGTGTGCTATTCAATCACTAGTTGTCTGTCTACCCCAGTAGATAGTTCTGTGAGGATGGGGTTTTTGTCTGTCTGCTTCACCCTATATCCCCATGGCCATTGTGCTTAATAAGAAATCTAGGTCCTGAGTGAGTTCTTATGGTTTCTCTTTTATTTTTGTCTTAAATTTCTCTTACTCGTTTTTATTCTCTAGAAATTTGTAGTCTTCCCTTTTTAACTTCAGGGTGGTTAGGGAGCATTTTGGTGGTGGAGGTTGGGAGGGGACTGGTTAGTCTTTTCAGGACTTTTTGAGAGGCAGGATGTTTTCATTTTGAGTTGTCACTATGCCAATTTAGCAAAGTCGCTGGGATGTTGTTGGGAGGTAGAGATAAAGGAAGCAGCTTCTGGAGTATGGCCTTTCTCATAGGTGCTAGCTGACTATCCTGGAATGTGAATTCTTGATCGTCCTGAGGTTGTAGCTTGGGCCAGCCAGTATGTACATAATGTCACACCATCTGTGTTGAAGTATTTTGAAGTTCATTACAGGTACACTATAGTAATATGTGAGTATCCAGGTTGCTGAAGGGAGCCCTCTGATCAGTCCTGCATTCAGGCTATCTGGGCCCAACAGGCTATAGTGATCAAGTTCTGAATGTGACTACGAGAAAACTGCATGAACCATGAATGATTTGGAGCAAGAGGGGAGAACATTTTGAATGAGAGAGCATCTTAAAATAGATGCATTGTCATGTGAAAAGTTGCAGAATAATATGTATGGCACGTGTGTGTGTGTGTGTGCGCGTGTGTGTGTGTTAAAAACCTGGGGGATCATACATACATATTGGTAGTTACATAGAAAATTTCTGAAAAGATATACGGAAAACTGTTTACAGTAGGCACTTCCATTGAGTGCAGTGGGAATGGGAAGGAGGGAGACTTTGCTTTTCCACTTTATATCTGGAGAGTACATAGGTCGAATTTTGTGAAGAGGAAGCTATTCTAGTTTCTTGTTTGGGTTTGGCTACCAGTACCTGCAGTATTCAAACTCTTTTGGGGGTTGGTTTATCTGCCTTTCTGTGAGTCTTGGTGAGAGGCAGAGCCCCACCTCCAGCTGTGGAAGCTTCTGAGGCCGGACGCTTGCACTTCTGAATGCCAGCTGCTGGGGAACCCATGACCTCCACCCACTGACCTTCCTGCCCAGGACTCAGGCTGGAGCCATTGATGCAAAGTAGCCGGGCAACTTACAATTCATTAGGATAAAGAGGCAACCAGTGTCCAAGGCTGGTAACCAGGCACCTGTTTCTCCAGTGGCATGACCTTGGTAGAGGTCCCAGTACCCAGCTTACCTTGGCTCCTTCCTGGATTTCTGAGCCTGGTCCCTGTGGATTCTGCGAGCTATCTGATAGCCTTGCAAGAAATTCCTTTTCTGATTAAATAGCCCAACTTGGTTTCTGTTGTTCACAACATAAGAACTGCTGTAGGACTGTGATTTTTTTCCTCCATAAATGTTACTTTTATGACAATTTTTAACAAACGACTTCAAAAATAAAAAAGATTCATTTTAAACATTTGATCATTTATGGTAACTCACTTAAAGAACAAGAAATCCAGTGAGTGCTCAAGTTGGATTGATTAGTGGTGGTGAGTACTTGGAAAGTGTTGGTGGAAGTAGCTGGGGAATGAGGGTCGGTGTCTGGGCTGGATGGTGGTGGGATTGGGTCTTACTAGTTGTAATTTCTCAATGAGAATACCAAAAGGTCACCTCATAGAGCTTTTTAAGGAAGAGAAAAAGAATAATTTATAAACGG
>NW_006441071.1:17000061-17007976 GCF_000325575.1 Pteropus alecto
CTGGATATGATTGGAGTCCCTTAATTAGTTGTAAAATTTGAGGCACAATAAATAAATCACCTCTCCGAGACTGTTACCCATTTATTTTATGTCTATATCTATAAAATATATTTACATATGATGTATATACACACATACAATGGACATATATCTCAAACCTACATGGCATATATATATATACACACACACTATATGTCATATATCTCAAACACGTCACTGTAATATTGTGACATTTTATAATTTACTAAATGCCTTTTAAGAGGAAAAAGATCTTTTTATATTTAAAAAAGGGGAGTTCATTGGCTCTTCTTACTTTTATGAAAAATAATAATTAGACCTTTGTTCATTTCTTCCAGCATCCAAACCTGACTGCACTCTCCAAATTAATCATTTTAAACTCGTTTCTACTTTTGGTGCTCCTGGTGGCTGTCTCCATCTTGCTGAAGTGAGGGATTTGTTACACTGATGCTCCTCTACCTATCCTCCCCTCTTATTTTTGAAATTATTTTTATTTCTCCTATTGATAGCTTTATAATTTGAAATAATATTATAAGCTTCTACTTCTTAATCCATCAACTTTGGATAATATCTTTTGACTTAACTTTGTGTCTTTCTCCCTTCCACCTCCCAATTTTTTATATTGTCAGTGTTTCAGTATTTACATTTTGCTCTTTAACTATATTATGCCATTCAAACTTTGTCTATAAATTGCTTCTAAAATAGTGGAAATCAATAAAAGCATTTATGTGAATGTGATTGTACTAAGATGTTAGAATTGGTTTCTCTATTTCCAGATTTACCTGAGGCTGCAAAACAGCAGATGACAACAGCTCCCACGTTTCAGTGTGTGTTAGACTAAGCAGGACTTACAGAGCTCCTGGGTGAAAACCAGTTTTGCAACCTTTAGCTAATCTCTGTCCCCAGTCTATAAAAAGATTTGGAATTAAAGAGACAAATGTTTTCAAGAAAGTTACTAAGTCCCTGTGGCATTTTGAATTCCACCTCCCTATGGGGAGGGGAGAGGGGAGGGGAGAGGTGCTTAAAGATAAGTATTTGGAGAACCTGATATGGACTCCGCCCGTGGTGGTTGACTGAACTGGTGTCAGGCATATGCCTGGGGGAATTTAAAGGCTGGTTGAAGTGCCCTGTGGCCTCAGAGTTAAAGACTGAAGTTGAGAAATAAGTACTTTCACAGACCAAGCCCGAGATGCAAAAATATGGGCCCTGCAAGAGAAAGCAGACCTGGGTGAGCTTAGATCCTGCCCTGGAGAGCCCCTTAGAGGAGTGAGGAGACCACGGCCTGCACTGCTGGATGCCCAAGTCAAGGGAACTGCAGACTCAACAATGAGTATCTCGGAGGAGCCAGTGGAGGCCCCATTCGGGGGAGAGTCCTCTGTGAACATTTGCTGAGGCTGAACTTCGCTGCCCCTTACCGTATTTACCGTCATGCCCTAGCCTCTCCCTCACTCCCTCCTCTCCTAAATGACAGAGCTGTGGCTAGCAGGCTCAGGAAAAGTGGACACAAAAAGTAGAGAAATTGAGAAGGTTGCATCACTCCTTTGCCTTTCTCACTGCAGGCTTGCTTGCTCCCTACAGTAATCAGCCTGATAAAGGAAGCTGAAATTTAAATGAAGTTCCCAGTTTTGGCTGGGACACAGGTATGGATATTTTAATTACTGAAATGAGACTTTGGGTGACTTGAAGTGACTGGAGGATTTTTGTATCTGACATTGACCAGAGAAGTCATAGGCGCAGTCCCAAGTTTCATCCAAGGGGTCAGGAAAAATGAGCCCTATGAAGTGGGCTTGATTAACATTGAGGAATAGAACAAAGTGGTTTTCTGTTGACCCTCATGAGTCCTGCTTGTTCAAGGGATCAGCTAGATTATTTACTGTAGAATCCAGAAGAATGGTCAGCTCTAGAGAGAAGGAACTGTAACTATATGTCACTCGAAGGAGGGCAATTTTGAGCAGCCAAGTCAAATCTATTATTTTTTCTTATTCTCTATCATTTGTTCAGTAATATGTCACATTTTAATTTGCTTCAGCTTTGGACCATTACTCTGATAACTAGATTTATATTTTTCCTAGAGTTTCTAAATAACTCTTCTCTTTTTCTTATTGACAAAAAAAATACCTAATCTCAGAGATCATCTAGCTGCTTATTTTTTTAACAGCTTTATTGAGATAAAATTGACATACCATAACATTCATCTATTTAAAGTGTACAGTTCAATGGTTGTTAGCATGTTCACAGACATCCGCAAACGTCACCACGATCTATTGTAGAACAATTTTGTCACTCCCAAAGGAAACCGTGTACCCACTGGAAATCATTCCTGATTTCCTTCCAATACTTCCAGCCCCAGGAAACCTCTAATACACTCTCTGTCTCTATACATTTGCCTATTCTGGGTAGTTCATAAAAATATAATATGTGATCCTAAGTAACTGCTTCTTTCACTTAGCATAATTTTTAGCACCATATTTTAAAGGGTTATCCATATTGTAGTATGTAACAGTACTTTTCCCCCTTTTGATTGTTGAATAATATTCCTGATGGATATGCCACGTTTTATTTATCTGTCCATCAGCTGATGAACGTTTCTACTTTTGGGCTACTATAAGTAATGCTGCTACGAACATTAGTGTATAAGATTTTTTTGTGGATGTGTTTTCATTTTTCTTGGCTGTATGCTTGGAGTAGAATTGCTGAGTCATATGGTAACTGAGTTTAACATTTTGAGGAATCGTTTTCCAAAGTGGCTGTGTTATTTTATATTCCAGCAGCGTAAGCAGGTTTCAGTTTCTCCATATCTTCGCTAACAAGTGTTACTGTCTGTATTTTTTATTACGGCCATCTTTATGGGTGTGAAGTGGTATCTCATTCTGCTTTTAATTTGATGTTGAGCATCTTTTCATGTGCTTATTGGCATTTGCATGTCTTCCTTGGAGAAACATCTATTCAGATACTTTGCCCAATTTTAAGTGTGATTATTGTCTTTATTATAAGTCCCTTTTCAGATAAATGATTTGCAAATATTTTCCCTCATTCTGTGGGTTATCCTTTTATTTTTTTGATGATGTCTTTTGAAGCGCAATGGTTTTTAATTTTGATGAAGTCCAGTCTATTTTTCTTTTGTTGCTATACTATCATATTAAAGAAAGCTGGTCTAAACCAAGATCGTGAAGATTTACTCCTATATTTTCTTCTAAGAGTTTCATTGTTTTAGCTTATACCGAGGTCTGTGGTGCATTATTTGATCTCTTTTATTTTGAAGACATGTCTTTCTTCGACAGTGAGAAATTTTTTTTCATTTCTTTGATGATTTTCCTCGCTTCAATTCCCTCTGCTCTTTTTTTCTAGAACATCTAATAATGAGATATTGGACCTCTTGAATTGAGCCTCTTTGCTTCTTAACTTTTCAGAGTCTCACATTTTCTATCTTTGTCTTTTTTTTTCTATTCTAGGTATTAAAAAATTCTTTTTCTCCTGTCATTCTATTGAAGTATTTATTTTGAGAATTTTGTATTTTAATGTTCAGGAATTCTGTTTTGATCTTTCATTTATCCTTTTTCATAGCAGCTGTTCTTCTTTTATGTATTTGTAATTTCCCCTATCTTTTTGAAGATACATATTAGATACTTTAAAATTTTTCTTTTGCATTTTCTGAGTAATCTATGTTTTTTTCCCTGGGGGTACAAGTGGTTCTGGTTGACATCTTCGTCTTTGTTTTTTTGTGCTGTTTGGTTTTTGAATGTCTATTGATCCTTGATTGTTCGTTCTAGTTATGACTGAAGAACTAGGTTGGTAATATTTGTAATGTTTGCAATAATTTGTAATAATAATAATAATAATAAACACTTAACTAAGGAGCATGTATTAACCTACTAATCCTATGAGATATTAGTATCCTCATTCTGAGGAAACTGAGACACAGAGAGGCTAAGTAATTTGCCCAAGGCCACTAGCTAGAAGTGGCAAAGTTAGGGTGCAATTTCAGATGGTCTGTCTCTAGAGTCCATGTGCTTAATCACTACATTGCTTGTGTGGGACTGTTTCCACAGCAGCCTTGTTTGTGAAGGCTGGGAGCTCTGTGCAGGTGAGTGGGCCTTAGTGATGGATAGGCTTTATGTTAGGGTGTGCTCAGAAGAGGCAGACAGATGACCCCACTCTGCCAAAAAGAAGACTTGACTTTGTGACAAGGAAGCTTGCACCCCTGCACAGATTATCCCGCTATTTTAGAAAGAAGTTCACTAGTATTAGCTGGTAGACAAATGCTTCTATTCCTTGTTACTTTTGCACCTTCAAAAATCTCCAATATTTTTTCAGTGTTTTATTATGGAAATTCTCAAACTTATGGAAAAGTTCAGTAAATAATACAACAAATTCTTGTGTACCTCCCACTTGGATTCAGTAGCTGTTAATGTTTTGCTATATTTGCTACGTCTATACATAAATAAGATATGATATATTGAACTATTTCAAAGACTTCATGATACTTTAACTTTATATGCTTTAGGAGGAATCTCCTAAAAATAAGACATTCTTCTACCTACCCATAATAACATTATCATCACTAAGAAAATGACCAGTAATTTCTTAATGTCATCTAATATTCAGCTCATATTTAATTTTCCCCAATCACTCCAAAATGTTATATAACTTTGGCTTAATCAAAAAGCTTTTCAACCAAAATATGGTTTGTGGATATTTCTATATGTTTGTGGATATTTCTAAGTGTACAGTTTAATACATTATCAAAAAGTGAATACACCTGTGTAACCTAGTTCTTTATTTTAATCCAAGACCTAATCGGTGTTTAGTCATTTAATTTGATTATTGTCTCATTAGTCTTTTGTGTTCTGGAATATGCTTCTTGCTACTTTTTTTTCTTATTTCAGGATTCGACTTTTGAAGAGATGAGTCAAATTAGTGTTCCTTCTTATTCTCCTCTCTCTCCTTTAAAAAAAATCTCCATTTCCTTCCCTCTTTTTCTTCTTCCTTTTCTCCTTCTTCTTCTCATTCCTTTCTTTCTTTTCCTTTTTTTACTTTCCTCCTCTTCCTCCTCTTCTTTTTTTGTGGTAAATTTCCAATATACTCCTAATCTGAGAGAAATACTACAACCCTTTGTCCCCATTGCCCAGCTACAATAATCATTAACACATGTTCAGACTTGTCTCATCTACACCCCTAACCATTTCTCTTTTCCCTTGCCTTTGGGTTGTTTTGAAATAAATCCCAGCCCTCACAACAATTCATCCTTAAAGATTTCAGTATATATTTATAAAAGACACATCTGAGATCTCAGCAAGGGTTGTTGACTAGAGCATGAATATGTGATCTTCCCATGTAACATCCCCCCAGGCATGGTGGGTAGGTTCTGAGAAGGATTGTCTCAGACAACTGTTCAAGAGGCCCACGTGGCCCAGGTTTCTTGTAACCTCGACTTATATGCCCCAGAATGTCACTTCTGCTACATTCTGTTGGTCAAATAAGTTCCTGAAGCCAGCTTAAAATCAAGAGGAGAGAAATTAGGAATTGGACTCCATCTCTTTTCCTTTCTTTCTTTTCTTTTTTGTTCGTGATTTGTAAAAGTTGTGGTAAAATATACATGTAGAATTTATTATTTTTACCATTTTAAAGTGTACAATTCAATGACATTAAGTATATTCATAACACTGTACAGCCATCACTATTATCTATTTCCAGAACTTTTTAATCATCCCAAACAAAAATCTGTACCCATTTAACAATAACTCCCCATCCTCACCCCCCCCATTAAACACCATTCTTCTTTGTCTCTCTGTGAAATTAACCTCATATAAGTATAGTCATACAATATTCATCCTCTTATAACTAGCTAATTTTAATTTGCATAATGTTTTCAGTGTTCATTTCTGATATAGTATGTGTCAGTACTTCCTTTTAAGGCTGGATAATATTCCATTGTGTGTGGACTTTACCTCTTGATATGAGGAACAACCTGTGAGTACAGAGAGGGAAGGACTTGATGGTGGCCATCTTTGGAGACTTCTCTTTGAGTAGCAGATTCTTCTCAAGAGCTGTGATCTTCATTACTGGGGAGTCATGATATCTGACTCTCACTTGCTGAACCTTGAGAATCTAACAGCAGTGGAGAAGAGGCCAGAAGCAAGAAAAGATCACAAATTAGAGAAGTACAAAGGAAAGGAGAAAAGAATAATGGAGTAGGGAAAAGTGAAGTCTCAAGAATCATAGATCTGCAATTTCATTTAAAACTAACTTTCTGCTGCCTTTCTTCAAATCCAAATTTACTTTTGCCACCTTATTCCCAAGGAGCATAGCAGACCACATTTCTGACCCTTTCACCTTGTTTGAATAGCAAATCTCATGTGTCATGTCATCCTCTGATTATTTCTTTTGAGATTCACATTTGAATGTTTCCCTCCTCGTAGTAGCCACATTCTAGTGAGAACATGTTAATTTAGACGTAGCAGAGCTGTCTAAGTTATATGGGGGAATTATGGAGCCAGACACATCCTGAGGGCATCCCCCCGCCCCCCCTTTTTTTTATTATTATGCCTGATTGCTTGGGTCATGAGAAAAGTCACTTTCTTGAGAAATGAGGAGCGAATGTGTTGAAAGGGAGCCCTGGGAGACTGGGGATCTGTAAGAGAATGGGGGAAAGGACCCCTGGCAGGGTCATATTTCTTTTTCTCAAGCAAGGGCCTTGAAAGCACTCCTGAGATTTGTATATTTTCATCAGGAATTAGTAATTCTCAGTTACTCATCTTGAAGCTCTTTCCAAACCGAGGAAAAATTGTTACTTACTCTGGTGAAGAGAGGAAGAATCTTTTCACTCCTGTTGAAAAAGGAATTGGAAATAAATGTTATTATATTTTAAACACTATAAAATAAAGAAAACCTGGGGACAGCCATAACACGAGTAAATCTGACACTTAAACATCTTTGAGAGGAAAGAGAGACAGCTGGTTCTGTTCACAGCAATGGGCCTGTGTTTGGCTTGTTGACAAGGAGAACCAGCCTGGACGTCAGTAACATATCTGCCAAATTTCTGGGAGAGGTTTAGAGGGTGTCACGGGAGTGAAGCCTGGGAGTATGTGCTCTTGGGATCTAAGGATTAAAGGCACACAGACAAACCAAGTCAGAGCATGTATGAGCTCCCGAAACAGGTTCAAAGCAGCAAGAGTCTGGGCTTTGTGAGTGGTTGTGATTTATTATGTTTTGTTGGTTGCTATGGTGCTGGGTGGTCAATCAGAACATTCATTTTGCTAAATTACTTCAGAAAGGTTTGAGTTTGGTGTCTTCAATTTTTTTTCAGTTCATTGCATTGTGTTCAGATATCTTTGCTCATGATTCTACATTTTTGTATTAAAATACTTCCCTGAGCTAAATTACAATTATAAATGTTAAGAGTAATATATTTTTAACTTTATTAGAAACTGCCAGTAGTTTTCCATAGTGGCGTACCATTTTCTAATCACTTCTTAGACTTTCAATCAGTCCTGTTTTTAGCCTCACTATCGTTTCCAGATTTATCTGCGGCCACCCATTCTGAACATTTGGAGACTCTGAGGAGTAAATCTGTGGAGTTTTGGCTTTTCTCATTGCTATTGTAGGATTCAGTTTTCTCAGGACCACTGAGTCAATTCACACTTGCCCGTCATCTTTCTAGCTCCTAAAATTTTGTTGCCGTTTTCCCATTCTCTCTGTCTTTATGGATTTCTGCATTTTAGTAGGTTTTCAGGAATAAGTAGAACAAAATGCTTATGTTCAATTCACCATTTAAAATCTATTCAGTTTGAAGCTACTCTATTTTCATACAGTTATTGGAACTATTTATTTATTTAAACATGTGTAGTTGAGTTTCCATTGCGTCTTGAACTTGGAGCAGTAGGGAAGTAAGAAGCAA
>NW_006441071.1:17007993-17008845 GCF_000325575.1 Pteropus alecto
AGGTCAACCTATTTAGAGAATGAAATCTTGTATCAAAAAAGACATTCAACAATACCAAGCTGTGATAGGCATAATTATTTAATGATATTATGTGATAGGGATTATGAGGGGCTTTCGGCAAGTAGGAATAGGCAAATCGAAGGTGATGTTTCTTCTTGATAGCCTCAGATTCCCCAAATATTCTTTTTTTGGGTCATTTAATTGAGACCTGGAATGGACTGAAGGCATGATTGCAAGGAATCAGAACTGCGGTGAATTCCAAATACTGAATTGAATAACATAATACCTTTTGCATCAAGCCATCTGTATATAAGTATCATAAAATCCTCATGATTCAAGTTAGTAACAATAAAACCAAAAGCATGAAAGGCTTAACTCATGTTGCCAGTCCTTGTGAGAGGATCAGCTTTTTGGGTCTTAGATTTTGCATCTCACCCTTAAATGGGTGGATTTTGCATCTTACTCTTAAAAGTCATAAGGTGCAGTGGGACAAGCCCTCTACTTTTTTGGTCCTACCTTCTTTCATGTCTAAAATGCAATTTATAGAAAGACATTTCTCCATCAACTCTGAGCTTTTCTGTTTTTCGATGTCAAATCCCAATGATGACTTGACCTCAGTAAAATTCAGGAGCTGTAAGCCATGGTGTTCACCTCGCCGGGCAGGTGATGATAAATTTGAAGTGAGAGCAATAGGAACTAGGCTTAAAGAGCAGGGAAAAACTTAGGCTAAATATAAGGAAAAATTTAATAGAGAAGTTGTATTAGTCAAGGTCCCAGCAGGACACAGATGATACAATACAATTACAACTTGACAAGAGGTTGACTTAGGGCATGTTCACAAAGGTTGCACAG
>NW_006441071.1:17008897-17012138 GCF_000325575.1 Pteropus alecto
TAGGCAGAATCTAGTTGTTGGAATCATGTCCAAATTTCCTTGAGAGGGCCTGTGACTTTCCACTGAGGGACATAGCCAGCTTTAGGCCTCAGAGAAGGAACCAGAAACATACCTACCTTAACCTTGCTCTTCTTCATCCCTCAGACCTTCTGTGAGGGTTCCCCATTGGCTGAACTTAACTAGAGACCAGAGGGCAAAGGAGCCGCATTCACTGTATGATCTCACACTTCTACCCTGGCAGCTGGACTTGGGATTTTCTTTTTTACTTTAAAAATATATATAGTAAATGTAATTTATATAAATCCCAGATCATAAGTTAGCTCTGTTTTGTCAGTTGGATATATTCATGTAGTCAATATCCAAAAGGAGACATAGAACATTTTTATCACTCTAGAAAATTTCCTTATCTCTTCCTAGTCAATCCCCTCATTCCACAGTTTCCTTAAAACAAAACAAAACAAAAAAAACAGGCAACCACTCTTCTGATTTCTATCATTATGATTATTTAGTCTGTCCTTCAACATCATGTAGGTGGAATCATACAGTATCTGGCTTTTTTTACTCAAAGTCTTCAAACTTCATGTTGTTGTGCATCAATAGTTTGTTCCTTTATATTCCTGGAAGTATTCCACTATTTGAAAATGCCACAATTTGTTTATTTAGTTTCCTGTTGTTGGATATTTGAGTTCTTTTCATTTTTGGACTAATATGAATAAAGCTGCTGTAAACATTCTTCTCTAAGTCTTTTTGTCAGCAATTGCCCTTATTTCTTTGGGTCTATTCCTAGGAGTGGAACTGAAGTCATAGGGTAGGTGACCTTGGCTTTTTTGCATTTTTAAATAAAATTTTTATTTTAGAATAGTTTTAGATTTACAGAAGTATTACAAAGATAGTACAGAGAGGTCCTATATACCTCACACCCAGTTTCTCCTATTGTTGACATCTTACATTAGTATGGTACATTTGTTACAATTAATGAACCAGTATTGATATATATTATCAACTAAAATCTATACTCTTCAGATTTCCTTAGTTTTAACCTAATGTCCTTTTTCTGTCCATGATCCCATCCTAGAATACCACATTACATGTAGTTGTCATGTCTGCTTAGGCTCTTCTCAGCTGTGACCATTTTTCAGACATTCTTTGTTTTGGATGACATTGAATTCTTGTCAGATATTTTGTAGAATGTACCTTAATTGGGATTGTTTGTGTTTTTCTCATGATTAGACTGAGGTTATTATGAGTATTGGGAAGGAAGATCAAAATGCCATTTCATCATATCACATCAAGTTGAGTTTTTTGTAGAAGCAAAATGCCATTTCATCATATCACATCAAGGGTACATGCCATCAACATGACTTATCACTGATGTTGACCTTGGTCACCTGGTTGGTGTTGTGTTTGTCAGGTTTCTCCACTAGAAGGTTAGTCTTCCTCCCATTTTCATACTGTGCTCTTTGGAAGGAACTTACCTTGCGCAGCCTACCCTTAAGGAGTAGGGAGTTGAGGGTAGAGTATCTCCATAAATTATTTTGAATTTCTCTGCATGGGAGGTTTATATTAAAATTCTTAAGAAACCAAAAAAGAGTTTCTAAAGCGGTCGTTCCATTTTATACCTGGACAGGCAATGTCTGAGAATCCACATGCTCCTCATCCTCACCAATACTTGCTGTTGTCAGTCTTTTAAATTTTAACCATTCTTGTTGGTGTGAAGTAGTATCTCACTGTGGTTTTAATTTGCATTCATGATAACTAATGATGTTGACACCTTTTCATGTGCTTATTGACCATTGCTGTATCTTCTTTTGTGAAATACGTGTTTGATTCTCTTGCTCAGTTTTTAGTTTGGGTTCTCGTCTTTTTATTATTGAGTTGCATTTTTTGTATATTCTGGGTAAAAGTTCTTTGTTTAATATATACATGAAATACTTTCTTCAAGTCTGGGGCTTGTCTATTGGTTTATCTAATGGTGTCATTTGATGAGCTGGATTTAAGATTTTAATGATGAGATTTGGGGTCTGGTGTTTGGTAATGGGCCCTCACACGTTCTGTATCTTATGCTGCTAAGTTTTCATTATGAAGATTAGTGATATGCTGGTGGGCATAAGGATTGTAAGCACACTTTCTTTTTAAGGCATCTGATATTGCATTAAAAGAAAATTTCCAAAGAAAAGTTGAAGGCTTCCTCATTGTGACAATAATTGTGTTGCTGGGTGTGGAGATTCCAGATATATAAGGTCTCTTTGAGTAGCAACTGCCAATGCACAGAAGAAGCCCATGTAAGAAGACAACATTCTGTCCTATGCCAGCTACCCACTCTCATTTTCCAAAAAGCTTTGACGTGATTATGAATAACGCAGTGCAAGAGGGGACATATGCTACATGCTGGTCATGTCAAGTCCTACAGACACTGAGGAATCGAGCCTGGGAAACAGTAATACAGCAGCTGCTGCCAGCATTTTCCCCAAGATTTGATGACAGGTTGCATAAGCCTTTTAAATATTAACAAAAAATGGAGAGAAGCAGAAGCCAGACTCCTCTTGGAGAGGAAGAAAGAATTCCTCTTAGGAAAAGTGGCATCATGTGATATTAAATATTGACTCATAACATGGGTCTGGGAGATGCTTTCAGGCTTCTTGAAATACTAGCAATAAAGAACAAGTTTTCTCTGTTAGAGTTCATGTGTGAACTCATTTGTCAGCCAATTCTGACATACCAATCTAACTGAAGCTTTGCTTGGTTCTAACACTGATAATGGTAATTCCAACCTTTTATATTTGCTTTTGTATTTGTGATAAGGTTTGATTTTGGTAGTAAGCATAGTTTCCACATTGAAAAGCCTGTATAGGGTCTAATTTACATCAAGTATTGGCTTCTAAGTTGATATCTGTCAATTCTTAATTTAGGGTAATACTTGTAATATTTAACTTTGGAGAAAAGTACACAGAAGATCATTATATGCTTATTCTTGAGTACCTAAAGTGTTCAGAACTATAAAAAGATTCATTTTTATTTTCACTGGGATACTGTGATTTCTGGCTAGTAATGGCTCTGAGCTCCTTGACTTCCCCGGGTTCCACTTATATTCTAGAATTCTCCATTTGTCTACTTACCATTAATCCTGCAAAACTCAGAAAAAATAATAATGGCTTAAGGAGGAAATAGCCACGGCTTAATGTAAAAGGTAAGAGATAAAGTCAGAACGCCCTTATTTGCAAAGAGGAAAAAAAAAAAAAAA
>NW_006441071.1:17012165-17021050 GCF_000325575.1 Pteropus alecto
TGGACTTCCTGAGCACATTAAAACAATTCTAAACAGGGAAGAAAAAAAAAAAAATTCGGACACTAAAAACATGGTTCTGACTTTTTTTTTTTAAAGTTCCCTCTAGGAAGAGAATTTGAGTTTGTTTTATTGAGACAAAACTCTTGAGTTTAGTTGTTGTCTTTTTCTCACTGCCATTTTCTTGCTATTGCAGGTAAACCTCTTTGTGCTGCTTTCTGTGGTGTGTGTCCTCTTGAATTTAGCTGGATTTATCCTAGGCTGCCAAGGGGCCCAGTTTGTGTCCAGCGTGCCCAGGTGTGATCTGGTAAGCCGTCCTAAAACATCACTGTACACTGAGGCCGTCCCTGGACTGTGTGGCTTTCCTGGGGTGCCAGCAGGTGGCTGGCAACATCCAGCCCCAGGCAGAGTCCTAAAGTGTAACCTCAAGTCAGTAAAAGAAAGCTGCTTGCTAATTATTTTACTCAAGTTGTCAATTATTTTTTTCCAAAGCTGGGGCCAACCAGCGGAACTCCAGAACCATGGTAACGTACAGTTAGTGAATGGATGAGTTAGGTGTCCACAGTCAGTGTTTGTTTGCTCTCATTTAAAGAGGAAAAATGGATATTATCAGAATACAGGTCAGCTATCCTTTATCCTCAGCCTTGGGAGGCCAGCCGTGATTCGGCATTCAGAGTATTTCTGATATTTAGGAGATAAATGTGAGGTATCTACTATTCATTCTGTAGCACTCAGTGGAGTCTGGGATAGCAGCTATAATAGAAACTTGGTTTCCAGAGGTTTGGGGGTTTTAGAATTGTATATGAGGTTGTGGACCTTACCACCTTTGAATTTTTTTTTTTCTAATTTTTAATCGTGGTATAATACATATAACATAAAATTTATCCTAACCATTCAGTAGTGTTAAGTACATTTGCATTGTTGTGCAACCAATCTCCAGAACTCTTTTCATCTTGCAAAACTGAAACTCTCTATATATTAAGCAACAACTCCCCATTTCCTCATCCCCCAGCCCCTGGAAAACACTCTTCTACTTTCTGACGCTTTGAATTTGACTACCTTAGGTACATCATATAAGTAGAATCATACGATGTTCATTTTTTTTTTTTTTGTGACTGGCTTATTTTACTTAGCATCACGTCTTTAAATTTTACTCACATTGTAGCGTGTGTCAGAATTCCTTTCCTTTTTAAGGCTGAATGATATTCCACTGTATGTATATGACACATTTTGTTTATCCATTCATCCAACAATGGACGATTGTGTTGTTTTCTTTTGGCTATTGTGAATAATACTGCTATGAAAAGGGGTTTACAAATATCTTTGTGAGACCCTGCTTATAATCCTTTGGGGTAGATACACACAAGTGGAATTACTGGCCATTTCTAAACTTTTTTAAAAGGTTTCTTAGTAACGAATACCTCCCTGTGGAACAAGGCAAAAAAAATTTTTTTTTAAAAAGGGACTTTTTAGAAGTTGTACTAAATCTCATCTATTTGGAACTCAGTTAAGAAGCAGTCTCACCTTTTTGAAATCGGCAGGGCAAAGAAGGCCGTGATAAAGCACTTGCAGTGGGACTCAAGGACCCTCCCAGACAGGAAAATGCTTCATGGATTCCTTAAAACCTGTTGCTCTTTCTTAACAACCCTTTTACGGATTTTTGGATTTTTATCATTTCATTACTTAACAGCCTGAAGTTATGGAGTCACAGTTCTTAGAACCTTTTCTGGCTTTTAAGACCCTCTGTGATTCACCCTTGTCTCACCCTTTCACTGCCGCAGCTGACACTGCCTGTAAGTGAGCCAAAGCCTGCTTGTCATCACCCAAGCTTCTGCCCTAACTTTCTTAGCAATGCTGTCTCTGCCCTCAGAATTCCCTACCCCTTACTTCCCTATTAATCCAAGTGTTATCAGTCTTTCAAAGATTATCTCCTTCAGGAAATAGTCCCTGATCCTCACAGAAGATAATCTTCCAGAATGCTTTATCTGTACATCTCTTAGGCATTTATCCTTTTCTTTTTTGGGCTAAAGATATTTATATATCTTTCCTCCCTCTTCTTCCAGGCTGGGATCTCCCTGAGGACAGTGTCTGGTTCTCTGGTCAGCAACCCCCTAAACACTCCTTCATGTACAGAGAATTCCTAGAAAAAAAATGTGAACAAAGTTTGGTTTTCAAATTACTAATCACACGGCAAGTTAGAAGGGGCAAATTGAGTAGACACAGGCTAGAAGTGAAAAGTCATAATATATGGAAAGACAATTGGTCAAAATTATATGCAAGACATGGTTCTAGAGGCTGCAGAGAGTAGAAGGAAAAGTCAGACATCATTTCTGACCTGGAAACTTATCATGTAGCAAGAGGAGTAGGATATGCATGGCAAACACTTGATCAGTTCATGGAGGGGATGAATAAACAAAGCCCAGCTGCAGAGTAAGGAAGACTGATCAGCTACTAGAGTGAAACACAGAGCTAGGGGACACAGAAGAAGGGCCTGTATCCATGGGAAGATGGGGAAGACTGGGGAAGCCTGGAATATAGGTATTTGAGATGCACTTTGAACAGTGAGTAAAGAAGGGAGTGGATAGAAACCAAGAGAGCAGAGGATTTGGAGGATAGTGGTGGGGAGTTAGCCTAGTGGTTAGATCACTGGCAGCTCTGGATAAAACAGAAGCCAGATTGCAGGGGCTAAGAGTATAATATAATCAACTTTTTAAAGAAATTCTGTCGTTTTCTACCCTGGCTGCCCAATAGAATAACCTGGGGGAACTTTTAAAAAAATACCCAAACTCAGGCTCACATTCAGAATTCTCTAGAGTGGGGGCCTAGACATGAGTTGTTTCTTTTTCCCCCCAAAGCTTTTAAGTGTATTTTTAATTAATTTTTTTCTCACCATAAAACCAACTCTGTGATAAATTCATATTGTATAATTGTAAAAATTTGGGCAAGCCATAAAAGTATAGGACAGACTTTAAAAATCATTTGAATTCTTACTATTCTGGGGTAGCACAGTCAACTACTTGACAATTTTTTTCCTCATTTCTTTATGTATAAAAACAAATAATTTTCCCTCAATGGGACCATATCATAATTGTGTTTCATTAGGGAGACTATTTGACAAATTAAGTCTTTTGGGGAAAGGGGATGCTCTCCTTTCCTCTGTCCCTGTCTACCCACATTAGTTTCCCCAAATCCATGGTAACAGGCTGGGAAGTTCATGTTCATGTTCTTATGCTCATACAATCTTACATAAATGTGTATGGGATGGGGTTATTCGTAATTTAGTTTTCAAAAATGGGATATACTGTGTCTATTTCCCTGCATATTGTTTTTCTCTTACTTAAAGCTATAGTAGTAACAGAGCTATTTCTTTGCACAGGTTAGTTCTCTATTTTCTTGTTCTCTGTGGTGGTTTGGGTTTTGGCCACTAGAAACAATGCTGCCTGCAGAGCATCCTACATGTCCTCGTGTGGCTTTTGCCTAAGTGGGGTCAGCTCCCAGGACAGCGATTGCTCTTCAGTTTGTTTTATATTTTTGTTACACATTCAACCATTTGATGACTCTATTTTTTAAAATTGAGGTTAAATTTACAAACATTGAAATGCACAGATCTTAAGTGTGCATGTGCAGTTCATTCCGCTTTGACCAATGTATATTTTCATCTTGACAAATACACTCATGTGTACACCCCAGAAAAGATAGAGAACATTTTCAGCACTTTAGAAAGTCCTTTGGTGTTTCCTCTCAGGCAGTTTCTATTCTCTCACAGGCAGCCCTTGTTCCAGTTGCTTTTACCATAGATTAGTTTTGCCTTTTCTTGACCTTCATGTAAATGGAGTCAGATAGTATGTACCTTTTTGCATCTGACTTATTTTGCTCAGCATGAAGCTTTTGAGATTCATCTATGTTTTTGTTTTTATATCAGTTATTTGCTCTTTTTTTTTTTTGGCAGAGCAGTATTTCACTGTATAATAATGCTACAGTTTATTTTATCCATTCTCCTGTTGGTGGACATTTGGGTTGTTTCCAGTTTGGGTGTATCATGAACAAAGCTATTGTAAATATTTTTGTATTATTTTTTTGTAATAGTTTTTTTGAGGGGGCATGTTTTTATTTCTCTTGAGTAAATACATATTGGTAGAACTGCTGGGTCATGTGGTAATTGTATGTCTAACTTTATAAATAACTACTAAATAATTTTCCGAAGTGTTTGGGGAATAAATATTTTTAACTTAGAATGTATTGCCATTTCCTTTAATAAATGGCTTCTACTTACATTTTCACCCGTCACTCTCCACCAGCAACAAGTGTTTCTCTTTAAATTTTTGCCATTCTCATGGGGCTGAAGAGAGATCTCATCCTTACTTTAGTTTATAGTTCCCTAATTGCTAAAGATGGCGTTGCCATTTTTTTCGAAAATTTCTCAGAAGATTTTAATGTGCGGCTCGGGGTTGAAAACCATAATACTGAGTACTGATGAGAGAAAGTCTCAAGAGGGTCTGATGGCTTCAGGGAATAGTGTCAAGATTGAAGAATAGATGTTTTTCACTTAGGATTGGGCAGACTTGAACAGATTTGTTTGCAGATAGGTTAAAGAGAATGATGATAAAGTAGAATACATTTTTAGAAACATTGCTCAGAGGTAGGATTAAGAAGAGAGGTGAAGAATCAGAAACAGGAACTACAATGAACACAAAACACATAGTTGCCTAGAATAATTCTGTAGAGCCTCAGGGCTTCTCATATCATCTGGGCACAGTAATTGATATTCATTATCATTTGCATAATGATTAAACTTTCAAATAGTCTTGTTTAAAGGGATTAACCTTCACTCATTTGGAAAATTTTGCCATCCAGACTGGCTCACCCCAAAGATATTTCATATATTTAGATGTCTGGTGTTGTGTGAATAATACAGTCATGTATATACATCCCACACAGGCCTGGTTTCTCCCCTAACGAAATGCCTTGTATCAAGAATGGACTCATTGTGGGAAGGAAGACTTTGTAAGATGACATCTCTTCTTACCTGAGGGAGGTAAAATCCTCAGGTACAATCTTGAGGCTTACACAGTACAAGAAATAGAAATTACACTCTATCATGTCAGAAAATTGAGCTTGGTTCCTGTTTGGGTAGTAGGGGGCCTTGTGTACATGAGCAGACTGGAGACATGTGCAGAATGTATTATCTCTCTTAGCTGCTTCTTTGTTACTGCTAAATAGTGCTCTAAGTATTGAAACAGGAAGTTCTAAGCTGAAGATTTTCAAGGAGGAAGCCCATTGGGAGTAATATTTACCTGCTGTATTTAGCCTAGTGCAAGGACTGTTATTAATTATGGAAGAGGGGCCAAGAGAAAGTCAGTGATCCCCAAGAGAAAGGAAAATTTCCTACCTGCCTAGACCCTGCCTAGAGAAATTCTGTCTGAATGGCCACAGTAGTTTTCCTTTAGAAGGCAAAAATCTAGTACAGATATGAGCAGCAGAATTCATCTTCAAAAATATGAGACAACGGAAGAAAAATTCAAATACAAACAGCCTTGTGTCTGTGTTCAGGGCGTGAGAAGGGGAGTCGTGGATCTAGGTGTGGGGACATTGCTGAGGTAATGTCCATGAATAAACCAGGAAAAGACAGAGACCAAATGGGAATGAACTGGTAGACTATGGAGTCCAGCAAAGTAACTCTAGTTGCAATTCTTTGTATCACAGGCAGAATTTATATCAAAATATGGGTATCACTGTTTGATATGATAATGCATCTCTTAATGTGGTTTAAGGACAAAGAATAAAAAAATGTTACAGAATCCTTGGAGTTCTGGAAAAGGCAAAACTAATCTATGTAGGAAAAAAATCAAAAACAGTGGTTGCCTCAAGGAGGGTGTGGACAGGGATTGATGGAGAAGGAGCATGAGGAAATTAATTCTTGTGATAGAAATGTTTTCTATGTTGATAAGGGTTTGGGTTATACAGGCGTATGTGTAGCTCAAAATTCCTTGAACGGTATGCTTAAGATTTGTATATGTAAAATTTATGTGTATGTATGTAAATTTCATCTCAAAAAAAGAAAAACCACAACCAAACCAAAAACCGTTGTGTAATCCAGTAGTGGAATTTTTTTCCTTTAGCTTCCTAGTCAGCTTGTGTTATAAGGAACTAAATTTTCTCCTAATTTGGAAAAATGCATGAAACTTATTACCATGACTAGAAGGTAAGAATCTTAGTAAGAAAAAATTTTTTTCTGTTTAGTAACTAAAGCATTGTAGATGTTCATTCTTAAAGATTACTGAAGAATTTTGCAGTTAGTGAAGTCAAAGCTGCCTGATTAATTTAACAAGTATGAAAGAGGCGTGGCCTCTTTTTTTTTTTAGCTGAGACGGAATAGTCAATTTCAACAGCTCAAGCAGCAGAGCAAGCAAGAACAAACCTCTGCCCCCAAATTATGGGTTTGATGAGCCATAATCAGGTGTTACATATTTTCACAACCTAACTCAAGAGGAACTTGGAAAAGTGACCAAAAGTTTGCAAAGCATCTCACTATATGAGATGAGTGACCAAAAGTTTGCAAAGCATCTCACTAATATATATGAGATTGCTCATCAGTGATGTTATCACTTCAAAAGAGAGAGCATTGAAGATGCGAACTAAGAGATCTCTTCAAGCCTACATGGTTTAGGGCTACTCTCACCAACTAATTATACTTCATGCTTCTTAACAGGCACATGGTAGATTGAACTGTCTTGCCCTCTTGGAGTTTGGTGGGGCATTATGATTTGGTTTGGCAATGATATGTGAGCTAAAGTGATGAGTGTCATTTCCAAGAGGAAGATTTAAGCTAGAGTTACCCAAGATTTAGCAAATAAAAACACAGGACACCCAATTAAATCAGAATCTCAAATAAACAGCCAATAGTTTTTTACTGTAAACATGTCTCATGCAATATTTAGGACATATACTAAAAAATGGTCTGCTGTTGATCTGAATTCAAATTTAACTGGTCATCCTGCATTTTATCTGGCAGCCCTACTTTAAGTGCCAATGTGCAATTCATCTTGTGTTTTCCATCTCTCTCTGGCATAGTGATTATCAATCCTGAGATGGTAGATGCTCCATCAACCTGGGTCTCTAAGGAAATATGATGAGCAGAGTCTCCTGCTGACCTGTAATGGACATGCAGATATTTAAGAAATAACTTCGGTTGGTTAAGCCATCGAAAGTTTGGGGCTGGTTGTTACCATAGCATACCCCTAGCCTATCCTGACTGATACAGGCACTGCCTGACACTGAACCCTGCCATATCTTGTCCATAAGATTGGGGCTTCATAGTGTAGCCTGTTTATTTTTTCTTAATAATTAAATTATTCTTCTGTCTTTTCCTTCTTAAGGTGGACTTAGGTGAAGGCAAGATTTGCTTCTGTTGTGAAGAATTTCAACCAACCAAATGCACAGACAAAGAAAATGCCTTGAAACTCTTCCCAGTTCAGCCTTGTAGTGCGGTTCACCTTCTACTTAAGGTACCTCAAATGGATTCCACCACTCAGCAATAAATACACTGCAGAGCCCCCAGAGAAGGCTAAGTTACTTGAAATATCCCTACCCTATTACCCACCTCAAACAGTTACACTGCTGGAAGAACATATGAATGACCCCTCATCAGTGCTCAGAGACAGAACTGAATACAGAAAGAGCACAGATTGTATGTCTTTTAAATTATATACGGATGGCTTTCTTTGTGTTCAAGAAGTATAAGATAGTAAAAATGTAAAGGAGATTAAATATACACATATGTATATATGTGTATATATGTACATACATGTACTTAACATGCATGCACATATAATATAGCTACACGTATACGATGTAGCTGTTAGCAAAACCTTGAAATTGCACACCCATTTGTCATTGCTCTGATGCTCCTTTGTTGGCGTAAATGAGCTGTTGAGTGCTGCCATTCTAGGACACGTAGACTTAGGAGAGATATTGGCTAGAAAATACAAGAGAAATGCAAGCACTTTGCTTCTTGTTTAATAGGCAAAAGCTATAATAAGCAACAGAGATTAAAAACAAATGACCTCAGTTAAAGAAAAATACAAAATTAACGTTTATTAGAGAATCGGTTACAAACTGTATCCTGACTTAAGGCCCATCTTACCAGTGAGTGACAAGATCAGTTGGTGAACCAAGTCTACTACTGACGACTGTCTTTAGATCTTTGTTTTGGGTTCATTTTTTGTGGGGAAGAGGAGCCTTTGAGCAGAGAGAAGCTGACAGCTCTCTGGGTTATGCGGGATGTAAAAAAAAAAAGGCCTTCTTTCTTCGGCTTTTGGATTTTTGTTAGCTGAGTCACCCCCAAACTTTCTGAGCCAGGACTTAGCTTGGGGAAAGCCCCACGAAGGAGCCAGGGCTATGGCAACAGAAACTTTTGGAATGGCCTTTGCTGCTATTTTGAGATGTGTGTTTGGAGGAGAAAAGCCCTGTTTACACTCGGGTGGCCTGCCCCCTCCGTTGTCCCAGTTGTGTGCCCCCGGCAGCTCTGCCAATAGCTCCTGAAATAGAATCAGTGGCCACAAGTGAAGCAGCAAGCTGTCCTGGTGCGAGGCTGTGGGACGGGAGGGCTGGGAATTGATGTCACTGAGGACACCAGCTTCAGGAGGGAATCTCATTACTTTCCTGGAATAAACATCTCCAGACAGTGTTCTGATGCTTGCAAAAAGAAATATTGTAGTATCAGGTCTTTCTGGGACAGGAAGCTTCTATGATAAGTTTTGCAAATTAAGAAGTACACACTATTGCATGAGAGTGATAATAATCACCAGCATTTATTTTGGCACTTACCATGTAAGTCCTTTAATGCATTTTTTCTCATGAGACTTGGGACAATATTATTATTATTATTA
>NW_006441071.1:17021063-17023432 GCF_000325575.1 Pteropus alecto
TAAATAATTTTTTAAAGTTTTGATATTGTGTTTCAGTCATCTGCTTTGATGTCATTGTTCCTTGTTCTAGAAAGTCCTTTTCGCCCTGTGTGCCTTGAATGCCCTGACCACCACCGTCTGCTTGGTGGCAGCCGCCCTTCGCTACCTCCAGATATTTGCAGCCAGAAGATCCTGCAGCGTAAGTCCATGCAAGGTGGCACCAAGGCTGTATTTTCACTGAGCTGGCCCGTGGACCTTTCTGTGTAATCCATTGCTTTTCTCCCCGAGCCTTTGTAGTAAGGGCTGGTGACTAACAGTGGTGCTGTTTAATTAGGATGAATCCCAGATTTCTGCTGAAGAAGTGGAAGAACACGGACGCATCCCAGATCCTGACGATTTCGTGCCGCCAGTGCCCCCGCCTTCCTATTTCGCCACATTTTACTCGTGCACACCCCGGATGAACCGCAGGTATGGTTTCTAAGACTGCCCCCTCCCACCCAGTTCTCTGTGGGGTGCTCTCAGTTTTGAAGACAGAAGGGTCTCCGGAACTCACACTATGAGCTCTGACTTTTCTCTGAAATCTAGACAGATTGTGTTATTCTGTGTTATTGTGGGTTTTTGTGTGTGTGTGTGTGTGTGTGTGTTATTGTATTGTGTTATATTTTTAGGACTTTTTGTTTTCTCCTCTTTCTTCCTCTCTCTCTCCCTCCATCCCTGCCTTATTTTTAGGACTTTTTGTTTTCTTCTCTTTCTTCCTCTCTCTCTCCCTCCATCCCTGCCTACCTTACCATCTCCTCACTTTTGCTCTCTCCCCCTCTCCTCTTTTTGTCTGAAAAACTGCATGAAACCAAAGAAAAGTCAAACCTTGATATAAGGTTATACTTTTTCAATTTCAATTAGCTTCTTAGGAAAACTGACACTCAGTGAGATAACTGCTGTAATTCGACATGATTGAGAGCTGCTGTTGCCTTGGAAACGTGCTCAGTTAGGCCAATCGATGTTCATTATAACACCATCAGCAGATCCCCAAATCATGAAATTCTTCCCAGCCATTAAAAAAAGATGAATTATTAATTACATCTTCCTGGTCTAGAAAAAATAGTCACCGTGCTTATTTTTCTTGTCAAATTTTTCTAGCTCAAAATTTGATCATCTGTTTCTTAACTCTTAGGAATCATTTACTTTTAACATTATTATTTGTAGAACAAAATGCCACATGCCTTCTCCTGATTTTTGGCGACTTCTAGAATTGTTACTCTCTAAGGAATGACTTCATTTATTCATGCAACAAATATTTAATCAGTCTGCTGCTTATTAGTCACTGTGCTCCATTATTGAGATTCAAAATGAATTAGATTCACATTCTTCCTCTGTCAGGGAGCTCACAGTCAAGGGCATTCAAAATGAGTGTCATTAGGATCACAGCAGTTCTCAGAAGAAAGAATTTGAGTGCACAGAGGACCACCCAACCAGGAAAGGTGGGCGGACTATAGAAAACTTGAAGAGTCAGCCAGTCAATGTTGGCTTCCTGGACGAAGTGATCTTAAGCTGAATTTAGAGGATAAGCAAGCCTATGTTTAAGCTTCCAAAAGAGAATCTCTGAATTCTACAGAAAGGCTAGTGTCTTTAGCTCGATATTTAGAGGGCCAGGAATTTTTACTTTTTAATACACGTAGAGAGTTATCAAACAAATTTGGCTCCAGGCTTGGGTTTTTGAAACCCATTTTCTAATGCTCAGGGCAGCTATGTGACTGGGAAACAGTTCGCCAGTGGGAGCTACCACCACATGCTCTAAATGTTTTCAGTGGGTTACCTTCCTGACTTGTCCCTCAGGGTCATACCTAGACCCATCTCCATGCTGTCCCATGCCCACCCGCTGAGGCACGTCGAAATGACCACAAAGCCAGAGGGGGCATCAGCTGGCTGGGCAGATGGAGCTGGGGGCATCTTGGGAGATAGCTCAGCCTCAACGTTGTTCAGGAAGTGGTGTACTAAAATTTAAAGCTTCAGGGGCCAGAACAGCTTCCCTAGTCTCTTAGGAAATGGGCCAATAATTACAGGGGCCAGAGAGACAGAGCAACAAAACTCATGCTGTTTGTGTACATTAGGACACGTTTGCTAAATCCTTGGCTCGGTCTCAGGCTGGGTGAAGAGGGCACATGGGAGGACTGTAGAAACACCTGCTATTTCATGGCTGGGACGGGAAATGCCCTCTTCAGGAAGAATTCCGTGGCACTGAGGTTGTGGGTGAGCACTTGGTTGACCAAAGAGGAGGCAAAAGACTTAATTTCCTGCGGAAGCAGAGAGGGAAAGTGACCCGTGTGGGTTTAGGAGTCATGTGTCCCCAGAGTCCTGTAGAAACCCCTCCCCCATCTGCTCCTCCTCAGTCA
>NW_006441071.1:17023458-17041826 GCF_000325575.1 Pteropus alecto
AGGGTGGGTATCTGCTCTTGATCTGTGTGCTTTCCTGGATTTGTCCCCCAGTCCTGAGACAGCCCCTGACCAAATCTAGGTTGGAAGTAGACAGAAGTGTTTCTCGTTACCATTCAAAACTTTCTTGAACGAACATGGGGGAGGGTGTTAAAGCAAAACACCTTTGTGAGAAAGAAGACACTACTCAGCCTAAAATGTATACCCGGAGTTCTAGATCAGATCTCCAACGGGCAAATACTCTTATTTTCTGAAATTCTACCAATATCGGAAAGTGCAGCCCACTTTCCTTTTTAAAATGGCTAAATTTATTCACCTTTAGATACATATTCTATCAAAGATATTTTTAGTTTCACTGACTTTGCTAGATTCTCAGTATAAATGAACTTTGTAGATACTAGCTGTTTTACCCCAGTTGGTAATTTTCTATCTTGTAAGCAGGTAGGCAAAATATTAATGAATGTTTTTAAAAAATTTCCACAATCAGTTATGCTAAGTATTTTCACACAATAGAGGCTCCCCATTTCTTGTAAAGTATTATGACCTCTCAGAAGAGGTTTATTTATTTAACTTCTATAAATACAACCACTTCATGCATTGGTATCTCCTTGAGAAAGTGTTTCTCAAGTTACTGTCATAAACTGAAGCCTGATTGAGGTCAAGGCTTCTGTCCAAAGATGGCTAATCTACTTTGTGAATCGATTTGTAAGTACAGGAGGGGCTCTGCATACCCCGTCTCCACTACTCTAGGGAGCCCCCCATTCTCAGAAGTTGGCTTGAGCCAGGAGTCAAAAAGAAGAGTCTGCAAACCCTTTCATGAAGGTGGGCCTGGTTGTACTGTGGGGATGATACCTGCTATAGAATATTAAAGAGGAGGGGGTGGGAGCCAGGTTGACCCGGGCATTTCTTGAAGGTGAAGTCAAAAATCCCACCCATTTTCTTTCCTAACAAGCTTCAAAACCCACACTCAAGTGGAGCAGGGCTGTGCTAGAGGTTGATGCAGTGCTCAGCTGTTGGGCGGGGCACCCTCCCTTGCTGCCCGCTCCACGGGCAGCAACTCTACCACCGTGTGCCCAGTGAAAGGGCATATTAGCTGCTGCATCACTCTTGGATGAATTCTCAAGGCCTATTTGTAGCATCAAAGCAGAACACATGCATGATCTATTTGAGTTTCCTCTTCATCTTCAGTGCTCAGGAACATGAGCCAATGAAGGTTTCCTGGAGACTTTGGATGAACTTGAAAGAGCCCAGGCTCTGGAATCTCTTAAAAGGATGACCCTTGGTAGATCTCTTATCTCTTATCATTTCTGAGCCTCAGTTTCCTTATTCACCTGCATTGCTACATGGCTGCCGAGAGGATTGTTAAGAGATTATGGGCATAAAAAAAAAAAAAAATCCTTCTAAAAATAAAAGCTTAGACTGAGCTCTACCAATGTTACTTTCCCAGTTTCAAGTGTTCTTGGCATGAATCTTACACTTAAGACACATGTAGACCTTAATCTTACCCCTACTTTACCAGGTAGCAGTTTTCGTAAGACACAGGTTCTTAATAAAAATCCCATTACCTTTCTCAGATATAACAGGGCTTTAATTTCAGCCACTATAATCCATTTCCTTTTGCAGTGGTCTCAGTCCTAGCTGGGCATCAGAATCACCTGGGGGCATTGACCACCTACAGATACCTGGGTCCTGCAACAGGCAATTAGAGGAGAATTTGTGGAGGTGAGACCTGGGTCATCCAAAGTTGAGAAACCACCCCAGGCGATTCTACTCTGTAGCTAGGGTTGCAAGCCCTGTGCAATCAGGAAAAACCTTCCAGGAGCTACCAGACTCATTTCTCTCCAAGAGTCCTTATTTACCCAAAGAGATAAAATAAGGAAAAGCTGCCCAACAGGAAAGGAATTTTCCTGCTGCATTAACTCTAGCAGCATCTTCCATCAAAATGAGGCTTTCCTGGTCATAGAAGCTTCATTTTGCAATCATTTTAGATAAAGAGTGTCGCCCTTCCCCCTTCCAGTTTTTCTTCTCGAAGAGATTCTGTAGTAGTTTAGGATCTAAAATTGAAGCTTTTTCCTCTGACCCCTAGGCCCTAAGCAAGCCCTCTCTTCTCTGTGAACACACTATATAGGTAACCACTGGGCTGGGAATATAAAACGAATGCTGCCAGAGCTAGCAAACAAACAAGGATATTAACTTTCCAGGCAAGGGCAAAGCAGTGAAGAAATGCTGGCAGAGTTGGCCAAGGGGGAAAAGCCCAGGGTTTATAAGTGCTAGAAAGATAGCTCTTGAAGGTTATGCTGATTAAGGATTGAAAACTGGCCCTCTGGAGAGGACGGAAAGAGTCCCCGGGTCTCATTGAGTGAAAAGGTCACCTTGTTCATTGGTCAGGTCCAGGAAGAGTCTGGCTTCTTGGAGTCGCTCTGTGTTTGTAGTTCTCACACAGCCCCAGCTGGAATGGAGAGTTGGCGTGAAACCTGTGGGCAAGTCCTGCTCTAAGAAGAGAATGTCCCTTTTTTGAAAACTTTACAAGGACCCCTCTCAGCCACCCCTGAGAGAAACCCTTCATGCCGGCACTTTTATTTAGACATGTTATATGCTATGTTCTGAGCCTGCAGATATCCCCACATTAGGTGTCAAAATATCACCTCCCTTACGTTTCAGGTGAGGCAGGGGCTGAGAGTCTTCCTTTTGATAGAAGATAAAGGGGAAAGGGGAGAGCTTTTTCATTTGTTTCCTTCAGCCCACAGGAGTCTCATTCTTCTAAATCCCAGAATTCTGGACGTTTAATTGTTAGGAATAAAGAACATCACAGCTTTCTCAACTTTTTTTCCTCCACCAATTGCAGTTTTGTAAACGAGCATGGGGAATAAAATGAAACAGCCATCAATCCAGAACTGACTTTCTGAAAAAGCAGTCTCCTGAGTGCAACTGGCTCCAAAATGTCTTTCATTAGTCTTTTAGTTTATGTCCTGTTTTGCATTTCAAGAACAGATGTTAAATTTTGCTATTATTTATTTTTTCTCCTTCTCCACTGCTTTGTGGCCTGAAATCTGTTTTTTTTTTAAATATCTTCTGTGTGTGCGTGCGCACGTGTGTGTATGTGTTTAAATTGAAATATAATTGAAATAGAATACAGTTTCAGGTGTACAGCGTAATGATTTGCCATTTGTTTGTATTGCAAAATGACCACCACAGCAAGACTATCATCTATCATTATGCAGAGTTTAAAAGTTTTTTTTTTTTCTTCACACAATGCAATGTATAGATATGCCTTAATGCTAAATTGTACACCTGAAACTTAATGGATTTTGTTAACCAATGTCACCATAATAAAAAATAAATAAATAAATAACAAAAAACAAAAACAAAAGAAAAAGTTATTTCTTGTGATGAGAACTGTTAAGATCTACTCTCATAGCAACTTTCAAATATACAAAACAGTATTATTAACTGTAGTCACTATGCTGTGTATTACATCCCCACGACATTTATTTTATAACTGGAAGTTTTGTTAAAGAATACAAACTTCCATGTATTTTTAACTATTATTTTGAAATTTAGCTTCTTTGTTACCTAGATTATTTGCGTACGTGTGTGTGTGTATGGAATTTTCTTCTTTTTTCCCCCCAATCTTAACAGCAATTATGATGAATTTTCACTAATGCAAAGTAAAATGAAAGTTTGAGGGCTGAAACATGTGTGCGTGTAATTTTCTATGGACACTGGCAGAAAATCTTGTGGGTTTTTTGTTTTTGTTTTTTGCTGCCAAGGGTCCCCTAGGACAAAAACCGCGGAGCCTGGCATACAGCAAGCAGTCAGTGTTTGCTGAATGGCTACCTTTAATAGGGGTCACTTTGTGATTTCTCCCGCACTGTGCGTCTTCACCTCTGAGCTATGGCATTGTTCGCTTTATTTGAAAATTTCATTTATCCTTTTAAATATTTTTTAACGTGTAGTGAGTTTCTACTGTGAACCAAACATTGGGGAAACCCAGGCAAGAAACTTGGCGCATGCTTACTAATGTAAGAAATAATTGAGTTTCCCCGAGTCCCTAGTTTTGTTTTGTGTTTTCCTTTGAGATGAAATTCACATAACATGAAATTAACCATTTGAAAATGTGCAGTTGAGTGGCATTTAGTGCATTCACGATGAGGTGCCACCATCACTTCCATCTAGTTCTAAAGCATTTCATCACCTCCGAGGAGAGCCTGTTAAGCAGTCACTCACTCCCCATACCCCACAGCCCCTGGCAGTCACTAATCTGCTTTTAGTCTCTTATGGATTATTGTTTCCTTTTTGCCTAGTGGATTTAAAAGGAATGATGGCATTGCATTTTATACATGGTCACTTGCCTAAGCATAACCCTCTAGAGGCAAAGGCCAGTGTGCAGGAGCCGCTGCTGTCAGGTAGCCAGTCAGATGGCCTGATGCCAGCGTGCTTTTCCTAGGATGGTTGGTCCCGATGTCATTCCACTGCCGCATATCTACGGAGCACGAATCAAGGGCGTGGAAGTGTTCTGTCCACTGGACCCCCCACCTCCCTATGAAGCTGTGGTGAACCAGACCGACCAGGAGCAGGTACTGTTTATAGGGTTTCTCTTCGGTACGTTGACCACAAGTATGTGGCACAGAGAACAATGGGAGAACGTGCCTTACAGATCTTTTTAAGAAGTTTGCTGAGTCCAGATGACTCTTGAGCTGATTATCAACAAATCTCTCTCTTCTTTCCGGTGATTCAGGGATCTTCATTCCAAATGCCAGAAGGATCAGAAGCTGCCACGAGGCCTTTGGGAACAATCTGCATACCAGTGGCTCAAGGTGATAAACCCATTATCACTGCCCAAACTTGTGATTCAGTAAATTGAAACATGATAAA
The DNA here is from genome assembly GCF_000325575.1 of Pteropus alecto. NCBI lineage: Eukaryota > Metazoa > Chordata > Mammalia > Chiroptera > Pteropodidae > Pteropus > Pteropus alecto. The sequence continues at coordinate 17,028,331 of NW_006441071.1, forward strand.
ATTATGATCTCTATGATATTTTGTTGGGGGGGAGGTCAGATGTTCTTGGAGCAAATGATTTAAGTTACATCTTTTCCAGGTGTGAAAATACGATCAGCTATTAGGGCTTACAAGTGAGAGTTAACATGTGAACAGAAATACAGATATCCTTAGAATCTTTTAACCATAATAACCAGACTATTCTGGACCTAAGAAATAGATTACAGAGTTTAATTTGGCATTCCCGTGCTTTCCAACCAAAGATTTCTCCTGTTAAAATAACATGAGCTCTTTTGAAGGAAAAATGCGTTTCATTTATTGCAGGACGATTTGCTGTGAGGTTACGCCCTCATTTATAACCTAGGGCCCAGGTCATTCTGCCTTAACATGTGCTGATTTCTGATTTCCAGTCCCGCATTAAATACTAGAGTCAGTTTATATTTATCCTTGTAATTTAAAGGAACGTTGTTATAGCTGTCTCTTTTTGAAGAGGTTTTAAATGACCCAGAGAATTGTCCACCAGGACAAATCTGTCCTTGGTGATAAATAATGGATCAACCTAGCTATTTTAGGTGGAGGTAATTTTTCAGCAGCACCATTTGGAATTGGGTTCCTGTTCTGTTCACCTTCCATCCTATGTAGAATTGTGCAGCACACATACGTTTCCTACGTATGTTTGTAATTCTTCTATTTCTTCAAAAAGTTTCCCAGACCACAACTCAGGCTCACAAATTATGTGACTTTCTTTTCCTGAGTAAAAGTCATCCAATTCCAGACTGATTTTACTGATTCATTTAGTGGCCGCTGGCTCTTTAACTTGGCTTTCTAGGAGTTTCACAGCCTGGCCTGCAGATGCCTCCTCTGCCTGCATTTGGTCTGCAGCCCTCAGGGCAGCCACCTCACCTGTGCAGGTATTACCTTCCACCCAATCAAGCTCATCCTGAATGGCTAGAAACTATAAGATAGCTAGGAGCTTTCCAATACTGCAGCTGTAGTAGGATGCTTCACCAGAGAAGATGCTAAGTGCCTTTAGAAAAAAACTGACATTTTGACTGGGCTTTTTAATTTTGTTCTTGGATTTAAAGGTTTTTATTTGTTTTTCTTTTAGGGCTAGAGGGTGGTTTGGGGAAGAGTCATTTCCCGTAGTGCTGGGAAATACAAACTTGCTGGGCCAGCAGCCTAAGCAAATGTTGTTAAACTGTATTACTCGTACCCAGCAGGTGTGGGCTCACAGGTGTTTCCTGCCCAACATTCTGAAAGCTGCAGCTGGTGAAATAAATTTTGTTTCTCTTGTTTAAAAAAAAAAAATCAGGTGGGGACACCCCTAACACACCTGGAGAAGAAAACGCATCCACTTCAACTCCCAACCCAAACCAGCTACATCCCATGAGAAGCGGAAGAGCCCTGCAGCCCCTGAGGACAAGATCGAAGAGTGACCCTGTGCTCCACCATTCCGTGGACAGAGGTGAGGTCATTCCCCAAGCTTCTGGCAGAGCACTTATTTGCCTAAGGGTGCCAGGTGAAAGCAGGTGGCTCTGGCTGCCCAAGGCCCTACATAACAGTTCAAGAGATATCTCAAAGGAGGTTAAGAGGTCTTGGGAAAATAAGATATTCTACATGCACATTAGGAATATACATCTGCCATATCTTTTAAAGCTGGTAGGGTTTTTTTTTCCTTTTTACGTCATTTTCATCAAAAGCATTTGGTTGCACATGATAGTATGGTACGTACTGTACAAAGAAAATTTTGCAAATCTAGTTCTCATTTCTAGATGCTCACTATCCTATGGGAATACGCATTCTCTCTCAAGGAAGAAATCAAAAGGATGTATTTTTAAATCTCTTCTTCTATAATTTAATATTAGTTATCTTTTTACTATGTATGAGTAAATTGAATTATTTAAATCTGACCTTGTTTTAAGAACTCTGGATAGAGTGAAACTTACACTCTATCTCTCTTCCTCTCTGTTTTGAGTTTGTGTAAAGATGTTATTTAATTAAAATTTTTTTTAATTAAAAAATTTTAAATAACATTGAGTCATTTTTTCTGAATATATAAATACCTGAATATCTCAAAATATGTCCTCATTGTAGAAAACTGTAAAACAATATAAATAAATAAAGGAACCAAAGGAAGAAAAAGAAAACCTGTAATCCTACCAGCACTGGCTTCTTTTGGTGACCTGTTCTCACGAGTGGCCTACGGTCTCCTCATGCTCTGTGCAAATACTATTCTCACCCTTCTCTCTCTGGGGCCCTGTGTCACCCCCTTACAGTCTGGTTCCGTCCCTCTGACAGCCTGTGTTGTTTGCCGCAGCTCTGGATTGACCGTGTGGGAGCCAGAGAGAACACTCCTGTCTCTACTGTGGCTTCTGCGTGGGGAGGAGTCCCACCGCCTGGGACTGAGCACGCTTCTGCAACCCCAGCAGGCTGGCAGCCTGGCCCCTCAGCTCCCCAGACCCTTCTTCATTGTGGGTCTCTGCCCTACCTGGCACATTGAGGACTCGAGCTGGCCTCCTGCCAGCTTCAACAGGAACTTTGCACAGCTTAGAGAGATCTGTCCAGAACCCTTTCCCATTCTGCAGTGCTCCAGGGGCGAGGACGACATGTGTTTACCTGTTGGAGCCCTCCGTTGTAGAAGGGACCAGGTCGCCTTCAAGTGACTGAGTGCAGTCCCTGACTCTGTCCTCATACATGAGTGTCTGTAGGGAGTATTTCTAGAAGATTCCGGCTCTGCGAAATGTACCTGGCAGCCTAGGAGGACCGCCGCTAACCCTTGTTTAGAGAGCCTCATGCCGACCTTTCTTCAGAGGAAAAGGATGCTTCCCTTCCTCCACCTGTTCTCCCACCCCCGCTTCCTTTCTCCCTTGAGTATCCAAATTGCTGCTTCTCAGGCTTTCACAGACGGAACTCCCCAGTATTGTGCACACTGCAGGCTGCTGGCTGCCTATGAACACGTGGAGATCAGGCCTCAGTTTCACTTCACCCATCGGACAGTGTAGTCACGTTCTGCCGGTCCTTATGCCCTTGCTGAAGTAGGTAGTTGTGGAAATTAGAGCCTGCTGTGGATTTCCCAGGCCTGCTGTTGACTTTTGGGATGATGTGTGATCTTTCTGCATCGAGATTTCTCTTTCTGTAATAGCCAGCTGTAGAGCTGCCTCGCAGCCATGCTGTGAGCATTGATGATATAAGTCAGTACAGTGCCCTTGAGGATGTTTAGGACAAAGGTACAAAGTGAACGGAGTATTCCATCCATCCCGCAAGTCTTGTCTCCTCAGTCCCTCTCTTTAAGTGGCTCCTTCATCCTCCCTGCTTGGAATGTTCTTTTATTGTTCAATCGTGTTTTTGGTCTGTTTGCCGCATCCATCCCCATATATTGGTCATTACCCCGTGAAACTGTCGCTCTGTTATAGTTTGTATTCCGGATGCTCTTCTCTATCATCTGTCTTTACCTTGGGGGTGTGTTTTATGTGGCACAATAAAATGTTTGGGGGACATGTCCTATTGGAACTACATGTCAGGAAATAAGCTTGTGTCATAGTGGTTGGTTTTGTTTTCTTTTTGCAAAATGAAAAGCAAGCTGTGCATGGCCGTCAGCATTTGTCACATGCTTCCCATGCTGAGTTTAGTGGTCTGTGGTGTTTCAGATACAGGCGTGTTTTCATAGGGGCATAGCCAACGGGTCTGTGTTGTTTATCTTTGCCCACAGCCACCCCTGTGCTCAGCTGTGAAGCTGCGACTCAGACTGAGGGAAGACCGGATCTGGCTGCGGTGACCTTGAGGAGGGGTTTGAGATCCAGAGCTTCACGATGCAGACCGCGTTCTTTAGTAGATTATAAATCTTACATAGACACCAAGCTGCTGGTGGCGAAGTTCCTGGAGCAGTCCTCCTGCAGTATGACCCCGGACATCCACGAACTTGTAGAAAACATTAAATCCGTTTTGAAGTCTGATGAGGAGCACATGGAGGAAGCCATCACAAGTGCCAGTTTCCTTGAACAGGTAGTTTTATTATTAATATCCAGTGTGAATCAGATAACTTGTTTCCATAGCAGCTGAGGGGGCTTCTCCGATTTTCTGTCCAAGGCACAGTAAGTTCATGATCACTGTATCCAGGGAAATGTGGTTTGGAGGTCTATGGAGCTGGCGGGGAGAGGAAGCTGAGCACTTTCTTTTCAGGTGTGGTGATTTTTCCGTAGCGTGCTTGGCCCAAAGGAAGACAAACCCGTATTTCTGGGATGTGGATGCATGCCTGGAAAAAGAAAAAGGGTGCAGCTACAGCTTGGGGATAAGAGCAAGGGATATGGGCAGTGTGGGGCACATTTAGCACTTGGTTTCCTGTATTGAAAGTTCCCTTTGGGATGGCATGTATTTTTAGCCCCTCGACAATGATGGACATACATGAATTTTCATATTGGCAAGATTCTGGGAACTGTTCACATTACCATGAAATGTTTGGCAAGATTACTAAGCTGATAGGACTAAAAGGAATAAACACCTTTTCCTTTCCATAGGTTAAAAAGTACAAGGCAATCCCCTAAACAGAAGCCACCAGGGAAAAGAAACAATCAGGCCACATACATGATTCATTTAGGTGTCAGATTTTGTATTTTTAAAGTGAAGGTTGGACTAGGTGGTCTCTACGCCTGTATCTCTGAATGAAAGAAATTTTCTTCTGATGAGAACTGGGGATGGGTCACAGCTTTAGTTACCCACCTCTTTTAAAAGCGGTCATCTTTGAGACCTTAACCTCATTGCTCCACATATGTGGGGTAGCTGTTGAAGGCAGTGTACAGTGGTTTGTGGTGTTACCTGGCTGTGCCTGTGTGTATTAAGTGCCTAGGATATACCTCTTAAGTTGAATTGGGCTGATTCTCAAGGTCATTACCAGCTACAGGATCCTAGGTAAATTTGTAGGCAGATTGAATAAATAGCCCGCTCACTTTCCTTTCTGTTCTCCCTTTCTATCTGCTGGCCTGTTCTAATAGAAGCCAGAAGCCAGATTCTCTCCCAGTCCCTCAGGGAACTCAGGGGAGAGAAAGTGCTATTCAATTACTCACATGAAGACTTACTGAACTGTGGACCCTCTTGTCATCTGCTATCTAACAGTGGTCAGCCAGTGGTCCTGGGTCAAGCCCTAGCTAGTAGCCTATGTAGGGGAGACATTTACATCCTGGTGCCCCTGGCCTGTGCCAAATGTCACTCGCTGCCTCCTTCCCTCTGTCCATCCCCAATGGCCTGCTAAACAGCACCAGGCATTTGGAGTCACTTCTCAAAGGCTGCCAAGCTCTGGTGAGGTAGGAGCTGGAGCAAGCAGTTGCTCTGGACCTTCTGCAAAGTCTTGCTCACTGGAAAATCACTCTGGGAAAAAAGAACAAGCACTCGTTGTCTGACAGTACTATCACTACAAAAACTTGCTGGGCCTTTGTGCACAGACTAGATAAAAGTTCGGGTACCGGGATTGTTGCAATCGACTCGGCTCATCTGCTGGAGGCTTCCAGGGCCAGATCCTGGTGGTGACGTATCATAATACCACACCCTCCTCAAACAGAAGGAGGCAGGGACCGGAAGAGGAGCTTTGATTTCTGACTCTACCCAGCCTTTGCACATTTCATTCCTTCTATATTATTAGAAAGTGTTTTTAGATCCGTTTTAATTTTTACCATTGTCAAAACCATTGGTCCTAACTTACACGTCAATAACACTTGACATCTGTGAATGTTGGAATTTTCTTCTTAATCAGGGAATAAGCACAGGCCTTAAAGAAAAATAATAATAGAATGTTAGCAAATCTAATGTCTCATCTATTTGGGAGAGTGACCTTTTAATGACCTTAAAATCCCAGAATGGTACATACTAAACAAAAGTCATCCCAGTGATTGTCCTACAATGTTGGTGGGAATTAGGCAGCTGGGTTTTTCCCAAGGCGCTAACAGTGTTTAAGGTCATGTAGCCATGACTGTGTTTGCATGTACTGAACAGTTCCCCCCCTCATCAATCCCATGTTTACAAAGGAAGTGATATGATATATTTAAAGTTATATATGTGGCACATTGCAAAAATAGATCTAGCAGTAGAACCATTCTTAAGAGTTTTTACAAATAAATTGGCCTAGTTGTGATGTTGTTTATTATGTTGTTTATCGAAGGGTTATTAGATCAATTAGAAGTATCATCGGTTTTGGTCGACATGTTATAAACTCATTACCTGTTCACAATGCCAGGCCCAGGGTTATCCAATTTTCAAGTACTTCGGTATCACCTGGGTTCTTATTAAAAGAACAGATGCCTGAGCCCCACTCCAGATTCACACGACAATTGGTCTGGGGGCAGCTGTGCATCCCTGTTCCTGACAAGCTCGCCTCTCCTGCTGTAATGTGCACACCCCAGTGAGAATCACTGGCTTAGACCACAGAGAAATTGTAAAAAATAAAAAAAGTGATGAGAGGGATGCTAAACATAAAGTGAGAAATTCCAATAGATGAACCAGTGAAGTGAGGCAGGTTGACAGTTGAAACCATAGGAAATTTGGGGAATTTCTTAGGAACTTTAGAAAAGAGGCGATATGTTAAAAGTCTCCCTGGAATTCTGAGTGGGTTCAACTTTGGGAAAATACCCTTTTGTCTTTCTCAAGGCAACTAAACTAAACATTACATGGATGGATGTAGGAGGCAGATCCCAGGACCACATCTGGTGAAGTTTAACCTCTCCCCATCCTCTTTATTCTCCCAAAGATAATGGCCCCATTGCAGCATGTAGGAAGCAGATCCCAGGACCACATCTGGTGAAGCTTAACCTCTCTTTATTCTCCCAAAGATAATGGCCCCATTGCAGCCTAGCACTTCTGGGGTCCACGTGCTACCCTCGCGGAGACAGCCTGGCCTGCTGCACCTGCAGAGCTGTGGAGACCTGAGCACCTTCGTCTCGGCAGGGAGGCCGAGAGCCGAGAGGAGGCCCCGGCGAGTGGAGGCTGAGCGGCCACACAGCCTCATCGGTGTCATCCGAGAGACTGTCCTGTGAACCAGTGGGGCTAGGCTCCTGCAATGACCTGCGGAGCAGGAAGGCAGATGGGCCCCGGAAGGCAAAAGGCTGCTCCGAGGGGAAGGACCCTCTTTCTCACCTGGCTGGGAGTTGGGGCTTCCCTCTGGGAACTCCTCAGAAAGGGGGGCACTTCAGAGGACATTTGTTCCTGCTCTTTGGCTCCCCTTTTTGCTGACTGAGGGTGTTCGAGGGTGAACGAGCAGGTTCTCCCAGGCTTGTTTAGTTGTGGGGCTCATCAAGCTGGAGGCCATGTGACAGCAGCATCTCTCCTTCCTCTGCTGGGTCCCCTGCCCTGGTGTAGGCAGAAACGGGGCTCGTGAGTCTTTGCCGCTCTCCCCTCATGGTGCTCTTCCTCACCGAGTGCTCTGTCACTGGAAGGACAGATCTGCCGGGCTGCTATTGACAGCTCCTGCAGCCTTGCACTGCTCAGTGAGAGAGGAATTGGCACGGAAGCAGGACAACTAACCCTGACGTTCTGCAATCGTTAAGCCTCATCTTAGGTCACCCTGAAATTACACTCTCTAGGGAAAACAGGAAACCTTTTCAGTGACAAATTATAATGAAAGACGTTTAGGGAGAGTATTCTTGTTGATTCCATTTATTCATGCTTGCAAAACTAGAGACGGCTGAGGCAGGACTGAGAATAAAAATGTTTACTTTGGACCTCTGGGCTCGGTGTACAACATTTGCGTACGTGGAGGTGGCCAGGCTTTACCTTACCGAGGGTTTGGAACTTGGGGCAGTGGAGGTCTGGTTTGCGCAGGCCACCAAACCAGTTTTATCTCTACCACCCTCATCCCTGTGGATAAAAATACATCCGTCATCCAAATGTCCTCTGGAGCTGCCTTCTCAAGGGACCATGAGTAATAAATCAGTAAAGCGATTACAGACTGGGGACTAGTGCTGAGAAGGAAGGAGGTGGTTAATGAAGGCTTCTTTGAGGAAATGGCATTTAAACTGGACTTGACTTCGAGGGATAGAGAGCGGTGTTCCAGGCGAATGGAATGGCCAATGCCGGGGCTCCCAGCACGAGCGGCTGCTGTAGGAAGAGCCTTAGGCTGGATTTTATGCTCACACTGAGGTACTGTGGAAGAGTTTTCAACAGGAGTGACCAATTTAATTTACATCTGAAGAGATCACATGAGTAGCAGAGACTAGTTTAGGTCAGGATGTGGGATAAAGGAGGTGAGGAGCAGAACGAAGAGGCTATACACAGGACAGGACTGTCGTGCTCACTGGGCACTGCCTGTGTTTCAGGTCTGTGCCGGGGGCTTCACACACTCTCATTTCACCCTCACAGCAGCCTGAGAGGTGGGAGCTATGTTTATCCCCATTTTACAGGTGAGGAAAATGAGGTTCGGTAACTTGCCCAAGGTCACTCAGAAGTTAAGTGGTGGAAATGCCATTCACATCCCAGCAGCCCATCTCCAGAAACCACGCCATTCCCCAACCTCTCAAATAGTAGCAGTTTGCCGCTCCTTGCTTCTATGAGAAAGCGACTGCTAAGACTCAGACACCCCAGGCTCCAAGCCCACAAACTTTGCCAGAGTGGGGACTGGCAGGAGGACAGAGGACTGAGTAAAGAAGAGGGAGAGACAGAGGAGCCGAGCTGGGTTGAAAATCTAGCCGTGGAAGCAGACCTGGAAATAAGGGAGACTGGGGGCCTGTAGAAAGGCTGGGGTCTGGGCTGCTTCCCTCAGTGAGCTGTTTGTAGGAAAGGTTTCCAGGGGTTTCCCAGAATGGAATTTTTTCCCTTCTCCTCCACCTGTCCCATGTACTGAATTCCCCATGAATGCAAACAGACTTCCCATTTCTTTAGAAGTCCTCTGCTGTTTGGCACTGTAGCAGGCCACTGGTGGCTGGCCCACTTCCCTGGGCCAAGCCCCTCTGCCCTCTTTGAGGGGCTCTGCTGTGTTACAAGCCCCAGGCTCTCTGACACCCTTGGACCACCCACATAGCCCAGGTTAGTTGCTTTCCTCTCTTATGGCTGTTTATTTGCTCCCTACCTAGCGTCCTGGGGTGAGGCCAGGAGCTCTCAGCCCACCAATTTGTTCTTCTCCCAGGGCTGGGGAAGCGAGGACTGGCCTTCTCCACTCAGGTGTGGCTGGGTCTTTTTCACCCTTCTAGCTTCTGTTTTCTCCCACGACAGGAGAGCACCCCCCACTCCTCACCCCCCACCCCCCAGCTGCATTCCTTTCCTTTTCCATTCTGAACTCCTTACTGCTCAACTCCAACTACCACCACAGAACTTACCATCTGCCATGAAGGCTCAGGGAAGACAAGTGGGGACCATGTCTGCTTCCAGCCTTGGGGCAACCATCACAGAGGTGGTCTCAGCAATCTTGAGAAAAGGGAAATTGCCAGCAACAACCGGAAGAGGAAAGGAGAACATGAAAACTGAGGGCACCACTTGACACACATAAGGAAGAAGTGGGGACCTGTCTCAACTTTGAAGATTTGACCTTGCAGCCTGGGGAACGTGCCATGTAATTTCAGCATCTGAAGGTACTGGTGAAGTCAGAAAACTGACTTGCGCCTTCTCAGACTTTAAGGAATATTAAAGTTAAAAATATATATTACCTATTACAATGTATATTATAGTATCAAATATAATATTTTATATGTATTTGCTTAGGGAGGGAACTTAGAGGTCTCGTGTTTCATCTCCCTGTTTGTCTCTGTGTGATATACTACAAAATACATGAGCATTAATAATGTGATACACATGCACGTACAGAATTGCATGTACACAGGGAGGGCAGCTCTTTTGCATTTGGAGTACCTTAGGCATCCACAATCCAGTGCCAGTGGTGGTGAAGCATTTCAGATGTAATCAAAATTACACCAGAGGGTTCATTAATTATCAAGAGGGGTAGCTGAAATTAGTTTTCACTGGTGAAATAGGCGGTACTCATGATCTGTGGCTGGCTAGAAGCATTGCCTCGGCACCAGTGAGGTGCAAGAACATGGTCCCCACTTCATGAGGTTTGTCACAGGATGGACCACAATATGGGCTGCTGTTTTAGGATGATGTTTCCTCTGCCTCAACCTTTCACGAAAGCAGTGAGTTCACATGTCTGAGGACAGAGAGTGGGACTTTCCTGACCTTACAAACTGTTTTGTGCAGACTCGCCAATGAATATTTGTGTCTGCCTGGCAGATTTGCCCCAAGACTTGTTTTCTTTGGAACATCTCACCTGATGGGGAGGTTTTGGGGAGAGGCCCATGGCCCCCCTAACTGTCTGAGTCTGCCATTTTTCCAAAAGACTCAGACACTTGCTGACTGGCCATGTTGGCTAGGTCCAGTCATTCTGTCTCCTCAGTTTGCAAATGAGGAAACTGAGGCTCAGCACCAAGAAAGGAGCAGTGGTAGTAGACCAGACTTCTGGCTCCTGTACCAGGGCTGTTGGTGTAAGTCAGAGCTCAAACTATTTGGGATGAAGGACCAATTTTTCCCCTCTAATCTGTCATGGACCAAAAACTTTTGTAAATTATAATAAACACACTGAAAACTATCTTAGTCAGTTTGAGCTGCTATAACAGCATACCACAGACTGGCCTAAACAACAGAAACATTTATTTCTCACAGTTCTGGAGGCTGGGAAGTCCCAGATCAAGGTGCTGGCAGATTTGGTGTCTAGTGTCTGGTGAGGACTCTCTTTCCAGCTTGCAGACGGCCACCTTCTTGCTGTGTCCTCACAGGGAGAGAGGGACCTCTGGTCTCATCTTCTTAAAAGGGCACTGATGCCACCATGGGAGCTCCACCCGAATGACCTCATCTAAACTCAATTATCTAAATCCAAATACCATCCCCTTGGGGATTAGGACTTTAACATATGGATTTTGAGGGGATATAAACGTTCGGTCCATAGCACTGATTTACCAGGAAGATGAAATAATAGTAATAAAAAGGATATATAAAATGTAACCCCTTTTTATTAAGTTTTATTTATAGAGCAGTTTTAAGTTCACAGCAAAACTGAGCAAGAAGTACAGACATTTCCCTTATACCCCTGCCCCACCCTTGCACAGTCTCACCCAGTATCAACATCTTCTACCAGAATGGCTACATTTGCTACAATTGATCAACTATATTGACACATCATAATCCATTAGAGTCCCTCTTGGTGTTGCATATTCTAAGGGTTTGAACAAATGTATAACATGCATCCATCATTGTAGTATCAAAGAAAGTAGTTTCTCTGCCCTGCAATTCTGCTTTGCTCTGCCTGTTCATCTATCCTGAACCCCTAACCCCTGGCAACCACTGAACTTGTTACTGTCTTCATAGTTTTGCTTTTTCCAGAATGCCTTATAGTTAGAATTATACAGCACGTAGTCTTTTCAGGTTGGCTTCTTTCACTTAATAATATACATTTAAGATTCCTCAATGTCTTTTCATGGCTTGATTGCTCATTCAACCCCCTTTTTAAAGTAATTAGATTCAGCAGTCATAACAACATTCTGTCAAGTTAACATTTGAAAACACCCTTATCATCTGAACTTGCTCTTTTCAGGACCAGGAACAGAGAGTTCTTGGCCAGGTGTGAAGCCCACACTCTGACTGGTGTTGGTTGGGGTTCCCACTCTAGCCTGTTTCCCAGTTTCATTGAAGCCCGTTCTGAGTGCTAGGCCCTGGGACCACAGACGAAGAGGGCTGGGGGACGGAGCGTGGGCACACACTGTTCCCTCTGCACCCGAGTGTCGTGTCTTGGTGGGGAGAAGAGGCTCCCCTCTCAGAGAAGTGCACACCGTGGAGGTCTGGGCTTTGGTGAGACCCCAGGATTCGGAAGAATGGCAGAGGAAAGAGGCAGCTGCCACCTCCGCCCAGCGGGAGAGGAACTCAGGAAGCAGAACAAAAGAGCACATCTCCACCCTCTCAGGGCTGTCCAGGATGCAGAAAAGAACAATGAAGTGGGTGAGGCAAGGGGCCTGGACAAGGGCATCTCTGTTTACTTGGTTCTCCTCCCTGGGGCCTCTGCAAGGGAGGCCCAGTCTGGGGACAAACAGCACCACGTATCTTCTGTGTCTCCCTCCCTGCAGGAGCCTTCGTCCTTTTTCATTCAGCAGGTATTTATTGAGTTTTAAGAGTACCAGGCAGTGGGCCAGGTGCCCAGGAGAGAATGCTGAGAATGGAGAGGGGAACAGACAAAAACTATAGGAACAGTTAATGCGGGGTTACATTTCTTTTGCCTGCAGCTGAGCTGCTCCCAGGCCACAAGGGGAGGAGGAGCTGGACCCTGTCTTGGATGACTGAAGACCAGAGGGCTTGATTTATCAGAGCACTGGTTTGAAGGGGGTTCCCTCACCCCTGATTGTGAAACAGGGCCCGGCAGGGATGCCTCAGGGGAAGCTCTGCAGACCTGAGCCTGTGGCAGCAGGCGATCACCATCTTGGGAACTGTTGAAGAAAAATTAGCATGGGGAATATAGTCAATGATATTGTAATAACTATATATAGTGCCAGGTGGGTGCTAGACTAATCGGAAGGATCACTTCATAAATTATACAAGTGTCTAAGCACTATGCTGTACACCTGAAACTAATGTAAAATAATATTGAATGTCAGTAGTAATTGAAAAAAATTGTAAATTAATTAAAAAAATTATTCATGACAACGGTTAAAGATGGTAAGGGAGACTTTATGCAACAAGGCACTACTATGGTGGGGTTTTGCAGTAAGGGAGAATGAGTGGGCTCAACTCTGAGTGCGTGCACAAGTGGAGATTTATAGCCAAGCAGTGGGGTAGGGACCACTGGGTAGAAAATGGCTATGAAGAGACATCAGGACTAGGGGGATTCTTGCCTGACCAGCTGGACAGGACTCGCTGTAGGCAGGCCAAGGATGGGGAATGAGGAATTCGATCAGATATCAAGAGTATTAAAAGAAAGAAACAACCACCAAAACGGAATCGCTTTTGCTAAGCCATGTCACCAAATCAAAATGTAATGACTAACCGGACTCCAGTTTCAGCCTCTCCTAGGAGTGGAATTTTAAACCAATGAGTCTGAAATTTCCTGGTCAGCATTAGTGAGGGACTCTGCCTGGTGAGACCTCTACTTTCCCTTGAGGGAAAGTGACCTTGCCACTCACTCTTTGAAATTTCTTGTCCCACCTCCTTTCTGCCTATCAAAACCTTCCATTTTGTACCACCCCTCTAAACTCAGTTGCTAGACGGGATACTGCCCGATTCATGAATCGTTTAATAAAACCAATCATACCTTCCAATTTACTTAGTTCAATGTTGCTCTTTAAGAAGGGTGACCACACACCAAGGGTGGGAGATCTTCACTAAACTGACCCAGCTGGTTTCTTGCTAAAACCGGACTGAGCAGGACAAGGACAGAGCCTGGTCAGAAAGGACTCAGAGGAGCTGAACTCAAGTTTGGTCAAGGAGAGAGTCTTTGTCAGGATCTGATGAACACCTCCTCTTCTCGCCACACTGTGTCCCTGGTCTAGGCGTGTCACTCTCTCAGC
>NW_006441071.1:17042022-17044045 GCF_000325575.1 Pteropus alecto
ATTCCATCTCCTGGGAGGATCCCTTCTGCTTTGCCCTTACACAGGAGCTAGGGCCAAAATTCAGAACGAACCATCGTTCCTTTCTTGCAAAGTAGCTGTAGGTGCCAGGTATGTATAGAGGATTTTCTAGCATCTTTAGAGACTGCACATGAATTCTGATCCAAAAGGAGCATTTTATGCTGGGGGTATAAAGACATGTCAGGCAGGAAAGGACCTGAGCAAGGAGGGTTGCTGGAATTAGTTTGCTTTGGTAAAAGCAGTTCCTCCAACTGCCCCATGTCAACATGGTTTTAGGCTACGGGTGATGAGACCGTTTGGAAGGATTCCAGCAGGGGGATTAATGCGATTTTGCCATGTGAACAGGTTTGCTCTGGCTGCTGGTTGGAGGGGGAGGAAGAGGGAAGAGAGAAAACAGGAGGCAGCTGCAATACTCTATTTAAGGATGACGGTGGCTTTTTCTAAGGAGGGCACAATGGGAGTCCTGAGATCTAGTCTACTTAAAATGCTTCTCCTACCACAACCACTTATGTCCAGGAGGCGGTGCCACTGACTTAAGACAATGTAAGCTTCTAACCCATTGGTGACCATTCTCTGAACAAACACCCAGGTTATTTAGCACAAGCCAGGCACTGTGCTAGGCATCATGGGTAAAGAAGTAAGATAAACAGCTGCCACCCACATTGCACTTACAGAATAGCAGAGAAGACAGATAAAAGATACATTACAGTACAATGTGCCACATGCTGTGAAAAGTACTCAAGGCATTACACAGCAGAGGACGGAAGAGGATTTCCACAGGCAGGAAAAACTGTATTTGGAGGATGGTCAGTATCCAGAAGCAGTGAGGAGGTGCAGAAAATGAGGCAGGATGAGAGTTAGAACCAGGCTCGTAAAGGCCCTGGCATACCACGCTAAGGCCATTGGACTTGTTCCTCGTGGCACATGGGAGCCACTGAAAAGAGCCCAGGGGCAGCATAGAACAAGGGCTGGAGTGGAAAAAGTTGGAAATATGGACCCCTGCCTGTTAAGATGTTATTGCTAATACAATCGGTAAAGGTTCAGGATTTCAGAACAAAGATAATAATTGCAACACAATTTAAACTAGCAAGAAAAAAATAATAATTGCAACACAATTTAAACTAGCAAGAAAAAAATTGAAATTGGCCTAATATCCAATAAGACTAGTGAAATTATTTTGCATTGAAATTTTTAAAAATCGTATATGTGATAGAATAATATATTGCCATTAAAAATGTTTTCGAAGAATTCTTAATGACACGGAGAAGAATTTACATTGCTGTCTTAAATGAAAGAAGCAGAATCTAGGAAATAAAGCATGATATGCAATACACATAGTGTGAAAGGAAATATACCAAGGGTTCACAGTGATTCTCTCTGGGTACTGAGATTATGTGTGATTGGCATTTTCTTTTTCTCTGCTTTTCTAAAACTATTCTGTTATGCATTAGTTTTATATTCAGAAAAATTAGTTATACATTAAGGTTAGAAATTGATTCAAAGTAAAGAATTACCTAATATGATTAAGAAACGTGGCTGTAAAAACCTGATTTAGAGGACTAAATATTTTGCAAGCAGAATTGGCAGAACTTGCTGGCTAAAGGGTTGTGGGAGAAAGAGAGGCAAGAGTCAAAGAACCTTAAGCATCGCCTGTGCGGTGCTTCTTCCATGAGGCTGCCAAATTTCCTCCTCTGCTCAAAACCCTCCAATGGCTCCCACTGGCTCAGAATAATCTCCAGAAAACTTGGAGTCACTTACGAGGCCCCACGTAAACGTTTCTACCCCACCTGATTATCTCTGGCCTCGTGTCTTATTCTCTTTCTCTCTCCTCCCTCTGCTCTGACTGTTCTGGCTTCCTCACTATTCTGAATGTGCCAAGGCGTTCCTGCTCAGGGCCTTTGCACCTGCTGTCCCCCTGCCTGAATGCTTTCCGATCTCTCTCGCTTTGTCTCACCCTATCAGCTCCAACTCTTGACTCCAATGTCCTCTTCTCAGTGAGAACTTT
>NW_006441071.1:17044055-17045993 GCF_000325575.1 Pteropus alecto
AAATTGCAACCCTCCGGCACTCCCATCCTTTATCTGCTTAATTTTTTTCTCCCCAGCACACATCATAGATTACTATAATATATGTTTAACTTATTTAACTTGTTTGATTTTTGTCTTTTCCACTATAATATAAATTGCAAGAGAGCAGGGATTTTGCCTGTTTTGTTCAATGCGGTCTCCCCAGCTCCTGGCACAGAATCAATGCTGAATAAATGCTTGTTGACTGACTGAAAGACCATATTCTAAATAAAGAACCCAAACATTCCATTTACCACTAAAGACCATCAGACTTACCATTGGTTAGTAAAAGGCATTAGATGGCCAGACTTCTTTCGATAAGAAGTTCTCTTGGTACATTTAGAGTCCATTTTTAAGAATTTCATTTCCACATGATTTATTTGTTGATTCCTTAGTTTTCAGGAACAACATAACTTTACCTGTGGCTTATAATTTGGGGGTGGTGGTGAATCACCAAGGCGGGGATTTTGGGAAAAGAGAGTGTGGGGTCACTAGTGCTGACCCCTCTGAGAGCACGTAGAGGGGCCGGCCCTGGTGTGCTGGCTCCAGTGTGGTGCCCAGGACACTCTCGTAGCACTTGCTGGTCTGATTTTAGCTGAGGAAGCACGCGTCTAAGGCCGTTCCTTGTTGGACATTTCTCATTTCTGCTTAGGAGTTTTCTGGGCATCAATGTCCAACCTCTACTGAGATGGCAGCTCCAGGCTGATGTCAACATATCACCAGGGCGACTTGTGGCTGTGGCTCCCCAGGTGTCCAAAGGAGTAGGGTCCTAGCCCAGGAGAAACCCCACTCCCTGTCCATATTGGCTGGGACCCCAGGAACCCAATTAGAGTCACTGCACTGGATGGAAGGTTCTGGAACTCTGGGAAAGGTCAGTGGAGACTCTTGTCTTCCCTCCCTGCTCTAGGATGATGTCTCCTCTCCACTCAACCTATTTTTTTTTTAATGGAAGTAGCTTGAGCAAAGCAGTAGAATGGGAAGATTTTATTCTGTGTCCATCGTCACCCACTATAGGTAAGCCAAGGGAATGCCTGTTGACTATTTTCTCTTTCACTAAAGAGAAATGAGGATAATGTAGCCTCTGAGCAGTCCACAGGGAGTGAATCTAGACCATGCCAGCCTTCAGACTCATTTCACCCCAGGGTCAGGCTCATGGAGTTTATTGAATGAGTTGCTGTATTCCCATATGGCCCACCAGGTGGCTGTAGAATATCACAGTTTGGTCCAGCTATCACACCAGGGCTGCAGATGGCCAGCAGAGCCAGGCACATCATGGAGAGGCCTGACCACCTCCAAGCAAGGCCAGAGTATGTATTGCTATGGGGACACCAGACTAGGATTTTGGCTACTGTGACTCTCCACGGATAATCATAGGTAACACCTAAGGAGCATTTACCATGTCCAGCATCTGCTTTATCTCATTTACTCTTCAGAGCTGGCCTCTGAGGCAAGCACTGTTATTGTTCCCATTTTTCAGATGAGGACACTGAAGCACAATGAGGAGATGAAGTAATTTACCCAACACCTCAGTGCTAGTGAGGGCCAAACTAGTAAGAGAAGCAGACCCTATGTCTTTACTCATCTCCAGCCACATAGCAGATGCCAGTCCCTTGCCATGTATCCCAGGGCACAGCTGGCGTCTCTCACTTAAGCCCGTACCCTCAGTTCCCAGCACAGTGGCTGACACCAAGCCGTGCTCAGAAGTTGAAGGAATGAACTAAGGAAGTCTACAGGGTGAGAGTGTAAGCTGGCAGTTAACAACACAGGTGGAATTTACTCATGCAATCCCTAGAGCTCTTTTTTAGTGAAAAGCAAAACAAATAAACAAATGAAATAAAACAAAATTGTGAATGGACTTGTTCCAGTCTGAACTTCATTGGTCCCCAGAGCTAACTAGAAACTTTTCCTGACAAGCCATGG
>NW_006441071.1:17046039-17079569 GCF_000325575.1 Pteropus alecto
TTGTCCCCTACTGCAAAGGAGCTGCACACCTATCTCCTTTCCCTTTCCCCCATTATCCTCTCCCAAGCTCCCTGTAGGTGACATCTTGTGACAAGCATCCTCCCGGGTATTCCAAGTACCTGGGTACATGCAGACTACACTCCTGACCACATGCTCGTGCAAGAAGAGGGGAAAGCCCTGCGTAACCAGGAAAGTGTGAGACAGAATTGAGTTGAAATTGTCACTCTGGTACTTCAGGAAAATTACCTACCTCGTCTGAGTTCAGTTTGTTTATCAATAAAATGGGGTAATACCTGCTTTGTGATGTTGCTGTGCAATGAAGTGATATAGCGCATGGAGCTCACCTGCTTGGCATCCTAGACATGTTCAAAGAATGTTAGTTCTCATTATGACTGTTTCTTGGCCTGGTTGGAACTTATCAAATCTCGGTAAGTGCTTTGTTTTGTTTTTCTGTTACTAACAGAAATGGAGTATTGGAAGATTTCCAATGAACATGTGAGGGAGTTGAATATAAAGATTGCTTTGTATTGTTAACATTGAATTGTGTCCATGCTGCAGCTGGAGACTTCAGGGAGCTGGGAGTGGGGCAGAAGCCTGCTCTGAGCCCCATCAGGCTTGTGCGCTGAAGGGATCTTCAGATATCACCCAGAATGCATTTCATTCTCACTTAGCTAATATACAGCAGCGTATCCCTAGACAGTGTTACCGTCATACAGACACCATAGATGTAAATAACCTGAAGAGCATAGGTTAATAGTTACCTTTGTTTTTAAAGCAGATATTTAACTTCAATAATGACTGTGTTTAGCAATAAAATTCCTGAACATTTAACAGTGGGTTCCCAAAGAGTGATTACCCAGCTCTGGCACACCGCTGGCTAGAGGCGTCCCACGCCCAGGACAGACCTGCGTCCCAGGATGCCAAGGGGCAGCTGCAGCAGCCATGACAGTGCAGGCAATGTGAGGGGCCTCCAAAGGAAGATCAAGTTGTGTGATCATCCTCTCAAGGCCTGTGACCCTCTGGAGTCATTAAAGCCTGTGGAGGCCATGTGGAGGCCATGGGGCGGCCAAGAGCTCCTCATCCTCCATGGCGTGTTCAGGGCCTCCTGTGACGGGTGAAGAACCCAGAGCTATTCTGGAGGCAAGACAAGTAAGTTTGGGGATGTAGGGGAGAAAGTCGCTCTGTTGTCCCACCCACCATAGGAGATAAGCTACTTTCCTTCTGGTTTTCTCTTGCGAAGTGGCTTGTGGGCCGCCCTTAGGGATTGGAGGTACTGTCCCTAATCCCAGACTGGGGGCATCTGAGTTCAAGCCTAGGCGCCCGTTATTTAGCGCTGTGTATCCTTGGGCCAAGTCTCCTCTCGAGCCTCTGAGTCTTAGTTTCCTTATCAGCAAAATGGGGATGATGCAGCCGATTGCTGTGAGAACGCAGGTGTGCCTGGGGGTAGAGGGGTGGAGTTCATGATCACGCCATCCGCAGACCTCAGGAGTTTATCTTCTCAGGGATCGGAAAAGTTTTTCCAGCACCGCAGCTCTTCATGGGAGCAAACTCAGTGTAGACCTACAAAAGTTCTCACATTTACAGACTCCATAAAAAAAGGAATGACTTCCATCTGACAAAATTCCAGTGTCGGGGCAGCACCCTAGGAACTGTGTATTCTCCGCCAAAAGGCGTTAAAGGGAAACAAAGTTGAAGCTATGGAGCGGGCCCTCCAAAGGGTTTTGTGATCAGTCCAGACTGCTCTCTCCTCTTCACTTCTGTTGCTTCTCTGTTTGGCTTTGATCACTCTGAGTGACATGCACTAAGGCATATAATGGGGATTAGACAGTATGCAGTCGTGGGAGTTGGTGAAGAAGTCCATGGAGGCTGTGCCTCTGGGTCTGGCAGGGCTAGCCTTTCTTGTAAAGAAAAGTGGATGTGAACTGGGGGATGCGGGGAGCCAGGAGAAACTAGAAGCCGTGAGCTCAGAATGGCACTAAGCTGGTCACTTACCACCTCTCACCTCAGTGATGTGGTGACCTGTAGGAGAAGCTGGCTACACACACCTGGCCCAGGCCCCAGAGAAGCTGATTAGACCTCGAGGAGCTGCTGGATGGTAGCTGTCCTGAGCCAACGATGGGAACCAGGAGCCCAGTGACACAGTGTCTGAGCTGCAATGGCACCAGCTCTATGCTGACCTTCGGGGCATTTCGGCTATGCTTCGCGTCTGCCATCCAAATCTCACCCACACTTCCCTGTGGCCAATCCTAATTTGAAATCATATAGGGAAGGGAATTTTGGAATTCTGGAAATTCCCACTTAGCTAAGTTGTGGAAAGCCATCACACCCTTTTTGCTTCCATAGTACCAAGTCTTTGTGGATCCCCTTGCCATGTTCTTCTAAGCTTCTGCTCTCCTGCATGGAATGTTCTCCCTAACCATGTCACTTGGCAAACTCCTACAGCACCTTCAAAACCCTGCAGAGACATCACCTTTTTTGAGAAGAGTTCCCTGACACTTCTCTTCCAGGACTAGTCGTTTTCCAGTTAGTCATTTTCTGAACTTGGTGCACACCTGCCTCTGCTCCATAAGCTAAGTGTTTCAAGGGCAGAATCTCTAATCTTTAAAAGCTGAGCCAAGCTATGCCCATTTTACGAATGAAGAAATAGTTCCTCAAGAGTGGTTGAGTATCTTGCCCAGGGTCACGCAGTGAGAATATAATTAATATAATACTAGTCGAGCTATAATTCAAACCCCTGTCTGAGACTTTTCTTCAAATTATAACCCACCATGTCTAGAAAGTTGAGAAAAACTTGGTCCCTGCCCATAAGAAACTCTGGTTAGTGGAGGGGAAAGAGAGCTGTCATATTAGCAGCTGGCGAGACTGCCGATAGGAGCAGAGTGTGGCGTGGTCTTTTGGGAAGGGGGCCCAGGGTAGCAATAAGGCTATGCTTCCCAAATGGTACCCTCAGCCCTCTAGCCAGGGCTTCTCCCAGTCAAGGAGAAGGGATGGGGAATCAGCAATTATCTGTGCTCTTCTACTCAGCTCTCACAAAGACTCTGGAGGTGGCCCAAGGCCAAGGTCACAGCAGTGTGCTCAGCCTGTCTCCAGACTACTCCTGGGCCTGGCTCATGGGAAGATGAGACAGCCCGCTGCCCTCACCCCTACTCCGGTGTCTGTCAGTAGCTGGGATTGTGAAAAGGAGCATTAGCCTGAGAACTAGGGAGTGAGGTTCTAACCGCCTGTTTACTATGTGGCTTCTGGCCAGTCCTACCCCTGTTTAGGATTTTATTTTTCTTATCTGGAAAACAAGGGACCTGAGATGGGTGGCTATGGTTCTCATTCACTCAACCACCTTTTAGGATTCTAAATAGTTATCTGGAGTTGCCATTTCTCATATTGTTCCACCAGAGGGCATCAAAACCTAGCTCCTGCCAAACTGGTTCCTGATTGAAAACGGATGATTTAGGATGGGAGCTCAAAGGAGGTGATGAGTGTGAACTGAGTGTGATGAAGTGTGTGTGTGTGT
Organism: Pteropus alecto; assembly: GCF_000325575.1. Lineage (NCBI taxonomy): Eukaryota > Metazoa > Chordata > Mammalia > Chiroptera > Pteropodidae > Pteropus > Pteropus alecto. The sequence continues at coordinate 17,049,548 of NW_006441071.1, forward strand.
GTGTGTGTGTAGTGCGTGTAAACACGCAGCACCAGAGTTCTTACAACCACCTACATAAACCACTTCACCCCACCCCTCTCTGTGGTAAGGGCAGTCTCACTATGGGGGCAGGCACCACTCACAGGGGACAGTCATCTCCCAGAGGGGACAGCATACCTATAGGGGGCTTGCTGAGAGGTGCCAATGAATAGGCTCTACCACCAGCTGTCTCTCCCACCTCATGCTGGTGACATAAGAGGACCACAGAAGAGAGCTGCCATCTGGGGGACTGCAGAGCTCAGGAAAGGAGCCCTCTCTATTCCCCTCTCTTCCCCATGTGGTAAGGAAAGAGAAGTATTTCTCTTTCCCCAAGGCAAGAATCACTTGTGAAGTTCTGGTGCCTGAGCCAACCCCCACAACAAAATGAGGTGCTGCTGACCATCGTACCTAACGTGGCTGAGGGACAGGTCCAGTGGAAAGCAAAGCACTGTAGTTGATGGAGACAGATGGCTCATGGCTCGGCCAAGTGAGAGGATCAAGGGCCCCTCGCCTTTCCCTCTGAAGGGTGAGGAATATGGACAGCTCATGAGCTGGCTGGTGAGACTGTGAACTGCAGACTTGCTGAGGACATAGCTCAGGTTGAAGTGTACCCTTTGGAGAACTGTGTTCTGAGGGATCATCTGGGAGATGTGGCTGAGGGCTCGAGGAAACCCCAGACCTGGGGGTTGCTCACCATTTGTCTAGACTGAGCCCCTAGTCAATGAACTGGATTAGCAGAAGGACCCAGACAAGGAGAGGCCCATGACCTTTCCAAGAGCAACACCTAAAGCAGGGGAATCTCTGTCCATCTCCCACCCATCCCCTTAAAGGGGACCTTCAGAGAGGGAAGGAGGAGTGGAAAAGCAAAGCCCCCCTCCTCCCGCACCTAGAGCTCAAAGCCTAGCCTGAGGGTGGGGCAGCTCTGATGGAACAGGATTGAGGTTTGCAAAAGGTAAAAATTTGGCAAGAAAGAATTTTAAGAACCCAGAGAGGAAGTGGTATAATGCTGAGTTCACTAGCCTTTGATGGAACAGGGCACTTGGAAAGATAAATGTTAAGTCCTTGAACAATCTGCGCCTCGGTTTCTCGCCTGTAAAATGGGCATAATAGTGGCCTCTACCTCTTAGAGCTGCGGAGGGGATTAACTCAGTTAATCTCTGTATCTTGCTTGGAGCAGTGCCTGGCACATAGAAGGCGCTCTGAAGACCAGCTGTTAGTCATTTTCCAAGTTGGGACTTCTCCCTACATCAGTGAGATGTGTTTTCTTTCCACTTTACTCAACAGCTGACATCTCTGTGTGGTGAGATCTGCTCTCCGTGAGAGGGGGCAAAAGAAAGAAGAGGTCCTCTGGGGTAAAAGGTACAAGCTGTGCCTCCCAGAGCTTTTGGTAGCTGTTAGAAGCAATGATTTCCAGGATTTAACCCACCAATGCTATCTTACAAAGCAAGTATGGCCAGTTCACCCCAGGTGGGGTGGGCCCCTCTCACCTGAAAGGAATGTTCTTGCATAGGTAAGCGGGCCCCTTAAGTTGTTTACTGCCTCAGATCATGCAGATCTTAACAAGCACGGGCCACGTAGTGACTACATTTATCACGCCTTCCCTTTCGTGTAGAAATCCACTGTCCTGCTGGCACCTGAGTCCCTTTCTGTCTCTAAGTTCCCTTAAGAAACTCTTGATGTAATCAGCCTCTTTCTCCTCCAACCCTGGGGCATTTTCACAGCTGGGGCATTTTCACAGCCAGCCAGGAGACAGGAGAAATGGGAAAGGGAAAAGGGACTTCTGAGGGGGAAATGCCAAGTTGGCCGTTGACCACTGTGTGGGAATCGGTTGTCCAGATGGTTGTGACCCACCATGTGGGTACCAGATGCCCCCAAAATGCTGGCTGGGCTGGAGGGGTTGTTTGCTGCGTGTCTCTGGCTCACTGAGGTAAGGAAGGACACTCCAATGGGCTGGCCACTTTATGGCGGTTAGTTTGGCAACTGACATCCTTTTAAAGGACAAGGCGAAAAGTTAGGAAACTAGAAGAGGAACTCTGGGAAAGGATGCACATTCATTCACCTCCATCTCGGCTATTAACTTAGCGGAGAAGTTTGAGGAACAAGATACCAAAACAGAATCTGCAGCTTGCCACTTTGTAAAATCGGGAGGAAAAAAGTTAGTGGCACAGGGTACAGGCAATAGTCGTGAAGCCGGGATGGGATGCAAAAAGCCTGGAACCCATGGGAAAGACATCGAAGGACTTTCATTGTGCTCGCTCAAGGACATTTACATAGCCCCACCACCTGCCATAGCATGATGGCTTGAGATTTGTCACTCTCCCTTCCCGACCTCTGTGAAATGGGCCCATTGTGTTGATGCTATCATGTTAACAGGTGAAACTTTCACAGGAAACTCTTGATTCCTTGCACTATTGCCTCCAGGACCAAGAATGGGCAATCAATACAGAAAGGATACAGGCCTAGGGCACACTGTAAAATTTCTTGATATTATTTGGTTGCCTGATGCTGGGGTAGCTGTAGATAAAATACAAGGCAGCTCTTATTTTGCAAACAGTAAAATAATAGATTCTATTAGGAAAACCCATTTGGGGCCAGCAACTAGGAAAGCTATTTGGGACAGATTGCAGGCCCCTGAGCAGATCTCAGTGTGTTTCATGTCCCTGCCCATTCTCATATTTCTTCCCTTAGTAATTTGGAGGCAGATGCTTTGGCCCAGATTAAAGCCTTGGTGCCAACACAAGCTGCAGAGTTAGCCCACTTGGTCCATCCGAAAATTGGACATCAAGGGGCAAAAGTAGGATGGAATATGGCAAAGGGAACGGGTTTGCCTATACAGTTACATTTTAGCAGCTATACAATATTCCCAAGTTTGCTCCCGTTAACGAGAAAGTAAGCTTCCTCATCAACCTGTACATATGCATAAAGCTAACGACCCAGTAAAAGACTGGTAAGTAGACTAGATTGGCCCCTTGCCTCCTAGCAGAGGCTCAAAATATGCTCTCACTTGTGTAGATATAGACCCTGTCTGTTACAGGTTCTTCCTCATAGGCGGGCTAATCAAAAGGAAACTATATAAGGGTTATTCAAACTAAGCACTAGAATGGACACCCATGTCGCATAGATAGTGATCCAGGATCTCATTTCAGAATATGACATCCAACAATGAGCACTAGATAATGACACTGAGAGATGGTTCCATTTACCATACAACCCTCAAGCCACAGGGCCAATAGAAAGGAAAAATGGTTTTGCTGAAACAATAGATACAACTGTTGTTAGAAAAAGGCTCCTTGGCTGGGTGAACGCAGGTACTTGAGTCGGCCTTAATCCTTCTTAATGCTAACCCCATGCAGACTGTTATGCTGATGCTGGATTGGGAACACCTGAGGAAGTCCTTGCACTATGCAGGTATGAAAGGAGGTGCCTTGTGCAACCACCCCCGAGGAACTGACAGGGCAATGAGCCCTACAGTTTCAGACCCCATTGGAACTGATGCCTGGACAAGGCACCACTGATTGGGGTTTAAGATGGAAGGTGCCAGTTGGCTGGATTGAGTATGTTTCCATATTGAGGAGTCTTCAGACCTCTTAACTTGGTCTCCTGTCCTCCTGGAAGCTGGACCTCTAAAGACACGCTATGCATTCCAGATGACCGAAGAAATACCTAGAGGTGCCCCAATATGAATCCTAATCGGGTTTTCTCGCCCCATAATGACCCTTCAGTCGGCTCAGGTGCCCAGTTCCCGAGGTCAACATGTGTGGCGTGACCCTCCTTTTCAGAGGCCTGCAACAGCGGCTGTTTGGACCACCAGAGGCCTTATTTAAAGGGAAGGGAAGACCGCCTGCACCCTCACAGGTTCCAAGTGAACCCCTTTTTAATTTCTCCTAGCTTCTTGATTTTTATGCCATTGCCTTCAACGAGTGTTGAGTGTGTTGGCGACACACTCAACACCAACCTGTCCCTGCCACGGTCACACCCATGTGCTCGAACGTGCAATTTCTCTTCCTGCTGGGGAGGTGGGCAAGTGCCTATGTTTAGTTCTTCTAGAGACCTGTTCTCACACTGGTTTGGTGCTTGGGGATGCTGGTGGAAACGACTTCTCCTTGTACTTTTTGTCATCGTTATCGCTCTTTTATTTCTCTTGCATGTGTTTGTATTACTGTTTGGACATCATCCCCAATGTGGGTAACTGATGTCAAGAAAAGCATTATCTGTTTCTTCATCCTCTTAGAGGCTCAGGGACCATCATGGGAGAGGGGGGTCACGTGAGGTTTTAAGAGCTGGTCACGGAGGCTGGAGGGTTGGGTGAAATGATTCCCAATACTTAACGTGACTGTCACCATCTTGTGAAGCAAGCTGACCACCAGTTCATGCCAGGAGGGGTGGAGGGAGTGCTCTTGCATAGGTAAATAGGCATATTGTTGACTTCCTTGGGTTATACATTTCTTAACAAGCACATGCCACATGACTTAAGCCCCCAGTATTAGCCAGTGCCACGTGGCTACATACATCGGGCCTGTGTCCTCTTTCCGTATGAAAATCACCTTCTCACTGGTGCTCAAGACAGTTCCTGTAAGTTCTCGTAATAAACTCTTGATGCAATTCTGGAGTTGTCAGCCTCTTAGGTCTCCTGGCCCCAGAGAATTTTCAAAGCAGCAGCCCCAATCCCCAGACCCTCAAAGGCTGTGACTGGGCTTCACAAGGACGATCGATGGGGCAGTGGCATTTGCAGACAAAAAACATTAAGGGCCTTTTGCTTTAGAAACAGGGCCAGATACTCTGTGTTGAGGGTCCAGTGTCCCCAGCATGCCCTCAGCAGCAGGGAGGTCATACCTGGAAAGCTTCAACGTGGAATTGCAAAGTGCATCAGAAGAACCTTCCAGCAATTCCTCAGGAACCTTCCGGTAGGCCCCCGCCACTGTAGTTTCCCTTCCACTGTCCACTTAACCAAGGCCACCTCCCCTCATTGCAGATCTCTTGGGGGAGGTAACTACTGTTTTCCTTCTTTCTCTGAGAAATCCGGAGGGTTCCTTTTTCCCACCCAGTGTGCTCTAAGGAGGCAGACGAGCCTGTGGAATATCAGCTGTAACGGGTGATACAGACTATCATGTTTAAAACCAAGTCAGTTTCATCAAATATGTCCATTTAGAAACACCTAGGCTCTGGGCATCAAGCAGGCACTACGGGAGAGGCAGGAGGTGGCCTGTTGAGGATAAAGATAAAATCTGCCCCCTGCCTGGGTCCCATCCTGTCCCACCCTTGAAACAATAAGATACTCAGCCTGGGCCAAGAGGTGAAGTTCTTGTTTATTGTTGCAGCAACTCTTACAGACATTAGCGTTCAGTTAAATAAAGATAACATTAAATACATCACAACCCCCAAAACACTACGGAGGGGAGGGCAGGCCCGGTGACCAGACTGTCGGAGGAAGTACATTCAGCGGGTGTGCGGCGTCCACATTCCAGGCTCACGTGTATATATACTTTATTTATATATTTATTTATATTTATATATAGAGATCGTTGTTTTGTGTATACAAAGAACAATATTGTTACAAATACAATACTATACGTCTCCCAATGTTTTACAATAAGCTCTATTTCACCCTCTTTATAGAACAATAGTACAAGTTCATACTCTAGGGGCTGTGCTGAGTGCCACGCAGTCCTCCCACGCTGCCTTGAAGAATGGGGATGGAGACTCAGGGTCATGTGTGTTCAAGTCGGCCAAACCAGGGAAGGAGCAGATGGACAAACTCAAACCAAGAAGCGGCCTCGTAAGTGGGAGAGTAAACACATCTAAGGGGAGGTGGCCCTTGGTTGTAAACATTGGTAACAGCCACACCCATGGGTCAAGGGACCCGAGGGTTTGTGGATGGGTTTCATCTGCGTGTGGATGGGGCATGGGGGTGACAGGAGCCATGGGGGAGGTAGTAGGTTACTCTGGGACCCTTAGGCCGGTGTGAGGGGACCATGTTCACATAGAACTGTCTGCAGGGCCTTTGGAGCCCAGCCCCATGATGTGCCCCAGGCCCTACAGAGCCCGCTCTGATGAAAGCGGGAGCGGGGCTCCAGGCATCGGTCTCTGGGGGCTTCTTCCTCTCGGGAACCTGAGGCTGATGGTGGCTCCCTGAAATGTTCGAATCTGAGAAGGCAGAGGTGGGGTGGGTTTTGGTGCACCCTGGCTGGACCAGGAGGGGTAGCCCAATCTGGGGATCTGTCCCCAAAGCTGAATCATCAGCATGTCCTAGCTGAGCAGTGACAGTGGCTTTTTGCCCACATCATGTTTGAGATGCTCTGTACATAGCCTTCCCCATTACACGGAGTATTCAGATATTTACATATATAACTATACATACTGAGATGTCAAAGGATATTGATGGCTACTTCCCATGGGACTTGCAAAAACAGAGTTACTAACATTTAAGATTCTGCCTCCTTGGTTAACCAAAGGTAGATTAACTTCCTACATTCAGTGGGAGCAGAGGGAAAACGCTTCAGCCAGGTGACTTTATACCGAGCTCCAGAAACAGGAGCTATCTGGGTGGGAGGAGTCACTTTTATTAACACAAAGGTATATGGTAGATAAATGACCTTTTAGGCTAATATGTTAGCGTTAACAGACTCTCTTCTAGGAGAACTTATCAAATTGGCATTCTCAGCACCAAACTTTCTATGATTTGTGTGCAGCAGCATCGAAAGTCTATGCTCTCTCCCCTCTCCTTTGGGTAAAGACACTTGGTTCTAATTATTTGGGAGGCTGCACAGGATGTGGTGGTAGAGCTTCCGTCCCTGGCCAATCTTGGGCGGGCCTCTGAACAGGTACTTGGCCACACAGCCCTGGGTCACCCTGAGGGCAGACAGGCATGAGCCCTCCGATGATTTTCCAAGCCTCCTGACGCCTGAAATACCAGCAGTGACAACATTCATGTTTCACTCACCCTCTCTTGTGGGCAGAGGAAAGATGAACTTATGACTCTTTAGTATTTAGTTATATTATCAGACACTCTACAGTTTGGTAAATGGGGACCCTGGAGCCATGGTTCCTGACCGCCCGCCTGGCTCACCCGGAGGAGGCGGCCTTTTCCCAGAGAGGATATCCGGGTGGTGCGGACCCTCTTCCTCGGGGCTTGTCGTACCACACACTGAGAGATGAGCCGCTGATGCCTTTGCTTCCTGACTCTTAAGCAAAAAACAAACAAACAAACAAAAAAACTCAGAAGGTACAGAGGTCCCAGGGGACCTGACTGCACATAGCTCTCTGGGGTAAGCCTTCTGTTCCTAATCTCTTTACATTCACTTTTCTCCCTCCCCCTAAATCCCTCCATTCGGCTTATAAATATATATTATGCGATAAGTGCTCGCCAAATTCCTATTTCCACATAAATATCCCAGATGCAGAGAACAGGGGCTACATTAATATTATAAAATATATTAGTTTCTCTTCCCCCGTCTCTGCTGAGGTCATGAATGAAACAAAACAAAAACCAAACCAAGCCACACCCCATCCACATGAAAACAAAATGCTCTTTGGACCAAGAATAAGTAAAAACTGGCTCAGAATAATATTACTAAAATTTTTGCACTGAACTGAGACAGAACCCATAAACATGAAGCACCTGATAAAAACATGTAACATTCCACACCAATTACTCTCAGACCCACGAGGCAGCAAGATGATGCTTCTGGAACACAGTTGGGGATTCTTAGGTGTAGCTTGAGGTCATTATTGTCCCCTTAGTTTTGTGGTTTATGTATTCTTCTGGCCTTTCGAATGTCACATCCTGCCTAGTGGCCCTGAGCAGAGAAGAAAGCTGGTCGTGCCTTGGGCCAGGAAGTGTAACATGACTGCACTGCATCCTCACCTTCAAGGTAAGCAGTTGACCTACCCAGACTCCGTGTGTAGGGGGACGGGGCGTGGAGTCCATTAGAGAACACCTGCAGCCAAAAGGGTGCTGGCAGGGCCAGGCCTCAGCCACAGAAGAGGCGTCTCTCTCAGGACAGGGCTGACCGGCCCCTGCAGATCTCACCTGCTAGGGGAAGGGGCCTTGTAGAGAGGTAATGTGGGTTTTCCAGGGGCTCCATGTGCCTCTGGGTGCTAGGGAGGAGGGAAGGGTGATATATATGCAAGTGAGACTGTGTGCGCATATGGGTGTGTGACATACAGCGAGGCAGAGAGCACCTGCCCATGTTTACCTAACGGTTTTGTAACCTCAGGACAACCTAGGGAAGCTATAGATGTCCCAGGAATTGCCGACGACACGATGGTATCCTTGTCCAAGGCAGTTCCCCTTCTATCCTTGGGTGAGGAGGCTCCTATTAGAAAACACAATTATGTTGAAACAAAACTATTTATAGAAGAGGAATAAGGTTGCTCAGAAATTCCGGGCAGAAATAATGTGTGGTGCCTCAAGTGTGTGGCGGGCAGGGTGTATCCTTAAAGACAGGGGCTGTTCCCCTGTGACTACCATATTCCTACAAATTGACTTGAAAGCAGACATCAGTGAATGAATTGTAGGCACTGCTGAAACAGCTCCTTTGCTGCCCCCAGGAGCTCCTTCGAAGAGGTCTGCACCTCTTAGGAAGGGAGGATGCTCCCTTGGGCGGTGACAGCCCTCCATAGGTTCCCCAGATGCCAGGTGGACACTGGCTGCTCTCTATCCTCAAGGGAGTGCATACAAAATTCCCCTGGTGGTAAAATAAAAAGCAAACTGGAGAGAGATCAAAGAGGTCTTTGCAGATTCCTCCTTGTGTGAGACTGAATGCTGGGCATGAGAAGGAAATGTTTCAGTGGGCACACAGATGCAGCACGAGAAACACAACCACGAGCGAGGAGAGTCCTCCATGCACGCTGTCAGGCGCTGGGCGCGGCCTCAGATGTAAACGGGCTGCTCCTGGGCCGTCAGCAGTCTGTACATGGCAGCCGGCATCGTCTTCATGTGAATCTGAGGGCAGAACACATGTTATCAGGGGCTGAGGCTCAGGGCCCAGGGCTGGGGGGAGAGACAGCATTTCTCACCATGGGGGGATCTGAAGATTACCACCCCAACCCTACCACAGACAGGGCCCTGACCGAGGTGGCCTCCAGGCAGAGTGGAGTCTGCAGGCTTTCTAAAAAGTTAGGGGCAACAGAATCGCCATGAAAAGCTGGTAAGGTTTATTTTCCCAGTCAAATGCTCTTGCTCTCAGCAGGCCTTTTTTAAAAAATGGAGAGAACTCTTTAAACAGAAGTCGAATGGCTGTGGGGTTCTAACTGCTCCCACCTCTCGCCCTCCCTGACAGGTTGGGGCAGCTCAGGAAATCAGCTCTGGAACAGCCCTTCTGACCTAAGCCCAGTCCGGGCCTGGGAGACTGCCTGTTCTGTTGATTAGACATGAATCGAAGACTAAAATCTTCCAGGAGGCACCTTTGGTGAGATTAGATGGGGAAAATGGAGAGAATTGGGCAGCCACAGAGAGAAGTTGCACTAATCTGAGGGCTAAAAAGAAAAGATGAGTTTGTTTTTCCTTTTTCTTTTTTTAGATTCTACGTAGAAATGAGATCAAATGATATTTGTCTTTCTCTTCAACTTCACTTAGCATACTTTCAATGTTCAAAACAAACTCATAGATACAGAGGATAGGTGGTTACCAGAGGGGAAGGGGGTTGGGCCAAAGGGGGGTGGGTAAAGGACTAAAGGGGGTCAACTGTCTGGTGATGGATGGATGGTCACTAGATTTGAGGGCGACCACTTTGTAGTTGTTGAATTATAATACCGGACCACCTGAAACTTATAGACTTAAAAAAGAATTTTAAAAAAGCAAGTCATCCTAAGGGAAGACTAAAGATGGCTTGATTTATCTCATGGACTTGCTCCCAGACCACCTCTCATTAATGGGTTTAAAATCTGGTCTGTTCTGATTGAGGAATATTTAGGGTTGGGAAGGACACTTCCTGGACAGCCTGGTCAGGGCACGGGCGAGCATGAGGTGAGGGGCACCAGAGGACTCCAGGCCTGGATCCCACTCCTACCTCCCCCACAGCATTGGAGAGGATGTGGACGATCTTCTCGTGCGGGGTGGCGACCACGCTCTGTCCGTTGATCTCAATGATCCGATGTCCCACACGGACGCCGCCTCTCTCAGCGATTCCCCCTCGCATCAGGCTGCAGATCTGTCAGTCAAAGGCCAAGTTACCCGTCTTGGGCAAGGAACTGGGTGGGGCCAGAAGACTGTCTCTTCTGGAACCTCCTGGCCCCTGCATTTTCCTTTCTGAGAAGCTGCCACAGTTAGGCTTTGGGCATTTAAACCTTTTTGTTTCTCTTCACAAGTAGGGTCCTCTACGCCCACATGGCCACCTCATTCACGCAGTCTAGGGAACCTAGCACATCCCTGGATTCCGCACAGACTGAATTCTGACTACTCTGCATCCCAGCTGGGTCCTGGTAAAAAGGGCTGTTTGGCCTGTCGCCGAGTTGCCAGTGTGTTCAAACTGTCGGCCTGTACGACTCAGGTGAATATTATCTCCCACGGTCACCTGTGAGACTCAAAGGTCAAATTGAATGATGCTAGCAGCTACTTTTTAGGGTCACAGTTCCATGTGTCCCTAAGTGTGGCCTGCTGGAGAGGAGCTGCTCCTTTCGGCTTTCCTAACTTAGTGGCCGGTGATCGAAATCCCATCTCACAGAAATGACAATGTGGCTGGTTTCTGTCCCAGTGGGTGGGCAGAGGCTGCAGGCTGGTGGACATGAGCCTGCATTTCTTATTTGGAGGGCTCTGGGCTTGGGACTGCAGGGTACGGCCACCTCCACCTCACACACAAAGCAGTCGGAATTTTCCCCAAAGAATATGTTTTGAATTTCCAAAGTTGACTTTTCACCCAAACTGAGCACCTTTATTTAAAAGCTTATGCAGATGAGACGGTGACATCTTATGACAACATGCTTCCCGCGTGTGTGAGCATATGTGGAAACCTTCAGCCTGTCACGTACTTGGAATCAAAGCATTCCTTAGGTGCTCCCCACACTAAATAAAATGAGGCTCCCACAGACCCACATCCATTACATAGCGACTCTCTCTTCATATTGGAACTTTTAATATTATTCAAATATGAGCAAAGCAAACAAGGAAGTATAAGCAGATAAACATGACATCAGACCAAAACTATAAGGAGTAACCCAGGCTCCTCTCCCAAAAGCAAATGAGGCTCCATAGGCACAAAGAACAGATAAAGTGGGCTGGCTACTTTAATTCCAATTGGGAACTTCAAATGTGTATTTCTAAACCTTTAAACATACTTGGACTAAAATTTTGATTACCTACAATTAACTGAAATTTAAGTAGGAAAAAGAACATATTTTTTTCCATCTGGAAAGATGAATGCCAGAAGAGGGAGGGTGTGGAGCTGTACTTACGATTCCATTCTGGACGCTGAAACCCAGCTGGTAGCGGAGGTCTGGTCTCCTGATCAACACGGTGGTCACCGGAGGACACCTCACGATATTCAGCTTTACCCGGGCCTGATTCTTCAAGCCCTAAAAAGTGAACAAAGCACAGTGGACATGGCGACCACCGAGACAGACAGAAGGGATCAGAGCAGACAGCATTAAGGGCAAAAGAGGCCCCAAAGAGACTTCTGTTATTTCATCAACTCCCAAAGTACCCGCAATCCAGTGCTAGACTGTATCAGCTCGGGAGATACCACCTGCTTTACATGAACCCCTTTCGTCCTGTGTGGAGACTCACGTCTGTGGGCAATATCATCATTTTTGGAAAACAGGCTGTGTTCAAGGGATCTGAATAAAAGTAGTTGTCTGTACAACTAAGGGGAAAACTGTCACATGTGCTTTTTGGCTTGAAAGATGAAGGGTGCACAATATTTCTCTTGGTCAGTAAACAGACAAGTGGGAAACAGACTTTTCTCCGAAAAGCAAACTGTAGTAATCCCTCCTCTTCTAAACAAAGAACGTCTAATTCGCAGCCACTGGCTCAATTCATCAAGGCTTATTTTCTGTCTCTGACGTTCCTGCTTCCCCATCTTCTCTCTGCCTGTTAGGGAATTTTTTTTTTTAATTAAATTTATTGGGTGACATTAGTTAATAAAATTACATAGCTTTCAAGTGTACAATTCTATAACATGTTTATTGCATTGTGTGTTCACCACCTAAAGTATTCTACTGTCATCATATAGCTGACCCCATTTATCCTTTTCTACCTCCCCCATCTCCCCATTCCCTCTGGTGACCACCATACTGTTGTCTGTGTCCACGAGTTATTTCTCTTGTTTGCCTATTGCTTTCTGTTTTATATCTGACATGTGAGTGAAATCATATGGTTCTCAACTTTTTTCATCTGACTTATATCACTTAGCATGACATTCTTAAGATCTACCCATGTTGTCGCAAAGGGCAGTATTTCATCTTATGCCCAAGATGACTGGATAAAGATGTGGTACGTATATACAATGGAATATCACTGCAAGAGATTTTATCAACATTCTCGCAAGCACCTGGGGAAAAGCAGGGAGCAGAGAGGATTCCACTCAGTGAAGGCATCCTTGGGAGAATGAATGAAGGCGCTGGTGGGAGGAGGAAGAAGGCTTGGAGAGTGTCTGCAGTTTCACAATTCTTGCTGAGACGCCCCTCCCTCTAAATCAGAATGGAATACAGAAGGAAAGGTGGTGGTAAAGATAAAATGGGGACTTGGTCTGGCTCCAGAGCCCATTTAGAGAGCCTCCTCCACTCCACTCTGGTCTGAGCTGAGCTCAAGCCCGTCCTCCTGTCTCCTTCACATGCATGGCAGTCACCAGAGCCCTGGTCCATCCAGGAGCACTCCTACAAAGTCATCACAAAGCTCCGCTCTACCTCACCCAGGCAGGGGAAGGTTTTGCTCCAATAGGTCCTATCACCAACTTGTGAGCTTCGCCTCAAGGGGAGGGTGCCAGACAAATGTAATCCAGCCCCGGAATAAACGCCCATCTCCCAGGTCCCCCAGAGACCTCCTGCTCTGTCTTGGCTAACTGCCGCACACTGGATTTTCCAGGCCAAATGGCTTGCAGCGGGTGTTTTTCAACCCATTCAAGTCATGGCACACAGAAAAAAAGATATGTTTGCTCCTTGTAAATAGACCACAGAGCTTGTGGTAGGAGGCCCTGCTTTAAGAGTTGAGGTGGGGAGGTCTCAGCGCTCCTATGGGAAATGCCTGGATTACCACCTAGAGAGGCCAGCTGACCAGGAAACTGCTCAAGACCAGCCATGGTTCTCTTCCACAGGGTCAGAGGGGAAGGGAGAAGCTATTCCTAATAGCTAGGAAGAAGCTGGTGCAGTGAGGTGGGCGAGCAACCTCTCCTCCAAGGAGAGTAGCCACCAGAGGAGGGACAGGTATTCAGGAAAAGGTGGGCTCTACTCCCCTAAGTCCACACTACTGATCGAGATAGCACCCAGTCAATTCACAAACGGGCCCGGTGTGTACCCTCGATGGGCAAAGTGGAAAGAAAAGCCTGGGAGAAGAGTGACAAATCCATTCCGGTCTGAAGGGGACTGCCTCTTATTCTAAAAATAGAAATCTGCAAATTCCACAGCCACCACTGCCAACCATCACTCCTCGACCAGTCTACGAAACCTCTCTCTGAGGAAGGTCAGGGCTGGGCTGATTCTCCTGCTCAGGCCTCTGCCTTCCTCACAAGCGCCTTGCCAAGCAAGGAAGTGAAACTCGTAATTAGGTGACTTCTGTACCAACAGAATGGTGGCAAGAGTGCCTCTCTGAGTGGCAGAAGTGACCCGTACCTCTTTTGTTTCTAAGTAACTAAGATATGCTTTAGACTGATGGATGGATAGAGGCTTTTTTATTTTTTATTTTTTTGCCTCTGGTTGTCTGGCTTTATTATATTTGGCTAACTAGTATATACCAGTGGTTCTCAAAGAGGGGACTCCACACCAGCAGCAGTGAGACCTGGCCATTTTTGTTAGAAATCGAGTCTGGGATCTATCCAGACTTACTGAATCAGTAATTACAGGAGTGGGGCCCAATAATCTGTGTGTTAACAAGTCTTCCTGGAGACTTGATACACACTCTCAGTGATACACTCAATTCTGAGAACTGGTGTAGACGACCACTGCAGAACAATAAACTCACCTGCACCCAGGTGACTTAATTTCTCCAAAGGACGATTAGAGCCAATGATGTCCATTTACTACTCACACCTGTGGCCAGCGTGCTCCGAGAGAGCAGGGGCTAGCAACATCAGGATGGGGGTGACTGCTTGTGGGAGAGCTGGTTGGCCTGATGCCTAGTCGGGCCATCTGCATGACTATACCATGTGTGACCGCCCTAAGATCACTGTCCCTCAAAACCTATCTGACGATAAAACCAGCCAAACCACCTGTCACCGAACACTGACTTCTTGCCAGGCACTGACCTGGAGAGTCACAGGAGCTATCTCTTTTAATCTTGTTGACAAACTGGCAGCTATAATTATGCCCATTTCATAGAAGGGGAAATTGAGGCTCACAGATACTAAACTCACTCATTCACCCACAGCAACATTCAATCCCAGGTCTCTCTCTCTTCAAACCCACAGCATTTTCTCCTACACCGTGATTCTCCGTATCGACAACGGTAGAGAGTGTGTCATGCATGAGTAAAGCTTGCTCAACGAAGCAGCTGGGGGGACAACAGAACAATGAACTTGTGCTGCCGTGTCCCCTATTCCACCCTTGCACGGCACCGCGTTTTTAGTTGGCAAGAGTTCTTCAGGGCTCCTGCTGCTGGCTTCCCATGGACTTTGACTGATTCCAGTTTGTCCTCTCAACATGTGCATTTTGAGGGGCTCCACTGAATTTTCCACCTCCAGCATCTTGACCTGTTTCCTTGGCGTTCTGAATTGCTCTGTCTTCTGTGGGATTTGAGCCTCCTGATGCCTGTAATTTGGCTTACGGTGACTTGGTGTACACACACAGGCAGCTGTTACCAGCGTCTCTCTGTGGTTTCCAGAATTCTCCAGGAAACTTCCCTGATTCAAGAGATGATGTCAAAGTGGAAGAATGGATGAGTGGACACCAAGTCTCTCTGGTCTTCCACCAGACAGCAGGCCCATCGTCCACGCTGACGGGGGTGCTCTGGCTTTCTGCTGCTAACAGCAGGGCTTGGTGAACAAGACTGCTGTGTCTGGAGACCCGAGCTCAAGCTGTGTTTCTGCCACCACAGTTCTGTGGGGTCTTAGACACTCCGCTCTCCCCTTCTTCCACCTCGATCTCTTCATTGGCAAAACAAAGGCGGCATCCACTAAAGTCTCTTCCACTTCTAATTTCTATGATTTCACTCCTTTTCATGTTTTTTTTTTTTTAAATGTGTTTGCTGATAACACCACATCTCAATCATTAAGCTTAGAAATACCTATTTCTAAAATTAAAAATAGGCTTCTTTTGCAGAAAGGGGGGGGGTTTGCTCAGATTTCATTCATGCATATATTTTTTTTTCCTCTGAGTGCTTCCTATTTCTCATTTACCCAATCAGTAAATATTTACTGATCATTTGCTATGTGCCAAGAAATATACTAGGCACTGAGAGTGGGTGGGGCGGAGCCCCCGGGAGCTCATGGGAGGGCTGTGTGGCACAGGACAGGGCAGCCAGAGGGCTTGCGCCCCTTCACCTCTCTCTCCACAATCACACCACGAGACCAGGAAAGTATGGGAAACAGGAGCAGAGAATGCTGAAGACAGGGGAGCAAGTTAGAATCACAGCTCTTCAGACAAAGCCACCTGTTTAAATGCTCACACTCATTAATCACTGGGATTATTCAGAAATGTTTGTGAGGTGCAGGAAACCTTACAGAGCATACTGAAAAGCAAGAGAATGACTATTTTCTCGATGTTACCTAAAAAGTTCACATTGCTGTGGTGGGTTCTTTCCTTTTATGCGAATTGATTTAAGATGCCTGATTTGTCCCCCAGTGAAAGAATGTCTAGATTGAGGAAATGTGCTACATGATGAGGCTTGGACAGATGACAATTTGAAATAACCAGACCATGCATTTGCTCTACTATTCCTAATCAATGCTTCAAGTTGGGTCCCCTTAGCTTGGGCTTTTGAGCTGCCATTTTATTGGAGGTGCCAATTAAATAAACGGTCATTTCGTCCCCATGACAACGGTGGAATGGTGCAGCAAATTAAGAAATCTGGTGGGAGGGGAAGGGTAAGGGAGAGGGGAGGGGAGAAGAGAGAAGCCAGAATGGTATCTATGGCAACAGGAAAGCAGAACCAGGATGATCCTGTGGCAGGAAGGGGAAGCGGTGCTCTAGTTTAAGAAAAAAATCTGAACGAACTCAAAAATACAGAGGACAATCTGGTGACAGCCAGAGGGGAGGGGGGCTGGGAGGCTGCAAGAAAGGGGTGAAGGGTTAAAGTACAAATCAGTAGTTGATAGATGGTCACAGGGATGGGGAGCATGGCATAGGGAATGCAGTTAGCGTTAATGTAATGGCTAGGTGGAGGGCCAGGGGAGAGAAAGAGCAAGTGAAGGATCGTTTTATAAACTATATAAATGTCTAACCAATATACCGTATACTTGAAACTAATAATAAAATAAAATTTAAAAAAAAGAAAAAATCAGGAGGGCAGAACAACAGCGGCAATGAATAGGCAGACATGCTTTGCCTACCAACTATTACGCTTTAGGGATCACGACAGGAAAAATAAGAGCCAGGGAAGAAAGCAATTAAAATAATTCAATACCTATAACTCTATTCCAGAAATGTATTCTATTTGCTATGGCTAGGGGGAAAAACGGTCAGCATGCATTAAAGTGGCAAGACACGGAACAAGCGGCTTTAGACCCTGTTCCTCAATGCACGGCCTGAAGACTGGTGATGTCATCACCCGGAAGCTCGTTGAAAATGCAGAATCTTACCCTAGACAAAAACAGATCCCGGATTTTTAACAAGATCCCGGAGTGCTTCAAATCAGTTTGCGAAGCACTGACTTACCTGGACGAGAGTTGCCTGTTAAATTCACTGCGAGGGGCACTGACACAACACTGAAACAAGCAATGCTAACGTGAAACGATGAAGCAGCCCAGAACGTTCCCCGCAATGCCCCAAGGGGATGGGGAAGGACAGTGTGAGCATCTGCTCAGGTGTGGGCAAAAGGGTGTGTTGTCTAGAGGATGTGAAAAACAATAATAAAACATATTAACTGTCTTTACTTGGTACGGCAATTCTAGCTGGAAGCAGTAGAGCCGGGGGGCCCGTGGTTGGGCCAGTCACATTCTTCCCCTCGACAAAGGGCTGCACTGAGGAAGGGCAGCTGTGTCTCACTGGGGCCTGCCCGCTAAGTACTTCTTCGAGCCCGGCCACGGAGGCGCTGGTTTTCTTACTCTCCGTCTTCTCCAGCTGTTTCTCTTTCACCACCACGCAGCCTTTTAATTTTCTGATTCCAGAGACTCCATGTACAGACACTAAAGGTTAACTACTCATGCAAACCACCTTTTCCCTTTAGCAAATTGCTCAGACAGGGTTGACAGTACTCTGAGTGAGCTTTGTTTCCACCTTGATGTGTGATCCCTCGGGCAGAAGATGAGTCCCCATGTGGCACCAGGGAAAGTCAGCGCTGCCCTCATGGGTCTCAGCTTCCCTCATCTCCTCTGCCCCTTCCTGTGGAGTCGGAAGGACGGAGAGGGGCATCTGGGCTTGTTTGTTAGGGCTGACTGCTCAGGGTTGACAGTACTCTGAGTGAGCTTTGTTTCCACCTTGATGTGTGATCCCTCGGGCAGAAGATGAGTCCCCATGTGGCACCAGGGAAAGTCAGCGCTGCCCTCATGGGTCTCAGCTTCCCTCATCTCCTCTGCCCCTTCCTGTGGAGTCGGAAGGACGGAGAGGGGCATCTGGGCTTGTTTGTTAGGGCTGATGGGACCTGGGGCAAGTCATCTTCATATCTCTGATGACTCCTCTGTGAACTGGCTGTTTGCCATCCCCCTCCCTCATGCGCTGCTTGTAAGGAGGGAGGGAGGTGACTCTGTGAAGGCCTGGGCACTGCTAGGCAGCCTGGCCAGTTCTCAGGAGGTTCTGCTTATTCACCTCCAGGCCCCTGCCCTACCTTTCCAAGTCCCCAAGAACCCTCCATCTTTGACCTCCTCACTCAGTTTTTCTCTCTCCCATCCGAACTCCTATTCCTTTGTGGCAGGCTTTCTCAACCTCAGCACGGTGGCTGTTCAGGCTGGGTGACCCTTTGCTAGGGGGTTTGTCCTGTGCACTGGAGAATGTCTGGCAGCATCCCTGGCCTCTACCCACTGAATGCCAGGAACATCTCTATCTCCCTAGTTGTGACATCACAAACTATGTCTGGACATTGCCAAGTGTCCCCGGGGAGTGGGATTCAAGAATCCCTGTTCCAGATGACTGTCTGGATTACTGAGCTGAGGACAGTTCTGCTCAGCCTGGGCTTAGTGGGAAGAGTGCTGTGATTAATTAGTGATGCCTGTGACGGGCACATGATTAGAATATGTTCATAGATATTAATGACTGGATTGTAGTCTCACTTCACGGCATTTCAGGTCTGCAACAGAAGCTGATTTCCCCTCTTTCCAGGTACCTTAATGATGCTCTGGCAGGTGGACAGAGGCAGGCCCACCAGGCTTGTACCATTGATGGACATGATCTGGTCCCCGATATTCAGCTTCCCCGACTTCTCTGCAGGCCCTCCATGCATCATGTTGGCTATGATCACAGTTGGCAAGATGGATCCCCAGCCGGACTCCACAATCACCACACCTAGGATTTCTCCCTTCTGTTTCTCTATGAAAACCTGAAAGGAGAAAAACACAGCCTGAATCAGCAGCCATCTCAGGCAACGACAGAAATCAAAGCATTTCTCCTCTTCCTGTCTTGACTAAAGACAGTTCCCTGAAGACTCCAATCCAAATGAGTTCTGTCTTCTCTACATTCCATGGCACTGGAGTGTGTAAGAAATGATTCAACACAAGCCTATACCCCTTTTTTGTAATTCTTGTTTCACATAAGCGGTCTTTACTTGGCAATATAACCACAAAGGGCACCATGGTTTTCTTCTCTATAGTCCCCCAGTGGGGGTGTTGGGGTGGGGGAGGAAGAGACTGTGTAGGTGGGAGCTTTGGTGTTGAGTTACAGTTTCCAGAAATAACTTTTGGATTCTATGCACTGGTTCCCCTATTCCACAGTGCTTCACAAATTGCAACGTTTAAGATCCTTGAATTAAAAATAAAAATAAATATACATCACAGAAACACTTCTCTGCAAGGAGAAAGCTTAGAAAAAAGAAAAAAAAAGATGCCAAAGTTATCACGACCAAAAGGTTGGTAACGCAAACAAGAAGACTGTGCTCTTGATACGTATAATTTTTTGTGGCCTTCCTTGGCAGAGAAGACAGCAGTTAGTTTTGGATACCTGCCATCTGGTAAGGTTTTCAGAGACACCACAAAGGGGTAGGACACTTCTTGGAAGCGTCCAACAAGAATGTGTGTGCATTTACTTATTCCTGTTCACAGATATACATATGCTCAAACATGCGTAGTGTGGGGCTGTTGGGGTTTTACATACGTTCACGGGCTGATGTCCCTTCCCCTGGCTGCTGAAGCGCACAGCTGGCCCCTTCCCAGGAGGATTTTGTTTAGCCAGATGGGAGACAGCCCCTGTTATGGGTTCAATTATATCCTTCCCACAGTTCATATATTACAGCCCTAATGCCCAGGACCTCGGCATGGGACCTTGTTTGGATACAGGGTCATTAGGGAGGATATAAAGTTAAAATTAGGTCGTTAGGGTGGGCTCTAATGCAATATGCCTGATGTACTTATAAGAAGTGGAAATCTGGACACAAGCACACATAGAGGGAAGATGACATGAAGAGACAAGGAAAGGACAGCCATCTATGAGCCAAGGAGGGAGGCCTGGAACAGATCCTTTCCTCACTGTCCTCAGAAGGAACCAGCCCTACTGACATCTTGATCTCCAATTTCCAGCCTCCTGAACTGGGAGATAATAAATATGTGTCGCCAAAGCCATCTGGTCTGTGGTACTTTGTTATGGCACCCAGAGCACACTGACACACCCCCATCCGACCTTGGTGTCAGTGACTGATCCACACAGGGCATCAAGGCCTGCCAGCTCCCTTGGCCCAATGTGGGACATGTCTGTCCTGTGATTTGTCACTCAAAGCTTCCCTGCAGATCGGAAGGAAGCTCATCTCCAGCAAGGCCACATTCCCCCTTAGAACCTAATCCCCACTACCCTGTTGCCTACACTCTTTTGTCAGAGGGCACGCTCCTCCCAAATTCCTTGAACGAAAATTCCTAGCTCAGGCTCTGCTTCTAGGGAACACAGGACACCTAACATACAGTGGATAAAAAGATCACTTTCTTATAAGGGTACTTTTTACCTACTGGATAAAATCTAAGCTGCTCAGCTGGACTTTTAAGCCTTTCAGTTCTGACCCAAACTTCATTCATGTTGGCCTCTTCCTGTCCCTCATACATGCACCCCCTACTCGGGCTACATTGCCTCATGCATGGTTTCCCAGACCACTGCTGAGCTTTCTGACCTTCAAGCTCCTATTACTTGGCCCAACCCTCTGCGTGCCCCTCCACTTTCCAAAGAAAACCCAGACCTTCAGACTAACTTGGATGGCCCCATTTTCCTCCAGACACTCCTGCAGAGCTGGGTCTGAAGCAGGGAGGCCATCCCTGCAGGGATGCAGCATTTATTGTTTGAAACTCCTGATCTGCTCCATTTTGCCAACCTCAGTTGTCTTTGACTAGTGCTTGTACTAGCACCATCATCTCACTTCTTCTACACCCTGTCCGAGACTGGACGTGGTAAGGACAGAGTGCAGGGCCTGTCTGCTTCTGGAACCCAACCCAAATTTAGCTCAGGATTGCTGAGAGCAGAAGCCACTCTGCCTCACTGGTGATGGCCATCCGCTGCAGTCTTTAATCACGGGGCCTCATGCAAGGGGAGCCAGAGACAGGCCTGAGCCCTTAGCAACGTACTAAAAAAACCCACCCCTCCCTGCCCCGCACTACCCGCCTGGCCCAACTTGGAGAACAGCTTCAGGAAAATACCTACATCTTTGCAGTTTTCCGACTTGGAGAAGTGGATCAGATCGTCGTTGTACATGTCCTGGGTGTTGAGCAGGTCACTATACTCCTTCTGGCTGAGATCTTCAGGGTTAATCCCGTTGGCCCTGAGGAATTCCTGGTATGCCACACTAAATGCCTGCCCTATGGACTGTGCAATCAGCTGGGCCTAGAATACAGCCAGAGAAGGAAGACAGAGGTCAACAGGGCAGCCCTGCTGGTGGACAGCCTGAGTCCCAAGAGGACCACGGAGCCCTAAGGATCAGTGAGGCCAGTGGGTCTACATGGGGCACTAATGTCTGCCAGAGGTCATTTTCAAAATTAGTGGGGGCAGTTTTGATTACAACAATAACCATAAAGGAACTAGAGGCAATCAGTGGACAGGAGTCAGAGATGCTATACTTACAACCATGCAAAGGACAGTCCTACACAATGAATCATCCTATATCCTACACAATTTTCAAATATTCCACTACATATTCATACATATGTAATCCCTGGGTCTAATTATCTGGGTCCAGGACTCAACTTGAATTTATATTAAAACACAAAGACTTTAATTGCACACACCGAATGTTCCAAGAACACAAGTTTTGTGTAAATTGAGAGAATAGGGCATTTTGTTTTGTCCAGCACTTTACAAGGAGTAAGCTTCATGACTGAAAACTCATTAGCATGAATGTTGATCATGGCATCTGGGTAGCCAACAAATCACATCACTATGAGCCTGCACGTCTGCTGTCCTGTAGGGTGAGTCTGTATGCCTGTGTGTTTATCTATCTACTTACCTGTTTTCTCAGTTAGCCCTTAATTCGAAATGTCGAATATAATGTGTTTACAATATTTAGCTAAATACTGTATTCTCATATCCAAACTTATTAATCAAGTAGGTGTAAGCACCTGATGACTCCATTATTCCTCCTGGACTGGTTGAGCCCAAACAGTTACATATTGTTGTAAGTACAATGTTATTTTAGCTTGTTCCCTTTGGTTTCTCCTTTGACTTATATTATTTTGTAAAAATATTTTCAAAAGGGGAGGTTATATTATCTATGAATTTCATTTTAGGATGGTAACGGGACATTATAAAATATTTGCTGAGAACCATGACCTAGTCCAACTGTGCATTTTCTAGGTGAGAAGACTGAAGTCCACAGACTCGAATGTCACATAGCTCAGGACGGGAACTGTGCTCCCACTGTTCCTCCTTTTGCACTGGGCTCTGATAACTTTTCCCTGCATGAATCCGTCAACATCATGACTTGGGGCGGCCAGCAGCAACCGAGCACTTACGTGCCTGTGCTGCGTTCAATGCTTTACAAGGACCATGACAAATCCTCGCATTGAGCCTATGACTGATGCTTAAGTGTGACTAGTCCACAAATCTTCCTTCTAAGCTCTTGAGGCTGTTTCAAAATTCAGAAAATTGTAGATCTTAGAAGGATAACAGCGTGCTTATATCAGACACTGTATAAGAACTCTTTTAGAGCCTAGGGACGTGTCCTATCAACAAACACAGTAATATTCCTGCAGCAAAATGCGTAAGATTCATGGTAAGGTAGACAAATCCTATAAATGGCCTCATGGCAGTTCAGGGCAGGTTTATCAACAAATTGACTACAAAAATCCCTTTCTCAGAGCTCTTTAGACTTTGGAATTGTGATTCTGTTTTATTGTCCCCATTGGACAGACAGGTAGAAAAACAACAAATCCAAACAAAATCCCTAGAGAGATATTTTTAAAACATACAATTCTAACCTGTTCTCTTTTCCCTACCTTCCCTGGTTTCTGTGAAAAGCAGCTAATTAACAGTGATAGTAGTACTTTCTCTGTGGTTGGTTGTGGGAAAAGAAATGCTTAACTTTCCTTACTCTGAGAATCTGGTGACTTCGTGTGCCACAAGTCACATCAAGGACCACCACCCTGCATCCTGATGTAAAACTAAAAGGGAGTGAGGCATTGCTTCTGGCATCAGAGGCACAAGTGGACAGATGAACTAAAACATATGAGCCTGCTGACCATCATGTATGGATGCACATGGCAAATGCCCCAGCTGCTGGTGTTTATGCAATATCTATACACAGCCACACAGTAGCCTGAAGAGGGTGGCACTATCATCCTACAGAAGTTAAGCGTCCACACAGCCAGCATGTGGAGGCAGGATTCATATCCAGTTTTCCCAAGTCTGGAGCCAAGACTCCATTTTTGTCCTCTGCTTAGGAAACCAAGGGGTAAGATCTGTAGGTCCACACTTGTCCTAACACCTGTTCCCCATTTTCTCATCATCTTCCCCAACATGAACCCCAAGGAAAAAAAAACGCTTCTTGGGGCTCCAAGCAGATGAGGTGTCGGAGGGATCACCTGTACATCTGTGCATACAGGCAGCCTCTGGCCTGGTGAGCAGAGCAAACCCTGCCTTTTCACTGGCCTGCAGGATGCAGGCTTGCAGGACACATAAAGTTCTAAATTTAACTTTCAGAACTTTCCAAGAACCTCCTAAAATTCATTTTCTCCCAGTTTACAAGTTTGGCCTCGGTTTTAAAGGAATAGCAGAGAGAATGGCGGAAAGAGGTTCTGCAAACTCTGCCTTCTGGTGACCTTGTCCCCACAGTTGCTCTCTAGAGAACCAGACCAGAAAAGGATGGTGCAGAAAGTGTAAGCTCCTCCTCCTCTCCATGGCTGCAGCTGTGACAGTTTTGGTTCCCCAGAGAAACGCAGTCTACCTCTGACTCCTACTTGTTGGAGGGAGGAAATTTACTGCAGCTAGATGAACTCTCTCCTGGAGAAAAATGGCCTCTTTTAAGGAACAAAGGCAACCACAGGCAATTTTAAGTTTTAAGGGCTCTCTGCTCAATATGAGAAACAGAGCTTATTCAACTGTGGCAGAAGGAATAATTAACACGGTCAACAGTACTGACATGGCCCTCTCCGGGGCTCTGCAGTTCAAAACCATTGTGGGGCTGTGGCTCCAGCCTGGAAGGGAGCTTCAGAGTCCTGCCAAGCTTTGGGAGCTCCTTGGGAGCTAACGCAGCTTGAAGCTGGTGACCTCACCAGCAGTTTCAGGCAGAATTGGGGAAGAAGGGCAAATGGAAGAACGGGCCCCATCTCTGTTATAAACTAATTTTCTCTGTTGACTTCATCACCTAGAGAGATGGGGGTTAGGAGTCACCAACTCTGTGAAAGGGGGAGCAGCTGCTTTTCATAAGGACTGAAGGTAGGTGAGTGGGGAGGGGCAGAGAACCTGATTTTCCTGTAGCCCCCAGGCAGTCCTCCCAAATGCCCTAGTGCCCAGGTGAGGCCTACTCGGGCGCCCATGGGTCTGACTGAACACTTCCCACTCTTCTCTCATTTTAAGCTCTCTGGCAGCTTGGCCTCCTTGCTTTTCCTCAAGCTACATCAGCGGGCCCCTGCCTCGGGGCCCTTCTACTTGCTTTCTCCTCACTCTATTCAGGTCTCTGCTCAAATCTTGCCTCCTCAGAGAGGGCTCTGTTGATTGCTCTACCTGAAACAGCTTCTGTCCCTCTGTCCCCTGACCTAGTTTTATTTTTCCTTTATCAAACTTCCCATTACCTAATTTTACATTAAGTATATTTATCTTCTGTCTCCCTACAACCCTCATAATGAGTACCTAGTCTGCTTTACTTAGCCATATATCTTAGCACTACAACAGTGTCTGACACATAGTTGGTGCTCAATAAATATTTGTTTCGTGTATGATTCAGGTTCTGAGAAATAGAGAGAATCTGGGCACCCCAGGGCAGCTCAGGTCACTGGAGGGAAATCAGGAAAAGCCACCCTTACGTCCTCAGACTCAAAGACGTGGCAAATCATCTTGTACTGCCTTTTTCCATCCTGGGATGGGTGGGAGGCTTCCACGTTCTCTTGGGAATTAGAGCGAGGCATCCTCCTGCGGGCCATCAGCACAACAATGTTCCCGATGTCTGCGATGTAGGAAATGGTCCTCAGAGGGTGGTCCATCATTGTCTCCTGGAGGGCAGGAGGGAGAGGATGCTAAGTCCAGTGCACTCACCCAGGCCTGGAGGCTATTCCCTTGGCTAATAATTACCCAGGAAATGGTCTGTAGCAGGTGAAAAGAAATGTCAATCATTTTACAACCAGTAGACTCTCTGGCGGGGAAGTAAAAAAAAATGAAATTTACATGTGATGCTTGCATTTTGTTTTCCTCTGTGTGTGTGATTTTGAAAGGCTAATCTGTTCGAGTTTGTGAATCTTCTGGTAAAAAAACTTATCAGAATTATTAGCAAACAATATTCATGTTTTGTTTTTTCCTTCAGTTTTTAAAAAATCAGTTTCAAGGTCCCTCTGCCCCCACCTCCCTTGGCAGACACTGCAGACAGAACCTTCTAGCCTGTATAGAAGCCAGCATCTGGGGACAGCTGCTCTACAGACAGGGGCACAGTCTGTGAGTTGCCACACTGCTAGGTTTCACCACTGGGAGAGGTGACAGCCAGCTAATACCTGTGTGTCAGCATTCAATACTTTGATTCTCTGCGTAGAAATGAAGAGATCCACCTCTGTCATTGGTTGAGATTCGCCTTCAGGAGCCTGAGAAGAAAAATGCATTAAGGGAAAGCTTAGTACATTCCTCTGATGCAGGCGCATGGGAGCATGGTCACTCACACATAGAGGCGTTGAGACACAGTCACCAGAACAGCAGTGCAGAGCCCAGAACTAGGCTGCCAAAGCTGATGGTACCACACAGAGGTGAACACATGAATGAGGGTTAGTATCTCCAGGTTACAGGGAAAAATACAGCTCCCCCTTGCTTCCCCTCTAGAAGCAGTAATTCACTGCGGTAGATTTGGCTTTACGAACACAGATCATGAATGGCCCTTTCTGCAAAGGTTTCAGAGCCCAACAGACTGAAGGAATAAAGACAAGTGACTGATACCCCAGGACCTCAGTGAAGTCAGAGTCTGCCCCTGATCAAGTGGTGGGGACAATGTTTATAGCAGGTGCAAACAAAGTCACTTGGATGCAGTTCTGGTAAGAGGGTCTTCATGTTCACACACCAACATAGCAACACAGAAGCAGTACCCTGAAGCCGCCCCACTAAGAAAGAGCCCCAGTGCCTCAACGTCCCACAAGTAGCTCATAAGCACCTAGAAGCTCCACAACCAAAAAAGAGCATCAGTCTAGTTCACTTTAAGGCTTAACTCTGAACGTGTGTGGTTATTAGCGAGTTTTCTTTTTTGCATCCAGCAATCTGAGAAATCCACAAATCAAACATGACTATAATTGAACAGACCCAAGTCCCTGCCGCATTAATGCTCCTGAATGGTGGGAACTTTCACACTACTGGATGGTTCATTTAGCATCTCCAATCTGCTCCTTGCTGTTCCTCTGAAGTGAAATGACTCATGAGCAACAGAAAACAGCCACTTTAGGCAACTGAGTTTTGAGAAACGTTGGCTTATGGGGCGGTTCAAAAAAAATCTGAACAAAAACTTGCTGGATGCAGAAAATAAAAACACGAAATAATAAAAAGGCAAAACATAAATAAATGAAAAGAACAGGCATAACACCAAGCTGATGAAGTTGTTTGTACTGCACCTTCTTCCTGCTTTTGGCTAATTTCTGGGCCATCTGCTTAGCATGGAACAAACAGAGATAGGAGAACAGTTAGAAAAGAATTTGCAGAGACTCAAAGTTGAAAAGGGAACTGACAAACTAATACCGATAGTGGTATAAAGCATTTCTGTGGGAGGAGGACTTAAAAAAAATCCCACTCTAGAGACAATGGATTTCCTAACTCAAAATTTAGTAGGTGGTAGGGGCAGTGGAAGGAAGGAAATGTATTGTGTCACTTCTTATACTTAACTGTAATCTATGTTTTCAAAGAACCAACTTTTGGTTCTGTTGATTTTCTTTATTGTATGCCTGTTTTCTACTTCACCAATTTCAGCCTATACCTTTTTTTTTTTTTTTACTTTCTCTGGGCTAAATTTGCTGACTGTTTTTGAGTTTTGAGAAATGAAAACTTTAGTGATATAAAATTTTTTTGATATATTTATTTAAAGCTATGAATCTTCCTGTAAGCACTGCTTTAGCTGTATCCCACAAATTTTGATATGTTGCAATTTAATGTTCATTCCAAACATTTTCTAATTTCCACTATGATTTCTCCTTTGAACTTTGGATTATTTAGAATTGTGTTATTAATTTTAATACATTTGGAGATTTTCTAGTTAGCTTTTTGTTACTCATTTCTGAATTAATTCCACTGGGTCAGAGAATACTCTGATTTTGACCCTCTGAAATTCACTGACTCTTTAACTGTATGGACCAGAACACAACTGACTTTGGTGAATGTGTCATGTAGATTTAAAAGATGTATTCTTCAGTTGCTGGGGATAGTGTTCGATCAATGTCAATGAGATCAATTATGCTGGTTAAGAATATTGTTCAAATCTTCTAAGTGCTTGGTGATCTTTTTTTTTTGTCTGTCCATTCTAATGTTTACTGAGAGAGGTATGTTAAAATCTCCAGCTGTTACTATGGACTTGTCCCTGTCTACTTCAGTTGATTTTTGCTTTATCCATTTCATAGTTATGTTATAAGGTGCGTACATACTTAAGATGTTATGTCTTCCTATTAAACTGATTTTTTATTGTTGTCCCTCTTTATCTCTGGTATTACTTCTTGCCTTAAATTTGTGTAATATTAATATAGCCTATGCCTAACTAGAAATGGTTGTAGTGTTCCCCTCTTTTCTCATAGGTAAAAGCATAACTGATAAAAGCAGAGACTTGGGCTGAATTGTTTAAAACTCAATTTTGGCTTTGCTACCTTACTAGGTGTGTGACTCGGAGCAAGCCACTGAACATCTCGGTGCTTCAGTCTACTCATCTGTCAAATGAGGATAAAAATAGTATCTACCTCAGTAGGGCTGTTCTGAGAATAAAATGAATATATGCAAAGGCCTCAGAACAGTGCCTGGTGCACTTTAAGCACTGTATTTGTGTTTGCTATAATATGATTATAATTTACCTATATCAAGATGCAATTTCTTGGCTTTTAGTAAGGCTTGCTATATACACACAGATTCTGTACAAATAATGGTGAGTCAATGGCCAAACCAGAACGCTGTTTGGTGATGGGGGTGGGGTGGAGGAAGGTCTGCTCTTTCACATTCCTTGGTACTCACCTGGTAGAAACCTCTTTTGTTCTCAGCAGCATATCTCTATTTCATTAATGACTAAAATGTGTTGTCTGTACTATCTCGTTGTGGAGAAACTGGATGAGTCAGCCACTCAAACACCAAAGAGCTAATCTCTGGTACACCCAGGAAACTAGGGCAGCCTACTCCCACGCAGCCACCCCATAACTCTTACTGGTGGTCACAGTGAACAATGTGCTCTGGAAAAGTCCAAAGGCATCAACTGCAAGTGTTACCCTAACTGCCGTGCGTGATGGTGGAAATATTTCTGCGTCTGAGGAGCGGCCCTATGCTGATGCTACGCCACGCCACACATTTACTATGTGGAATCTGAGAGTCCTGCCGGAGGAAGTTCTTACCTCTAATCCTATGATAAATGACTGCTGTGAGATCCTAAAGTTTTTCTATTTTCTACCATCTCTCCTGAAATGACATGATATGAAATGATATGGCAGGAACATAGGAATTTACATTATTTTTGATACCAAAACCTAACAGCTGTTGGTCAAAGTTCTTCACTCCAGAGAACGGTGATCTGAAAGGGCCCTTTCAAAGGAAAATAAGTCTGCCGCCAATGGAATGCCCCAATTTTTTTTTTTTTTTAAACTGAAATGGGTGAAAAGGAAGAGGATCCAAAAGGTGGACCGAGTTTCATGAAAGGCATTCTGAAATAATGTTTATGAAGTTAAAAATATTTTATTCACTTAGAGAAATACCATATTTAAATCACTTATGATATTCAAGTTCCCCAGAACAAATTATAATTGAAAATTTAGGTATAACATTGGAAATGATGATGGGGTTGGAGCCAGAATGAGAAACTGGAGTAGTAGAGAGGTCTAAGAGAACCACAGGGCCAGCATGCATCTCAAAGCGAGGAATGACAACATCCATTTAAATCCTTGCATTTCACGGAATTGATTATGGCTTACTACCCAGCAGGCTGTGTGCAAGGACATAAACTGTGGCATCACCCATCCAATCACTTGATCCACAATGTGTATTGAGTGTTAACTGCTGTTAAGACTCTCTATGTTATTCACACTGGGGAGCCTCCTGACTGTAACTTTTCTTTTCCTAGCTGACAGTATCCTTCTAAGTGTTTCATATCTATCAATGTAAAAGTTTAGAACAACCCTGTGAGGTAGGCACTACATCATCCTATCTTTCAAAGGAGGAAAGTGAGGCACAGAGAAGATAATTAACTTGCCCAAGATCACAGAGCTTTCAAATTTGGAAGTCTCACTCTATACCCCAAACTGCTAGCTGTCTGATCTGGGCAAGTGTTTCACCTATAAACTTCTGTTTGCCAGAAAAATGGGGTTAATAATACCTACCTCATAGGATTCCCCACCTCCTCCATTTTAAGGTGTAAATGAGAATGTATGTGAAAGGCCTGCTGTAAGTATTAATATCCTTTTTATCAACCACAGACTTTTTCAAGTCAGATGAGAAACCACATGGCTGAGACAAAGCTATACCGGTAGAAATGTTGATTCTACAATTAAATCACAGTTTTTGACATTTAAAGAAAATCTTTCCATAAGAGAATGGAAAAATCTGATCTTTTGTAATGAACAGGACAGATATAAGAATATTTGATAATGAATGATCCTTACAAAAATGCACGGACCAAAAGATGTCAAAAAATATTTTTGAGCTAATTACATGAGCTTCACAAATTTAGAAAGAATGGAGACATGTATATTACACTCTGCGCGGACATGAAGCAGTTCCTACAGCT
>NW_006441071.1:17079699-17117573 GCF_000325575.1 Pteropus alecto
GAAGTGGGAATGAGGGTGGAATGAAGCACAGAGACGTAGTAGGAGAGGAAGACAAGCGAGCTAGCTGCACTGCTCCAAGTTTGCACCTCCAGGTGCAGTTCAAGCATGATTCCCACAGTGTGTGTGTGTGGCGGGGGGTGTCTTTACCTAGGGTACATTTTTTAAAAAATAATTGTAGTTACTTTTATTGAGTACTTTCAACATACCAGAAACTATTTTAAATGCTTTATGTGCATGATATGACAAGTATTATTATTCCCATTTTACAGATATAATCATGATATTTTTGAATTCTTCCTTAAGACATGGTCTGACTTTAGGTCATCTAAAATTGGGGTTTATTTGAAATTCAAATACCTAAGTTTTAGAAAACAGAGTGCAAGCTCATGAAATAATTTTTTTCCTGTGGTTAATACAGAGGATAATTTATTTTCTCACTGCATTAGAAGTTTTGGATATGTAAACAGCCTATTATCCAACTTGTTTTAAAAGTACATAACAACTGCCTTGGGCAATCAATAAATAAGGCTGCTTTTAACGTTATCAACTGTATACTTTTTTCCTTTTTAACTTTTTAAAAAAGATTTTTATTAAAATATAGCTAACATACAATATTATATTAAATTTCAGGTGTACTCTATCTAGGGTATTTTAAATACTGATAGCATGAAGGGCAAAGCTCTTTCCAGAAGTTTCTCCCAAAACGTGTTCCAGAGAATCCTAGTAACAAGACTTTACATAACAGGCATCACACAGTGATAATGTATTCTCTGTTCAAATAACTATGGGAGGCTTCTGGTTAAACAAAGTGAATTAAATCTCCTTAGTACAGGACTTCGAAGAGTCTTTAATAGGAAAACATATGTGGCAAATATCCAAAAAAGAGATGTATTTTGCAGGGTGTCTTCATTTATTTGCCAATGAAACCCTATCAGTGAGAAGCGCTCGGCTTGACTGGAAAGCAACAGGGCAAAGCTGGAGAACAGATGCTCCAGCACAGTGGATGGCCCACCCTTCTCTAAGGCAGTGGTTCTCAAATCGTAGTGTACATTGGAATCTCGAGAAGGGCTTAAGAAAACACAGGCTCCTGGGCCCTACTCCGAGTTTCTGACTGAGGTGCGGCCCGAGACCATGCATTTCTAACAAGTTCCCAGGTGATGCTGCTGCTGGGACCCCGGACACCCCACTTTGAGGACCACTGCTCTTGTGCTTTCTGACGTTACATGGGAGCTTCCTGGAAGGATACTATTTCTTCTTAAAGATGATGAACAACAAAGACAGAAAGGCACATGAAGGAAGGTCCAAAGATGATTTAAAAAAAGTTAAAAAATGGCAGATGTATTCTAACTTTCCTATTGCATTCAGACACATCTTATTTATTATATTTTGGTAGATGAAAAGCCTTTTAATTTCAGATTCCTCGGCCTGCCTTGTATTACTGTTACCTTAACACTCTTCTTAACTCCCTTAATAGACTGCATGTTTCTCAAGGTCAAGGACTGGGTCTTGGTTAATTTTTATCTCCTAAGAAGCCTATCATGGGGATGTGCACAGGAACGGTTTGCTTTTTGAGCCAAATTCCTTTGTTTTCTTCTCACATCTAGTAGAGAACACCTGGCTAAACTACAACTTCAAATTCTCTCCCCATTTGGCAAATGCATCTGTAAATTCTTTGCTAGATTAAGAAAACTGTAATCCTTATGGCTCTAAGTGTAAATCCAATATCGAAATTCAATTCTAGTATACAGTTGGTGCTATGTGAGTGACAGACACTACAATCAGTGAATAGAACAGAAATTAAAGACTGCTTTGAAATGGAAACCTAAGCTTCGGGTTTAGAGTTTGCTCAGAGACAAAGCACCGCAAACATCAAGGTTGGCTTCACCGTGAGGTAGGTCTCACGGCATCCATCCATCGCATCCACCAGGTCAGAGGATGCAGGTGGAGGAAAGAGAGGGGCAAGATGGGATCCCAGCAGGGAGTGGAGGAGGAAGGAACCTGAAACAAAAGGGGGAAATTCCTCTGCCTTTGTTTAGGTGAGAACACTGAGGCAGAAATTACTTATCAGTTTGTGGTGAGGATACTGCCAAACGGATTTCCAAATAAAAATCCACAGAGCTTTTCTTCCTTCCTTCCTGAGTGGACACTATAAATTCTGTGGCCTCATTCTGCTCTGCATTTCTCTGGAGGTGGTCTGGAAAACGCATTCCTGAAAGGTCAGCCTCTCTTTAGGAAAAAGCATGGCACTGCCACCCTTACAGAAAGATGTCTCTGAGGTACATGCAGGCACCACAGTGCATGCCTCCCTTGAGACCATCCCATACGGATCTGGAGAAATGCTCTCATCTCCCGGTTCCCTCCGCAGGAGATGAAGTCTCTGTGCCGGCTATCGATAGTACCTTTCTGGGAGGTGTGGAAATAAGCCATGGGTCTGAATATAGCCGGCTCCACTTACAATTTGAAAGGTATCAGGCTGGCTGTAAAGGGAAGCAATCTTACGGGCATTTAAATGGATGTAAAAGGAACACAAGGCAGAAAATATTTAATGACAGAGAATGGTTCCTTCAGATGCATAAAAGCACACTATAAAATGATACTTATACATGAAATGTAACCGTTTAATCCTAACACTCAATAATGAATTCCTCACACTAATTTGCAGTAAAAATAAATATATAGCTTCCAGATGTCTACAACGCTCTAGGCAGGTCTAAAATGGATTCCTGCTTGTTTTGATCAATGAAGCCATCTAATTTTTTGTTTACATGAACAGTGGAACTTGTGGATACCAATCCTTTGAAGTTTCAAAGTAAATTTTCTGGTTTCTTATTAGGGATCTGAACTTTGAAGAAGGAAAAACACTCTCAGATATCACTGTGGAAATCAGAAGATACACAGGCATACCTCAGAGATATTGTGGGTTCAGCTCCAGACCGTTGCATAAAGTGAGTGCTGAAATAAAGTGGGCTGTGGTGGGGGGTCTGGCCTTCAATTTACAAAACAGGCAACGTCTATGAAGCACAATGAAGCGAAGTACAGTAAAACAAGGTCTGCCCGTAGTTCACAGGACACTGGCACTGGGGGGCTTGGGACCGGATGCTGTAGTCTACCGTAGGCACTACTTTATGTCCAGGAGCTGCACCTGTGCCTGCTCTCCCCTCCAGGTCATTGAGTACCACATACATACCACAGTGGAAAGACAGGAGAAACTCTATCTGTAGGAGTCAAGGGCTACCAGTCGGACTACCAGGTGCTCGGAATGAAACCTGAACCTTAACATGTTTGAAACCTGATGGACAGAGCCCAGGGAAAATGAACCCCAAAGCAACATGCAGTTTTCGGTCTCAGGGGTCTGCAGTACTCTTTAGGGGGCAAATCGTTGCTTTGTTCCGGGGATTCACCTAAATGAGACCTGGGAGTGTTTCTTAATAGGGGACATTGTGGGCGGGGCGGGGGGCAGGAGTACTCTGGCATCTTAGAGGAGATAAATCATCATGTGGCCCCATCCTGGACACTACATGTTGTCCAGCATCTCTGGCCCTGGCCCACTAACACCAGTAAAAATGCCCCCAGACGCTGCGGCAACTAAAAATACCCGCCATCCATTCTAAACATCCCTTTTGGAGGCGGTCTCCAGTGAGTGAGGTGCTTCCTTCAACCCTGGGGGTGCTAACGGCACCACTAACCTGGAGAACTAAGTGCTGTGTTGAGAGTTTAGCTGAGCTACTCCATGGTCTTGCTGCCTCAGTAATGGCCAAGCAGCCGGCATGTGCCTTAGACTGACATAAGTCCCCTCACATAAGTCAGTTCCCTAGATAACAGCCCACAGAATCACAAATGTAAGCTCCTGCTATGACTCCAACAGCCCTGTGATCAATAGTCTCCCCCACCTCCCGGGGCCTTCCTCTTCTGTGCCCTGATGCTTTTTGGTTTGACTTGATCCATCTGGCCTTAACATTCCACCCATGGACCCCAATAAGGGCATGTGGCCAGGTCCTGCCTCTCTTTGCTTGCACTCTGCCTTGACTTCCCCATGTGGTCCCTTCAGGACTTTCTCCAGGACCTGTGAGTAATAACTTCTCTATATCTTAATTTCTCTTCTGTTCTTTTGCTCACCATCTGGCACCCCAGGGCTCTACTGAACAAATGTTCATTTAACAAAATCATAGCATGCTGTGTTTAGTAACTATGGGACATGAGGAGTCAGAACCTAAAGACCTTGTTCTTAACAGTCATTGTTCTGGATGAAATAAGATGGGATGGTGCCTGAGAAGCAGCTTGTATTCTCAGAGAGGTTTGTATGTTCTTGTTTTGAACACTGTGCCTGGGAGATCCTAAGTTAAGAGGATGACAGTGGGAAGATCTGGCAGTGGTAACATCAGTAACATCACCACTTTATGATAAGAGATGATGGTGAAAAGGAATTAGGCCAAGCTTGGGTGGGCAGCTCAACAGGAACCTGATGTTCTACCAGCATTACTGAATCTGAAAGACTTAGAAGGTATGAAGGTCACGCTGTAATGTTTTCATGGAACTGTCCTGTGGGGAACCACAGGATAGGGCGCATTTCTGTGGGTAGGGGTTGGGACTTGCCTTGAAGGAAGTGGACCTTCCTACTGTCAATCATCACAGGAGAGGCTAATTTTGGGAGAAGACAGGAGCACCAGAGAAGTGGACCAGAAGCACCACCTGTGCTCTGCAGGACTGCTGTGAATTGCTTCCCCTCTTCCTTTCAAGCTGTCAGGTGCTGTTCTCACCTGTCGAGGCCTCCTCCGCACTCCTGAAACACTTAGTATAGGACACCCTTCTCTCCTCTTCGGTATATGTTCTCTGGATTAATTCATTTCTCATTTGTGCTGCTGAGTTTGAGAGTAAGGATCTCATTTTATAAATCACCATTTTCCCTCACTCCTGAGTAGCTAAGCGCTCACGAAATACTTTTTCCTTGATTGAGAGATTAAAGACTCTCAGTTACCACCTTCTACCTGCGCTTCTTTCTCACTCCACATTGCCACACAAACACAAGGATGAAACTTGGGAATGTGTGAGTGAGGAGATACAAAAAAGGGAGTGGTTTATTGACGACGGAATTGATTTTGACCAGCTGACACTGGATAAAACCAGTTCTGGAGAGTCCTAACCTATCCCAACTTGCCTGAAATACCTGCTTCTGGGTTTCAAAGATGTGGCTGCCCAATGCTTTTGGTGCTGGTGGCACTTAATGACACTTGAGTGACATGATGGTACTTTATGTGTCCCTGTAGTCCTGGGTTTGTCTATAATTCTAGGCGGTGCTGGGCTCATGGAGAGTCTAGAGCTCTGCATTTCCATGGGATCAAACTAGTTCTGGCTGGTTCAAGCTAGTTCAAGGATGATTTAAATGAGATGAAAGTGGTTGTTTCTAGCTCGCTCTTTTTAAATCTTGATGAAACGCATTCAAACAGGTTGACGGGCTCAAACTAATTTAAAATGGGTTAGCCTTGCTCAGGCTTGTTCAGACTAGCTAGGTTAGATCTGATCAAATGGTTTGTTTTACTTGAAGCAAGCCAATTCAATTTAGCTCAAACAGGATCAACCTATCTGAAAGCAATGGGACTTAGTTTGAATCACACTGTAACGCGAAATGTTTAAGTTACGGATCTCTAGCTGTCAGTGTAAATACAGTGACACACCTCTCACACCAGAGATATAATACTCAAAATGCTATTCTTTATCGTATTAACTTTTCAAAGTTTGTGATCACTTTTTCTCAAACTTTTTCTCAAAATTGGCCATTAAGGACAACCATAATATCTAGTATTTCTACATAAGAACTCCAGTGCACTTAGGAAATCTTTTTGCCACTTAAAACTGTTAGCATGTACGCATACAAGCGCTGCCTGCCATGTCATCCCAATCAACTCTTCTCTAAACTCCAGATACATGAGGTGTGGGGCAGCTGCTATGGATAGCTCAGGTGCCCACCTCTGCCCACCACCCCCGCGGAGCACGTACCCCTTCTCACCTTGATCCTGCTCACTGCTTCCTGGGCCTGCATCATGCGCACATTTTTGGAGGGAGTTTTGTCTGAGAGCAGCTGGGTGGAGCCAAGGTAATTGGCAGCAAAAATGATTCCATCGATTAAGTCTTCGGGGTCACAAGGTCCAGGAACTATAACACAGAGCCACGGTGGTGGTAAGTGAAGCCACTCTGGGGGAGAGGGACCCTGCCAAATACCCAGCATAACGACCCCCACCCCACACTGCTCACCACTGGCACAGGGGTCCCAGTTCCCAAGACTCTTGAGCATCTGTGTCAACCTGCCAGTCTAAGGCACAGAAAGGTGCCTTCGCTCACCCTCAACTTCAAATAGAAGAAACAATTTGTTCTTAGAGTAACTTATTTCACCCATGCCTTTTACTGTGAGAAATGAAGTGAGTATTTATGTAAATACAAAACATAAAGCTCAGTGATGAAGGATGTTGTTTCTCCTGTTAGACTGAATTCTTTGGGGACAAGGACTATGTCATAGTCATCTCTGGCTCTCTTGTGTCCTGTAACCTTGTAAGCATCTGTAACCCAGTGGTATCAAATAAACGTTTGTCTGACAAATGGTTAGCTAAGTGGTTCCCTGACTTGCCACGCATTCATATCTCCTCCTCCTCTCCCTTTTATCCATGATGGGGGAAACAAATTTTATAAATCAGAAAAATGGGATATTTGTTTCAGTTTGTCTGGATTCCTATGATAGCCTCTGACTCTGATTCTGGGAGGCAGATAATATTATCCCCAAACTTTGGTCTCATCCCGCCAACTTTGCTGACTCACAGACCATAATGTTCCAGGGCCTGCATCCGCATACAGATCAATTCCAAGGAAAACTGGAATTTGTTTCATCGTTTAGCTTTTTAAATCAAACCTTAGTTTTAAGTACTTAAAATAGAGGTAAGCCAATTCTAATCATAATCACCTGTAAACAAGACTTGAAATTAAAACATGTCTGGGACTAATATATAACTTTACACCAGATGCACTAAGAAAGGCTTGTAATTACGCAATGAAAACATGTATTTTCTTTGGCTTGAATGCCATATCTGGGGAGACTAAAATATACATTTTAACCCACAGTTAAAACATCAGGGTCTTAAATTAGGTACCTTGAAATGGAAACAATTTGCTTTTTTTTCTTGGAGAGCTAATCTGAAATGGTTTTAATTTTCATCCTTAAACATGAAGCTCATCTTGAGCTTAAATAGCCACTTCCCATGATAAGCTACTTATCAGGGTACAGACTTAAAATAATCTATCCATTTTTTCTAAAACTAAGGTGGTGGCTGAAACAAAGAAATTAACTTTGTTTTAAGTAAAGGCCTTCACAAAACATCTGTGTAGTAACGAAATAAGGAAATCTGTTGTCTTATTCTAGATCATTCTAGGGAAAACTTCTGGACAAACAATGAGTGGTACCTGCCTCCACTACCAGTAATTTACATTCATCTCAACAGCCACATGTTTCTGGAAACTTTTCATAGATATGAGAAGGATTCAGGTTATTTACAATATATGGTTTACTTGTATAGAAGGGCAACACTAATTTAACCAAAATAAAATATGGACAAATTTGGACTCACACTATGCTTTCCAAAAAATAAAACATTACCATTCTTCTATTATGAACTCCTATGATGGATGTATAGTGTTAATCATTTTTGCCAACCAGGTCTTGAGAAAAAAGACTGCACCTGGGATAGTAAGTTTTAAAAATGTTTCATTTATTTTGTGAAAATAATAAATGTACAAAGAAATAAAAATTAATTACCTCTCTACAAAGACTTCCAATCTCATATATTCATCTGTGATTTAGCTCTGCTCACTGAAAGGGTCCCTCTTTGACTATAACGAGTGTGGATATGTAGATATGTTTCAGAGCAATCCAAATAATATTTAAACAACTGCGTAAGTGTCAAACCAAGAGGCAGAAATACTGGACCCAAATAACACACATTTGAGACATAATCTTATGTCCTTTATCCTCCAGGGAAACTGATGATAATCAAATGTCACTGTCACTGTATCACACCCAGGAAAAAAGCACCCTAATGTCACAGTTCATTTTAGGATCAGATGTTAGTGTATTATTAAAAAGTTTAAAAAATTAAAGTTATAATGGTCCTAAGTCAAAGAATTGCAGGTTTCGTTTTGTCCTTTGGGATGTGTTCTTCCTTTCAGTGAAGCCCCTGTGTAGCTCTACAGGTGAACAAGGACACACATTATATTCTCACCCTCATGTTTAATGCCAAGCCCAGAGGACTGGACGAGAAGTTTCCAAATTCCCAAAAAACGCCCTGAGATGCTCTCATGGAATTTTGGAGCTTTGCAAAAGTGATGAAAATAATTTACAGGTTACTCAAGAAAGAAACTGGAGTAACTGAAACAAACCTTTGAGCTTGTCCTGGGCTTCAGGCCCAAAGATTCAAGGAGGTTGATGAATCCTGATAACTCATTCTCAGGCAGTGGAACACACTGACCGTTTACTCACAGGATCCAAAGGCCAGACATGGCCTTGGGGTGATGCCTGGGCCCATTAAAATCCTCCTTCAAGGAAATGACAATCCACCCTACCTGAGAAAGCATCAGACAACCTCCTGGTAGAGGATCAATGTCACCACCAGCTAGGGTACGCCTTTATGTGAATGAGAAAGAGGCATTCCATTTGTATGGCCTGACCTTAACCTGGGGTGCCTAGTTTGGACTGAGTTTCGGCCCCACTAGGTCCCTTGACTGGGTATCCTTGTGCAGTGAATAACCTGCACAACTGTGTGTGTGGCAGCCCTGCAGAGAACGCAGGGAGAAGTGTGGAGTCAGACTGCCAGGTCACGAGCCTGGCTCTGCTACTTGCTAACTGTGTGATCTTGGGAAAGTTGCTCACCCCTTCGATGCCTCAGTCTCTCACGCATAAGGTGGGGATAATAATAAAACCCACTTTACAAGATGATGTGAGGATTCAATTAGTTATTACATGCAAAGTACTTAGAGCAGTACCTTGAAGATGAATGTTACTATTACTAGCTCATCCAAGCAAGAGAGCCAGGAATTACTGGGAAGGTCTTTTTTTTTTTTTTTCTCTTTTAAATGAAGACGACCAAAATTTCTCCCTTAAAGCTCATTCCCACTTAAACGGTCCTTGATGGACGTAAGCGGTGTACTGGACTACAGGCAAGGAGACTTGGGTTTCAGATCCAATATGACCATTACGAAGCAGGGCAAAGCCCCCACCCTAGCCTCAGGTTCTCATGGACAGAAGCAGC
This sequence comes from Pteropus alecto, assembly GCF_000325575.1. Taxonomy (NCBI): domain Eukaryota; kingdom Metazoa; phylum Chordata; class Mammalia; order Chiroptera; family Pteropodidae; genus Pteropus; species Pteropus alecto. The sequence goes on from NW_006441071.1 coordinate 17,088,987, forward strand.
AAAGGCAGGGAAGATCTTTGAGAGGTTCACGGCTATTGTTGGTTTAGTCTAAGATTCTAAGACTGTTAAGACTGAATTAAGTGGCTCTGTGGCCTTTCCCCACTATCGCCTTCCAGCCCAGTGCTTCAAATACCCCAGAAGCTAAAAGATTTATGAATGACTCAGTGCTCAATATTTTCTTTTCAGCTCTTACCTTCGACGTAGGTTGGGAATGAAGCCAAGCTTTTTCTTGACTGTAATTAAGACAAAGAGGTTTCAAAAAGGGCAAAGCATGATGAAAAATGCATTAACACAACCATCCATGAAACACGAAAAATAAATACATCTCCAATGGCGGATATTAACCAGTTAGCAACCATATTTGGTTACAGAAAGTACAGAGTAAATAAACATTTCCATTTCTTATTAAAGAGTACCTAAAGCCCAGAACCATCCATTTGTATGTTAGATAACCTAAAAATCCTATGTTCCACACCAGAGAGATGTCAGTCGGCTTAAAAAATACCTCACAGACCAAAATTCATAATCCACAATAGCAATACAAAGGACTCGATCTGTATTCTTAAGAAACTGGGTTTCTAAGTGAAAAAATGCTGTTTAATGAAAGTGCTAACAATATGATTATACGTTGAAATTAAGAATTCTCTTAGAGAATTTTATTTCACTTTAGGTCTTTGCTTCCGATGATCTTTCACTGTGCTAAAAATGTTTACTAGAGTTTTTATCTCTTCCTTTCATCTATTACTGATTTATTTTAGTTTAAAAATTCCATTATATATGTAATTCTCATGTTACTTCAAAATAAAAACACGACAAACAAAGGAGTAAATTAAAAGTCCTGGAATTTCTTATATTAAGTAACACCTTGGAGCAAAGGTTAGTATTCCAACAACACCACTGGAAATAGAAGTGATCAACTAGAAACCTTCTAGAATCTGACCGGATGGCAGTTTAAATGCTAGCTTTCGGAGCAATACTTACCATTTAGTTCCTTTTACAAATTATCCTAGAGATAACTCTGAGTGGCATAAGGCTAAGAAATTCATTCCTCCTTCAACCAGTAATGAAGTTATAGCTGATCTGTCCAGGGCAGGGTGATGTGAGCATTGCAGGAGAGTAGAGAGCTAATGTCAAAGACGAGAGTCCGTAAAATGGGCAAAAAGTAGGGTGTGCATGGCCACCCTCCCTTCTCAGGAAGCCTAAGACTGTCATTGCTAAGAAGTGACCAGGCGTTAGGTGAGCATTTAAATTATTCTTAGAAAAAGAGTACCTGGTACAACATAGTTGTTCAGCGGCTTGACTAGAATTGAGGGTATACTTTGGGAAGCCTGGTGGGCTGGAAGGGTGAAGGGCCCTGCCTGAGGGCTGGGATGTCATGAGGAACAATTCCATATCACAGAACTTTATACAGTGTGATTCCTTTGGAAGATGGGAATACAAAGGGGTGATTAATTAGTTAATACCTGTACCGCACTAGAAAAAACAGCAGTGTTAACTGTTATGTGAAAAACTGGAGGCATCCAAAGACACCTAATTTTAGCAATCTCACTCAACTCAGGCCAATGACAGGAACTCAGTGATCACATTGTACACTGTGCAGGGCAGCCTGTCAGCAAACGTGTTGCCGAGATGCCCACTGGGATGAAACAGCTGCTCACACCACAGAGGGTGGGGTTCTAGCTTCAGAAGGGATCGTTTTAAAGAAACTAAAGATACAAGCCCACCAGGAATAAAAGGTTATTGGCTGCTGATGCATTCATGGAAAAATGCACACCAAGTGAAAGCCAAGGTATGTGGATTGGAGGAACGAGAACTCCAATGTCAATGGTGCTTCACATTAATTTTACTTTCTATTTATCCAAGTGAGAAGACAGGCCCAGTTGAGGGCCAAAAGCCAAGTCTAATTCTGGTTGGTTTAAAGAAAAACAACCCATAACTTCAGGGTATGCAGATAGAAGCTAGCTTCTTCATAAGAGCCAAAGATTTTTAAATTATTACCCAAACATCTCCCTGTCCTTGTCCTCAGCGGTCTGGGGTAATAAGGGTTTACTTTGTTTCACCGAAATGGTTAAGCTTCCAAGTACATGCATGAAGCCACTTCAGATTTCTTGGGCTATCAGGATACTTTTCTGAATGCCAATCTCAAGGACAGTGTCCAGATTTTAGCAGAAGCTACAGAAGAATTACTTCAGTCTAAAGCTCTAAAAACTGCCGTTTTATTTAGAGCCACAATGGAGGGCATTTGCTACATTTACTTATTCTCTATTCATAAGCTTATGACTAGCTTTCATTAGTCTCTGGGGTAATAAAAAAATTTTTTTGAAAACAGTTTAGTGAAATGAAAGAATCTCTAATTATTGCACACAAAGAGGATTTTTCATCATTATTTCTAAGAATATGCAGAAACATGTGCCAAGTCGTATAGGAACCGAGAAAACTAACAAATTTGCCTTGCTTATTATATCTGATGAATAATCCAATGTTGAATATTCAGATGTCTGATTAGCCCTTTGTTTTCTCACATGTGGACAGAGATGAACACTGGCTGATCTTACCACTCAAAAATTAATAAAGTCACATTCAAGAAGATAAAGGCCACAACCTTTGGGGTTTTCTAGGAAGTCACATTAATTGTGTGCAAAGCCTGGAGGCCTGACAACTGGAATAATGACATACGAGCTACCTTGTCTATGCAGTGTATGACCTGCAAAAAGTTTTCACCCCAAGGACAACAGATCCTGGTGTTAAGAGCCTGGGCCCACATACGCTCTGGATTCAAATCCTAGCCCACCAGCTGTGAGCCCTGGGACACCACGTAAGTTATTCAACCTCTCGGCTTCCTCAACTAATACACGAGGATAATAATTCCTACCTCGCAAAATTATTTTAAGGAGTGAATGAGACTCTGTGATTTGCTTGGCCTAGTGCCTGAACACTGTAAATGCTCAAGGAATGGCAACTCTCATTACTGCTATTATCCTTGTGCTGTCACTCTTTTCTTCTTGCAATCGGTCTCACCTCTCCGTGTGCTATGAATAAAGTATAAGGCAAAGCCGTGGGATGTAGGGGCAGCAGAAATTGTGATCCCATTAGTCTTGTTCCTATGGCCTAGGGTCTGCGGATCAAGACCAGTGGAGGGCAAAATATACATCAAATCTAAATTCTAATGTTGTTTCAGGGACAATCTCCTTATGTTTGTTTGCTTTAATACGAATAGAATGATAAAAAATATTTCTCCCCTGCATGAATATTTAGTGGCAAATGTATGTGTAGTCACTGATACTTTAAAGGTACATTTTAACTAACGCTCCCTTTAGGAGTGATCTTCCTTTAGAAGAGATTGCCTTCTTCTATTTCATTTAACACAAAATTATTAGCAAGAGGAGGGAGAATGAGACAACCGTTCATTATGTGGCTTACCTTTCTAACGCATATCCTCCGTGTTGATTAGGCAGCATCTATATTTAGAGCAAGATGGGCCCACACAGATTATGACGCAGGCCAATATTTACCTGATGCTGGTTATAAAGAGGTGGGGTGGGTAGCTGTTAGCTGAGTGTAAAAAGATGACAGTGTGAGAGAAGGCAGTGTCTCCCCTCAGGGAAAAATGTCTGCCCTTTTTAGCCCTAGAAATCTCAGAGGGAGCAAGCAGCAACTTCTTGCTTGTATTTTCTCTGCCAGAACTCAGTTTGGCTTCCCTAAGTAGGACAACAGTATGATTTGCTGTCCAAAGGGACACTTTAGGGCTGCACTGTACAGGAGCCCCTAACTGCACGTAGCTATTTAAGTTAACTGAAACTGAATAAAAGGGAAATTTCAGGTCCTCTGTCCCACAGGCCACGTAGCCGGTGACTACCATAGAGGACAGTACAGAAATAGAACATTTCCACTGCGGTGGCCAGATCTCTGGGCAGCACTGCTTTAGAGAGTGAGAAGGGGTGCTCACCAGGTGTGCTGTTGGACAGTAAGTGTGACTAGAACCACTGCAGGTAAAACAGGACAAGTGGTCACCCTGTCATCATGAAAGATATTTTACTTGGACCTGAAATAAGAGAGTACTTAGACACCTGTGACTAGTGGCTCACAAACTGATGTCACGGCTTTAATCACCAAATTCTACATTGGATAGGGGAAAATAAAATTTTTCTCCCCAGGGTACTTAGGGGCAGAAACTCTGTGGGAGGCTGGAGAAAGCATAAACTAGAATTAGAATGGAAAAAAAATGAGCTGATGGCTTATGAAACAAAACAGCATCCTACCTCTTTGTTCGTGGAGGCTTCCGAGGGGTCACTGGGATGAAGGGCTGTACTTGAAGATTCTGCACCCAGGGGTGAGGAACTGCCTGGAGATGGAGACTGGAACACAGCAAGGAGAGAAATAACACAGTGAGAAGCTGAGGGACTGGGTGAGTGCCCACCTGTGGAGAGGGACAGAGGAGAGAGGAGAAAGCCACACACAACTGAATAAACGTTTCAGCGGGGAGAAAAGGAGGCTTGACAAACCTGAGCGTTTTATGTATAATTGGAAAGGAGCTGCCAATTGTACACAAAACGCTCAGGTTTGTCAAGCCTCCTTTTAAATTCCTGCCATGTTTTCGAAGGAGCACTTAGAGCTCAGTTTCCCCATCTTAGGCCAAGTGTTTAATATATAGCAATTTGATTTAAATATAGTAAAAGTTGAACATCAAATTTAAAGCTCTAGATGAATAAAGCTAATAGTGATATGCGAATGTTTGGGCTTTAAAATTTTTTTCTTATTGAAAGATACAAAGACTTTGGGTAATAAATGTCATATAAAATTACTCAAGATTATCTGGGAACATAAAAATTACAATATATATTTTTAAAGAGGCAGCTGGGATTGAATGATGACTGGAAACCAATCGACATGTATTTTCCCAGTCAGTTCAGATTTCAAATATCTTGTCTGATTTAATCCACATGCCACCGAAAATTTAGAGAAGTTTCAGCATCCAAACAACATTACCGTGGTTGCTCTTAGAAAAGTTCAAAAATTCTTTGTTAAATGATAGATGTAACGCAATTCCACTTCTGGGTATTTATCCAAAGGAAAAAAATCCCACTAATTCTAAAAGATATATGGTCCCTCGTGTTCACTGCAGGATTACTTCCAATAGCCAAGATATAACAGTAACCTAGGTGTCCATTAATAGATGATTGGATAAAGAAGATATGGTACATATACACAATGAAATATTACTCAGCCATAAAAAAGAATGAAATATTGCCATTTGCAAAGACATGGATGTACATAGAGAGCATTATGCTAAGTAAAATAAGTCAGACAGAAAGACAAATACCATATGCTATCACTTACATGTAGACTCTAGAAAAACAAAATAATAGAATAAACAAAATAAAGCAGAAATAAACTCACAGATACAGAGCAAACTGATGATTGCCAGAGTTTATTTCTGTGAGAAATAAACTCACAGATACAGAGCAAACTGATGATTGCCAGAGTTTATTTCTGTGAGAAATAAACTCACAGATACAGAGCAAACTGATGATTGGTAGAGAGATGGGTAGAAAAAGGGAAGAAGTTCAGACGTACAAATTACCAGTCATAAAATAAGTCATGGAACTATAATGTATAGCACAGGAAAGGTAGTCAATATCATAACTACGTATGGTAACAGATGGTTACTAGACTTATTCATAAGGTATACAAATGTTGAATCATTATGTTATACACCTGAAACTAATGTAATATTGTATGTCAATCATAAGTTAAAAGTTAAGAAAATCTTTAATGAAAAAAAATAAAGCTTAGAAAAATAGCTTCGAGAGTATGGTCTTCATCAGGTGTGCTACTGTCTCAGGTGATGGCCTCTGGCTCCTTGCACAGACAGGCCCCCTACTGGAAGTATGATGCTCCAGGCCAGTATGTGACACACAGGATGCGCTCCATAAATATCTGATGAATGAATGACCAAAGCAAGCAGGCAAGCACAGGAATAGGACTAATCCAGGCTCTGAAAATCCTCCCTTGCTGATACCCAAACATTTCTGTATGCTGCTGGATTGGGAGATGAAGGGAATCTTCAGGTGAGCCATAGGGATGCTGAAGAATTCTACAGCGATGGTCCTCTATGAATAAGAACACACTGCTTCACAGTTTGATGTTTGATAGTGGACATAAAACAGAACCCACACAAAGATCTATTCTCTGAGGAAGTGTGGGGATTTGAGTGAGGAGCGGTAAATCCTGGGCAAAGGAAACAAATTAACACTAATGGTTGCTTGAATCTCATCTGATCTCATGGGACTGGCCCCCTTGGGGAAGCTGAGGTACAGAAATATCAGTAAAATAGCTCTGTGTGGAAAAGAAGAATTTTCCACAAAGCAGTGGTGCTGAGGAGGGCAAGGGGGCATGTTAATATACAAGGGGGACCTCGGTGAGTAGTATGTGAAATCATAAAAAAAATAAATCTTTTCCAAGAAGTCTGAATTACAGGAAACACAGGAGTCACCAAATGAACCGTTAAGAGGATGCGGTACAATGCAGTACTCCTCACACTGAGACGTGTGTGGTCCCAGCCCATTCCTGGGAAGCCTGGATTTGTTTCCCATGAGCCCACAGGCCTGATTCTGAGCAGGGAGGTGAGGACCCCTGAGCCTCTAAAACATTCACATGTAGAAGAAATCAGCAGCTCCGCAGTAAAGCAAGGAGGACAGGCACAGGGTAATAGCAGACATTAAGTACCCTAGGCTCCACAAGCCCTGGGTGGAAGAAAATAGCTCTCCATGCCTTTAAAAAGAAACACACATTATTTTCCGTTTAGCACCCAAGAGAGTTGATGGGTACTTGCTGAGTTAGCTTTATGTTTGGCCTACTCAAAATTAATGTAGAAAGTCTTCATGATAATTCGATGCCTTTAAAATATAATTTTCAAATCTGAAGAGCTTCCTTCGATATTTGTCTATTTTTCCCCTCTCCCCAAGTAATTTTCTCTGTCACAAAGATTTTAAGAGTCTAGTCTCTTGCGAAGGTAGTGCGGCTGTTTTTTTTAATTATTTGGTTTGAAGGTGGTACAACACCTTCATTAAAAAACCAACAATCCTCCGAAAGAGTCTCACAGTTCCTATTTAACTATTTTCTGTTGCAAATCTTCTAAAAATGGATTCTTTACAATGTTATGGACACCAGATAATCTTGGGATGATATGAGAAAACTGCAGACAGTAGTCTGGGATGTGAAAGAGGCAGGTCAGACCCCACAGTAGCTCAAATGACCAGTGCTGGACACCCATCATGGAACATTGGAAAAGAGGCACAAATGTAACTGAAAAACAAAAACAAAACAAATACAACTGCAGTGAGCACTGCCCTCACTGATGCTGTCGTGGGATCTACACCGACCTTTATCAGGGACCGCTTCCCCTCAGACAATGGATGCTCTAGCCCGCTGCATGCAAATAAGCTCATTCATGTTTCCTTCCATTTGTATATGCAGTTAATTACCTCCACCCAGAGAGTTCCCCCTCATTCTCTCCTGTGTTCAATTCGAGAGCATACATCTTGCTGAAGCTTTCTCACTCATAGTGCATTCTCTTCTCTCCTGATGGCATGTGCCAGGTTTTGTAATTATCTATTTCCTGTGTATCTCTGCCCTTCCCCAAGAACTCTCTGGCAGGGATCTTGTCTTATTCATCTTTATAATCCAAGTGCCTAGCCTTGGGTCTCATAAATAGTAGGCATTCAGTCAATGTTTAGTGAATAAATGATTTCAATGTAAGTTTCCAGCTTAACCATGTTTTCCAACTTGCACAGAAAGCAGATCAACCACTGCTGTTTTTTATGTATTTTAGTGGTCAATGGTAAAGCCCTTTCTGATGCAGCATCCCTTTGCTGTTTTGTATAAAACATCAAATCTGAATTTTTTGTTGTTGTCTTCCCTCCCCAAAATCTGAATTCTGAATTAGAGAAATGGTCTTTGTTTGCAAAGACCCTGACCTTAGGTCCAGCAAAGCTCTTCTGAAGTAGAAAGCAATCCTCAAACAAGAGAGGACCCCACCTAGTGGAAGCCTACTGCTTACCACACCATTGCTGACAAGGTCACGATGGACAAACGCCTTCTGAGCAGACACAGACTCCATGGAGCCTTGAACAAAGGTGTTGGTATCAATTCATCTCAAATATCTGCTTTAAAAGCTCTTTGCCTCCTACCTCTAATTTCTGCCTTGTCACTCTCAAAAGTGGAGAGAAAATTAGAAATTGGATAATTCTTTATACTTTTAAAGAAAATATTGGAGGCAAATTTAACCACTGAAATATGAAACAAAAGTAAAATTTATTATTTCATATATCTCTGACTGGAGTCTCATGCCTTCTGGGTTACTAGATTGATGCAAATGAGACCAATTATGGGAAGCAAATGTGAGCTTAGAAATTCACAAAGGTAAGTGCCACACAGGGCAATGGTGGAGGTAGTATTCAAAGATGACTCAGCAACTCCCTGTTTGGGATAATTACAGGTGGTCTCCTTAAGCTCCGCGACTTATCTTCTGCAGACTGTGTTCTAGCAGAGTCTCCACCACTATGACCTTAATTGACCGTTACGGCTCTGGGGTGCCACAAAGCAGAGCTCTCAGCTTTACGATTTGGGTTCTTCAATGCCAAGACGAGAGATGGATAGTCCCATTCTTAGATCAGAGGTGGATGAAGGATGCTAAAGTGTCCAAAGGGAAAGCAGATCATTCATTTAAATTCCAACTAAACACCTCCTGGGGGGAAAATACTGTATTGCTGGTGATAGAGGTGAGACAGACAACTAGCTGATGAAAATTTCAGGCTATGCTTGTAGGGGAGAAGATCAGCACATGCGTAACTATTATTCATTTATTCCTTCTACAGACATTTCAGTGCCTTCCTGTGTTCCTAACACTGGGTCAGGAAACAAAGAGGAAAGAAATGTCATGGTCCTGTCCTCTATCTCTTTCCAGACAATGGGAAGAGGCTGGCGTGTGAAGGCAGGGCTGTGGCAGGCGGCCAAGATATTAATCTGCGAGTAGGAACACAGGGTTGGGCAGGATCGATTCTGCAGGTGGGAAGGGGTGCGTATCAGGCAATGCTTCACGGGGAAGGTGATGGCTTCAGCTGAATCCTGAAAACTGCAGTATTCATGAAGTAGGATGGGACAGGAAAAGGAGGAAGGTACAGGCAACAAAGGAAGGGAAGTGACAGAGGAGCTGAAGAGCAGGACCAGTCACTGGAGCCTTGCTTGATGACAAGCAGCGCCTACTCTACCCAGAGGGTGTTTTCTTTGTGGGTTCTCAGTGAAGAACCACTCTCTAGGCACTTCCTATATCTGAGCTCAATTGGAAGAGATAAAGGCTTAAGTGACTGAGTGATCACTTGTGCTTTTTCCCTTAATCCTCTTTCACCCTTGGACATCTGCATGAAGGGATTACAATGTGAAAAAATTGACAGCATGATAATAAGAACATCCTAAAACTAGAGGTAAAGGGTCCCCTATCTATTCCCACATGGACAATGTTCTTTTCAGAAAGGCCTAAGCATGGAGGCTGGGCTGAGCACAAAGCTGTGCCTTGGAGAGCTGTACACAGATTTTGAAAGATTTTTGGAGGAATTCTAGTCAAAAGACACAAAATCAGAAGATCTACTTAAGCCATTCATTCATTCATTCACTTAACACAAGTGCTGACATGTGCAAAAATAAATAAATAGAAAACAGAATTTGATAAAGTTAAAGAAGGCAAAGTTGGGGAACTGCTCAAACCACCTATGGATCATTGAAGAGTTGGTAGAATTACATTAATTAACAACTAAGAACAGAAAAATGGAAAGGATGATGATATCAGAGGTGGTTCAGAACAGCAGGATTAGAATATCAAACAATTAAGAGAGGCCCTTGGGAAAACAGAATCAGCTCTTAAATATTTTTGCCGAACTGGTCCACTTTATGACTGAAAGAATCCTTTCTGAACATGCTGGAAAAGTTACATGTGAATTGAAGAAGGATATTCTATTGTGTGATTGAATGACTTTTTTTGAAAAAAAAATTACTACTTCTGAAATCAATACTTCTTCTCTGTTCTAAGAACTCGTGTATAGTTACAACTATAATCTGCATGTTGTTAGTCAAAAGATAAGCTAAGCTTATGTATATAGTTTTAGTATTGTTTTTCAAGGTAAATTTCTAATCAAGTCCCCTCTTCCCCATACTTACTTCGAAATTTTGGTCCTCATTTTAAGCAAATTACTTTTATATCAGCCTATTAAAAGTACACTTATGCGGTGATACTTTAGAACACTCCTGCCCCCTGTGGCTGAAATGTGACATGACAGCTGCCATAACGTGCAGTGGCTGTGGCAGGTAACGAAGGAGACACAGAAGCCTTTCCTGCCACAGGCCCAAGGCTCAGAATAAGTCCTAAAGCCCTGGAACAAAGCCTGCTGGCTGGCGGAAGTAAAAAAATGAATCAATTCCTAAGACACTGGGTCTAGTCTTCAAAGCCACCATGATCTGCCTTTCCAACATTAGGATCCATTTTCAAAAGCACGGTGTGATTACAGGGAACACAAGTTACATTCCTCCTTTGAAAAAGACTTCGATGTTTTAATTTTATATTGTGACAGGATAATGAAGCAGTTAAGTGTTCAAATCCTAGCTTCTGGCAGCCAGAGTCAACTCTGGCTCTACCACTCATGGCTGTCACCCTCCTGAGAACTGGGAAAAACAGTGACTATTCACCCCTTGGGGCCGACATGAGGGTTAACTGGTGACAACACACAAAAGGGGTCAGCTCAGTGCCTGGGCATGCACAAAGCATTCGACCAATATTTGATGTCTTTTAAGAGTCCAACAGTTACAAAAATGATTTTGCCTCTATGGGAGAGTGTTCACAATGACGCACGCTCTTGGGGACTTTTCATCTCCTTGTTTTCTTCCTTATTAAAGCTTTATTCATTGATAAAATAAGAAAGCACATAAAGGCTCTATAAAATCATACCGCAAAGTCTAAGTTAATTTATAGGCCCCAAGACTCCCACTAGTATATTTATTGGTAAGAACAGCACATTACTTGCTAAGGTTGGGCACTATATGTAATGGTTGTGTGCAATAGCTGGCATGTCCACTGTCTGCCATTCAAGACAGCATTTTGGAGTATGAATGGTGACAATGAGGCTATTATGATGACTGATTTACAAAAGAGAATCATGTGCATATGAATTGTATAGTATTACTTTATAACATGGCTAATGTATGACCATGACACACCAAACGCTCCACTGTTTAGGACACCTAGTGAAAGACCTCAGCTGGCTCTAGCCAACCTTGATGAGTCTCCGTACAAGTTGGTCCTTTTCCTCCAAGGAAACTCAGTGACAAAACTTTCATGGCAACGAAGGATAGAAGAAAATGATCCTATATGAAACAACTCACAGAACATGAATAGGTTTGTTTTTTTTTTTTTTAAGTCGCCAAACAGCCAACGTAACTACATGAGATCCAAGCACCAAGAGCTCATGAATCTCATTCACCTGTGTTATGGGCTGCATGTTTGTGTTCCCTTCAAATTCCTATGATGAAACTCTAACCTTCAGTGGGATGGTATCTGGAGGTGGGGACTTTGGGAGGTAACTAGGTTAAGAGGTTAGAGCCCTCGTGATAGGATTAGTGCCCTTATAAGACACAAGAGAAGCTGCTTCCTCTCTATCTCTGCCATGAGAGGACACAGCAAGAAGACAGCCATCTGCAAATCAGAAAGAGGGTCCTCACCAGAAGCTGATCATGCTGGACCCTGATCTCAGACTTCCCAGGCTCCAGAACTATGAGAAATAAATTTCTGTTGTTTAAGTCACCCAATCTATAGTATCTTATTACAGAAGCCCAAATGGCAACCAGAGACATCTCATTAAGTACCTATTTGCTCTCATTCTTAAACATAGTTTTAAAAAGCTCTGAGCAGGTCATTCTCTAAAGACACTAGTGCTTCCTTTTGTGCTTATAGAATAAATCCTATACTCTTTACCTTGGCACTTAAGGCACTCCAAGGTGTGGCCTTAATTTCTTTACCTTTTTCCCCTTCTAGTACTTACTCTCTATCATCAAGCCAAACTGAATTATTTTCTGTTCCCTCTACACAACCTGTAAGTTTTGCTCAGTGCCTTTGTTTATGCTCCTTTGAACTCCACATATCTATAAGCCTCCAAAAGCCCATTTCAAATGTTACTTCTTCCATAGTCTTTCTAATCCTTAGGTGAAAGGAATCCAACTCCTATGAGAATTGCTTGTATTTTATCTGTGCCGTTCTTATGATGCATCACTTTTCCCCTTGTATTTTATAAAAATATCATAATACTATATAAAATTTATATTTTAATTATATTTTAATAAGCACAAAAGGATGAAAGGCAGGATTTATGATTAATTTACATGTTTTCTTCTCTAAGTGTTTAATACAGGGCTCCTCATAAAATATACAATAGTTCAATAACTGTATTGAACATATGGAAGGATGCAGGGCATCAATCCTTTTGTATCAGGGGAAAAAGGAAACACAAAATAAGTTTGTGTACAGAATAGGTTCTTACACACACAGCATTGCACTTATGTACTCACATGAATATTTGTACCCATGTGCAGCTCAGGGTTCTCTTCACTAGTTCTGGGTCATGGTCTGTCTCCCTTCTCTGGCAAACACTGCTTGCAAACCATGCATCCTCATATAATTAAAAAAGTGCTGTGGACACAGCAGGAACAAATGTTCTCAAAGGTGGCGTTTCATATAGACTGTAATGAAGCCCTGGGTCATTCAATTCCTTTCCAGCCTGAACGTTCTGGTTCTAGTTCCTTCTCCACACAGAATTTCAAAGGTGTGGTCAGCTAGGGCAGGCCATGGCACACACTCTAGTTTTCAGTAAACTTCCGTTTCAAGGGCTGTGTGGGGCTTCTCTAGTCCCAGCGTCCTCAAACAGCTTTTTCACTATGCATATGGGTTTGTCCAGCTTTATCCCTTTTCTCAAATAAATGTACATTGTTTTCCTCACTCATCTAAGTTGTTTTAAATTAACCTTAATCCATCTTAGAGTTATTTAAAAAACCCTAAATATATGATTAGATTTTTTTCTTGCTCTAAGATATGACTGTGCTTCTGAAAATTAAAACTGGTTAAGAAATCCATAATTATTCATTCTCAATTCAAACTATGTTATCAATGCACATCTGTATTTCCTTAATGTTGTGAAGTAGGAGAGTGAGCATAGGCATTGCAGGGGCATAATTATGTCATTAAAATGATAATAGCCGGGGCATAATGAAGTGTTTTAGATACACATTTATAATGGATTCAATTAATACCAATGGAACATTCTGAGATAACTGTAAGTTAAAATATTCTAACCATTTCTATTCTCTCTTTTCCCACAGGAAGAGTGGTCCCACACCCAGCCCCAAGTCTGTTAAACCCATGTAAGGGCTCCAGTGTGAAGCCCTTGAGCCACCTTGAGCCACCTGGACCACCTTGAGCCTTCCATGGGAGCAATCTCCTCAAATAGAGAGTGCTTTCATTGTTAGGGTGGCACGCAAATAATTCATTTTATCACCATCAGAAGGGCTCTAGACTTCTGAAGCTGTGTTCTCAAAAGCAAAGAAAAAAGAAAGATATTGACCAGTTAAATATGAACCAGAGTCATATTGTAAGGTCAGATAACTTATCTTCTGATAAAGCTGATCTATACTCAGAGGTTATCTTTCCCCCTTTGAAAGGGCCTCACAGTATTTATTTGAAATGCATTACAACTTGTGATGGACAAATGAGGGAGCCAGTTATTCATTTCCCCCTCGAGGTGCATTCATTCCTGCAGGTCTTCTTGTACTTTCACTGCCAGGCCACCTGACCTGAGAGATCAGTGAGAGGAAAAACCAAAGTCACTTTTAGTTTGTATTAAGAGATGCAGACTATTTGCTAAGAACAACAGCCACTATTTAAGGAGGGCTTTCTAGATGTCAGGTACCATATAGTATACATTATGCCCATTACCTCATTTACTAGCAAAGCAGTTCCTTATGTGCAAGGCACGTTTTTTACTAGTGTCATGGAAGCAAAAGACACAACACAGAGCAAGAAACTGGAGGCTACAGTGCCCAAAGTAACTCGTTTATCAGAACACAGAATAAGAACAGACTGCTGACAGAGATAAAGCAGAGTACAACATCTAAGTAATCAAACTGCCTTTTCTTCCTGCAGGTCACCTGGGACTTCCAAGAAACAGGCAAATCTGATTACGTTTCTCCCATCCTGGGTCCTGCTCACTCTCCCCATCTATTCCTGCTCTGTTCACTTAGTGATACTATTGCAGGAAACAGAGAACAACTTAACAATCTGACAGGACTGGAAGAAAAGCAAAAGCGAAGCAGTAAACATCATTTTGAAGCCCGAAGATCCACCTACCTCATCTTCATGACACTCCAATTGGTACATCCAAAAATTCTCCATCTTTACTGGTGCTTTCTGGGCAGCAGAGCTAGCCCTGGTGCATCCACCTGTGAGCTGAGGCTAACTCCTGACCTCAGTGCCTGTCTGGTAGATTGTTTCCAGTGATACTAGATGCCCCAGTCGATAATGCAACTTGTAAAAGGAGCTATGACCACCTCCCAGGGTGTCTGACCATCAACATTAACCCCTCTGTGCCCGAACGGCCCAAGGAAGTCGTGTATCACTGGTGGAGCACCGTCACCTGATGTTTCTGAGAAGAGGTTGGCCTGCCCCTCCTGGCAGTGATGTCTACTATTTCTGGGGAAAATAAACTCGGTTCTGAGGTGCTACCAGAAACTTTCACACACTCTAAACTCTGCTATGTTTATAGAACCTGTGAAAAAAGCACCCAGCTCATGTGGAAGGCAGGGGTAGGAGTCAGGAAAAAGAAGCTCTCTCGGGACCCTCATCAGAATGCACCTGGGGACTTGTTGAGAGTTGAGAGGACAATGTAGCTAGCCGGGGCCTGGGTGTTTGGGGACATGGGATGTTGGAACTAGCCCCTCGCTACCTCTTCACATGTAGTGAGTGCCTCTAACAACCTTGTACTGGAGTCTGAATAAGAGAGTCTGAATAACGGAGCTACACAAACAGAAAAAATAGCTGCACCCAGGGCCATCATGGTGTGACCTGAACCTATAGGGAATCACAAATTAGGTTCAACAGCTGGACCATATCTGCTAATCCTCAACAGAC
Source organism: Pteropus alecto (assembly GCF_000325575.1). NCBI lineage: Eukaryota > Metazoa > Chordata > Mammalia > Chiroptera > Pteropodidae > Pteropus > Pteropus alecto. The sequence continues at coordinate 17,104,207 of NW_006441071.1, forward strand.
TAGAGGAAGGTTAAGACAAATATAGATGGAACTGGGCTGGAGGGAGCTCATGGAAACTGAGGTAGGCAGGGTGGTTCTTAAGGGAGAAGACAGGAGGTGGACAGAGTGACCTCCCAGAGCCAATCTACCTCTTAAAGATCCATGGCAATGGGGAAAGATGTGGACGCGTGAAAGATGAAAGGCACAGAACATCTAAGAGATTATCTTAATCGATGGTTTCGGCCTTCTTTCTCACCAATCCTTTTATCAGGCATGCTGACAGGTCTCTCTCTGAGTCCACCTGTTTAGTTAATGAGTTGTGACAGTTGAAAAGTAGAAAAAAAAAGAAGCAAAAGACCTGAACCATCCAAAGCTGGAAAATCCATGCTAGTGGACGGTTGCCTGTACTGGGGATAACTCTGCAGGCCAGCATGGGAAACGGTCAGAGGGAGGGTGTCCTAGAGCACTTCTCTCTCCTTGCTTGCTCTGGTGTTTCTGACCACTCTTGCTGGATTGCACCTTCTATAATCCTGGTCACTCTGATGCCCCCATTCAAGAAAGCCCTTTTTGAAATGGTGAGTAGTGCAGGAGGTATTCCTTCCTAGTTTATAGCACTGGGCATCTTTCAAAATATTTTCTTCTTAAATTGATTATTTAAGACAGAAAATCTCTGACTGTTGATTCTCAAGTGCCCAGACTGAACATCCCCTACCATTTAATTCTCTCTGACTCACGGGCAGAGTCATTTCCCCTACTATCATTCTTAAAATGTGCTTTGGTTTGGATTCATGAACCACTTAGGACAGGCTAAAGCTATTAGAATCTTTAATGCTGCTGTGGAAAGTCTGTAATTTTTTCCATTATTAACCAGAGAACCACCGTCACTTGTAAGACTGCAAAAATACCAGACTACAAAAAAACCCATTGGGCCTTCTGGAAAGTTATAGAAAGCATCTACATATAGCACCCTGTTTGTGTGACAAAATTCAGAATCCGTTTCCTCGCGCTCTTATTTTCATTCTTTTGTCCCTTTAATGTTCAATCTGCACCTGAAACCTGCTTAATTATTCACCACTGCCTTCTCCAAGCCTCATCAATAATGAATAATACTCGTGATGGAAAACTTCATCCGCAACAAGGTGATTGAGATGGGAGCATAAAGAATCCGATCCACACTCCACATCTGAGGGAGAAATTAAGGCACTAAAATGACAGCTAGTCTCAAGGCCTGTTCTCTCCTTTTCTCTACACCAACAAGACCCCTTAACTCTGTGCCTCTCAACCAATTTTGCATCATGGCACGCAGAGAAATGAAAATGTTCGTACCGTACACTGGGTCAACTGGAGAAACTCTGGAGCCTCAGAGGAAGCCTCTGGGGTTGAAGACAACATTCCCAGTGGCCCAGGTCATCCCCACCTCCCAAACTTGGGAGGATCATCAGTACACTGGTTGAAAAGCTCTGCCTTAACTTACAAATGTCTGTATAGCAAATTCTTTTGACACTGGCAGTCCCTCGAGAATTAAGTGAAAATCCTTCTACTTACGAAGAATCTGCGGATAATCTATTCCTTCAGGACAACTCCTCTTCCTTCCCATTTCCACAGGCCTTCCTGAGCCCCAGCTTTCTCTGACATAGCCAACTGCCTCACTCCTGTGCTAGCTCACATACTTGTCCCTTTTACACCACTTTGCTTTCATTCTGTCATTTCAGCGACTGCAGATCTGCCTATTCTCAGCCAGACAACAAAATAAACACAGCCTAGGAGTTGGGAATGGCTGACAAGGCCAGCTGAGGGAGGACAAGGCCAACAGCTGCCGTGTCCTCAGGTTTTAAGCCCAGGAGCTCTTTGCTGGCACAGGGTAATGACAGACACTAAACATGTTAGGCAAGACTTCTTGGATGGTCCTCAATGATCCCCACCTCCCTGTATTCAGATCCTTATGTAATCTTCTCCCTGGGGAAGGAGTGTGGGCTTCTTCTAAGCAATAAAATACAGCAAAGGTGATGGAATGTCACTCTGTGATTAGGTGACTTCCACCTTGCTATCGGACTCTATGGCCTTCTTGTCTTGTATATTTCATGAAGCAAGCGGCAATGTAGGAGAGGGCCCACGTGGCAAAGAACGAAGGATATCTCTGGCTAAGAGTCGGGAGCTCAGACTCAGTCTAATAACCTGTGAGGAGCTGAGTCCTGCCAACAAGCACCTGATCTTGGGAGCGGGTCTTTCCCCAGGAGAGTGTTAGGATGACCATGGGTCACAGACTGCAGTCTCCGAGAGACCCTAAAGCAGAAGGCCAGCTAAACCATGCCAGATTCCTGACCGCGGAAACGGTGAGAAAACCAGTGTGTCTTATTTTATGCCACTGAGTTTGAGCAATTTGTTACACAGCAGTAGATAGCTATAGCTAAAACACCAAATAAGGCTTCAGGTATAAGCCTCAAGAGCAGAGGAGGCTTGGAGGTCTGGCTGAGGGCTCAACAAAGGACTAGCCTAGAGTTGATGAGGCAGTATCTCAGTTGCTGCTATATCCCTGGTGTCCTGCACAGCGCCTGATCTATAGGACGAACTTGAAAATATTTGTTGAATGAGTGGATGATAAATTGTGAGATAGCCTTTCAATTTGTCACTAGGGACAGCAGTCACAATTCCCTCTGGTTCACTGACAAAAGGACAAACAGCATAGCCTTGTGGCCAGGCTCTATTTCTTATTCATAGACAATATCTGTATGTTGCTGGTGCTCGATTAAACCCAAAAGTGCTGGCAGGAGAATAACTATAACAATTATAACAATTCAACCCAATCACTTTATGGTACTCTGCATGATGGATGGTTGAGAACAGCATGTTATTCCTTTGATATCATTCACTTGTTTAAGGAAAAGTGTCTTTTAGTTTCTGAGGTCTGCTTGGCGAAATACACTGGGGCCCATTTTTGCTGTCTTAACAGCAGATCCTTTGGTTCTAAGGTTATGCTTCTGGATAAACTTCTGGGATGCTGACCTGGAGGGTCCGCCAGCCAATCCTTCTCTAAACCATGTAAGAAAACAAAGTTGGTTTCAGAGAAACACTGGGATGCCTACTCTTCCACAGCAAGCCAGGGGAACAATCCGAGATAAGGATGAGTGAGACCTAGTTCTTTTCAGGCCACAAGTGGACACAGAATGGAGCTAATAATCCTAGAAACCCCTGCCCCCCGCCCCCGACATATGCCAAGAATACATCACATTTCAGCTAGGAATTGATCCGCTTGGGGAAATCAGGCCCCAACAGAACATAAACTCATCCTAAAGTCTGTCTACTTGACCTCAGATCCCATTTCAACTCCATTTCTTGCTATGCAGATCTTGGAAAAACTACAGCTGGCCAGAACTCCCTGAAGGCATGTGGATCAGCAAGAGGATCCTTTCAGAATACCATAACAGGCATCTTTCACAAAAACAGAACCCTCCAGCAGTGAAAGTTCTTTTCACTTGCCCTCATAAGTTTGACAGCATAACTACAAGGTCAACAGGATAAGATGCTGCTAACAAGCCTTAATGAATTAGCATGTGCACTTGACCTTGGTCAATAGTTTCTTAGCAACAGTCAAAAAAAAAAAAAAAATCCATGCAGGCTGATACTGAATTCAGGGCAATGGGAAAGGGACAGAGGACAAGGAGGTGACGTCAAGGTAATCGAGGCCCAAATGAAGCCAGGATGCTTCTGTACCCTGTTTCTATCATCTTTCTCAAAAAAAAAAAATTTTTAAAAGGTACGCACAAGTGCACATGATCAGGGCAGGTGTTATCACCAGGCCTTCACCTCCCAGAGTTTTGACAGTTTCTCCTTCTCAGCAGGAGAGTGGCTGGTTTCTGACTAAGAAGTGTTAGTGCTGAACTGGTTTACTACCTCAAAATACTCTCTCCAATTGGTCTTTGGAACTGGAGATGCCAATAAAAGGTAAATGTTACTTGAAGGGAGCCAATGCATGGTCCCATTATCACTAATTAGCAGTGCTGTTTGACCTAATCAGACCAGCTCTGGAAAAAAGGCTGCTGCTTAAGGTGGAAGTGGAGACCTCGGGTTATTTGAAGTGCATGACCAGGACTGGCGGGACGGTGAAAGCACGTGAGGGATCTGAGCCACGGGGAGAGCAAGATGGAAACATCTGCCTGGAGAAGGTGAGGAAGAGGACAACTCCCCCTAACTCAATTTGCCATTGACCGACCCTAAATGTTAAGTAAGCTTCGACCTATTGATGCAACTAATATATCAAACTGTGATTCTTATTTACATTTCCATAGAGAGCCCAATACTGCAAAGCCATTTTCTCCCTTAGTCATCTGAAAAGATAAATCTAATAACTCATTTTACTGATGAGGAAACTGAAGTGGAAGAAGAAAGCACGTGACCAACTCAAGGTAACTGCAGGTCACCTGTAGGGCAAATATTTACATATCATGAATACTTGTTGAGAGTCAACTCTGTGTGACTTGCTCCAGTATGCCTTCTAAAGGCTGAGAGTGAATAACAGAGGCAATAGGATAATGCATGTGAGACAAGTAGATAATAAGGTAGTAAAGAGTCAAGTGTTAAACTGTAGTCTACCATTTAAGTCAGTGGTTACCAATTTTGACTAGATCTCAGAAATACTGATGCCAAGACCCAACCCCCGGAGATGCTAATCAGGAAGTTTGGAATCCTGGAATGTGTGTCTATTGAAACTAGGGGCCGAACTGTATTGAATGGGGGAATGTGATCTGGGCAGAGGTGAGAACCAATGGGTAGAAAGTGTGGTATGCAGGCAAGTGTGGAGAAACAGAAGTGGATTTTGAATTTGTATGTATGAGTAATGAGTAAGCCATGGGTGTGTGTGTGGCGGGTGGGGGGGGGTGTCCTTACATGCTAAAGGAGCCACATGGTCTAAGCTCAGTGGAGTCTGCCCAGTCATACCTGAAATAGACACTAGAAAATTACTTCCTGAGGAAATCTCCTTGTCTGGGCCCAAGACAAAGGGCATCCAGACAGCCAGGATGATTTGCCCTCTAAAGCTCTGTGAAATGTGTCGAAAACAGAGACTGGTAGGCCAAAGCTGCCGGGCTGTATAACCCAGCTATTTTCAACTATTCCTTTTGGGAAACTGAGGCCAAGATGCTCAGGCCAGCTCCAAACCTCCTTTAATCCATTCCCAGTCTTGTTTAATTCATTTCTGGTGTCCCACTGGCAGGGTCTGACCAACTAAAGAGGTCAACCAGGCACGTCAAGCAGGCAGTTGAGAGCCTGTTTCTCAATATAGGAAAAAGCAGTTGAAACTGTCAGTAGGACTCTTCAGGAGAGTGAAGTGGCCTTTGCTGAAATAAAAGAACACCCTCTCTATGGCTACTCTCAAGATAGTGGTCAATGAAAATTGTGTTTCAAAGAAAGTAGACTGAGAAACTACATTTCTGTATTATGAACATGTTGCCAGTTACTCTTGCAATGGGAGTATTTCTTCTCATTTTGAAGATGATCACATTTATAGATAAATCACATTTCATAATTCCCCAGGACTACACGAGCCCAGAATTTAATTGGGTTACATATGGAATTCAATTATCTATGATATATCTGTTCCCCTCCCTGCACTTTCCCTTCCTCCCCTATCCTGCCCCATCCACTTATCATAGAAAATATCGAAAGTGCACCGCTGGGGGAGCTGACACAATTTTTCTAAAGACTCCTGGGAAGTTTCTTGAGCCCAACTTATTAAGTGAGTATGTCAGACACCCAAACTGCAGCCCAGTATCTGGAAAGTGATAACAAAATTCTCCCTGGATAAATCGTCCATTTTCTTCCCTGCTGCTTGTCCTGTCACTTCTTGGCACAGTTTCACATATACACTGACTAGTGAGACAATCCATTAAAAAGTTGAGAAAGACTCCTCTTGGGAGTGGAGTTAGGTAAAGAGAAAAAATTGGAGCCTGGGGGTTAAAAAAATCAATCGTTCCCATCACTCACTTTCATGCCATGGAGCACAAAGTAATTGCAGCCTTTGCCTTCTGCTGTGCAGATCACTGGACAAATTTGCTCTGGTGATTCCAACATGGTGATGATCTGATGTCAGTGGGGACACACCTGCCCATTCCTAAAAATAGGACCTGCATGGAGCTGAACTGACAGGCAAAACTCTAAAGGCGAGTTAAAATAATGAGATAATACTTCAAATCCAGGAGGAGAGAGCACACATTCTCCTACCTCCTTTTGTTTACTCATGATTGAAATGAATTAGTTGCTCTCCAATAGGGATTTCAAGGTCAAACCTTTTCCTTTTGAAACTGTAACAATCAGATCATTACGTCTTTGAAAAGTTACTCTCGTCACATCAGGTCCTCAAGGTTCATAGAAAAATGTGTTTTTGTTTGTTTGTTTGTTTGTTTGTTTCCTCGTCACATCAGGTCCTCAAGATTCATAGAAAAATGGTGGTTTTTTTTTTTTTTTTTGTTACTGACAACTAAATTCTCTTCCATCAAGCATTACTCCCCACTGGCAGAGATATGGCAATTTACTGCTGATCCTAAGTCACGCAATGGCCATTAAATGTGCCCTGGTTAAAAAAAAAAAAAAAAAAAGGCATATTGAAAACATTTCATTTTTAAAGTTAAAACCATTAACCTAAATAAGTATACAAACTTGAGGAGAAATGAATGCATCCACATTTGACCTTAGCAAGCACCACTCCCACTGCAGTTATGAATATTCTTGCTATCCTTCCCACATATGTTCAGCGGTTTCCAAACTCTAGCCCATTATCAAGCCCACAGCTCCTGAGTGCTTCGGGTTTCATTTTCAAGGTGCAAAACCACTTACCAATTAGGATTCTTCACCTTAAGTGATACAGTTCCCGTCCTGACCTACTTTTTACTTTACTCTTATGTGTGTAATGTAAGCCAAATGGAAGTGTGTGTGCTTAATACATACACAAACACAGCATAAAATTAAAATGAAAAACTCAGAACATTTATCTTACCATATAACATAGTTAATAAAGCAGTCATTTTCTATAAATTGTGCACGTAATATACAGAAGTGTTTGCCTTTCTCTATTTTTTCAAGAAAACAGACAGTAACAATGAAAGGATCCCTTTGTACAGTGAAATATCTCTGCGTAACGATTCCAATTCTTTTATATTTTTGATTTAAGGCAAAGAAATAATGAATAGTTTTAAAAGTCAAACACTACTGTATGGCTTATGGCAAACACCGAGGTCCTTTCCCCACTCCCCCGCTGCTGTTAAGTATTTTACCATTTCTGCTGGTATTTATTTCAATACTCACAAATAGCATGTTTATACTGCCTTGCCTTGATTTTTCAATTTTAGACATTATTTCTTGGTTTGTACAATAAAAGACTAAGATTTGCCACTTAAGTACTACACTTTCCCTCGTCTTCTCAATATTACAATGTTTGGTTAATCAATATGCAGTGTTTGTATTTTAAAGACTATGCATATGCTCTTGCCTGCTGAGACAAATGCATTATATTATCACATTTCTCGACTGTTTAACAATTGTTTTTAGTGAGGTAAACAACTGAATTGTTCTTCCATTCAGTTTTCTGTGTACTGGTCAATAATTTATGCCAAACTCTTCTAAAACAATCTAAGATTCCTCTCAATACAACCATATTAGGAAATCTCTCATTTCCACTCCTTCTGGAAACCTTCCTGGAGCCCTCCGAGCTCCAGTCCATACTGGGTCCGTTGCTGCCTTGGCCTTCTACACAGCTGTCATCTGGGATCTCCTCCCCCATCACCCTGGAGAGTCCCTTTGTCTCTTTCACCTGTGCTGGATCTCCCATTTCCCAAATCTTGCATCCTCTTTCTTGATTTAAGCTCCCATTTGTGGGGAGCAACTGTCTAATAGCATCCTGAGAAAGGGCATAGGGCAGGCACATTTTCTGGGATCCCATATATCTGAAAACATTTATTCCACCTTCATATTTAATTGGAAATAGTCTGGGTGTAGGCCTCCCAGTTTCCACACGGTTACTTTTGAGAAGTCCAACACCATTTTGATTCCTGATCGTTTGTAACTTGCTTTTACCTCTGTGAAAGCCTATACGATCTTCTCTCTCTCCCTTCTGTTCTGAAATTTCTGTGACTCTTTTTTATTCCATTGTTCTAGGTACCCAGTAAAATCTTTTAATCAGGAAATTCTCATGTCCTTTGGATTGAGGCAACAGTTTTTATAATTTCTCCCTTTTATCTATGTTCCTACTACTTTCCATCCTTTTGCCCTAATTGGTTTACTTTCTTGATGATTTACTCAACTTTGTCTTCTAACCTTTCTACTAAGATTTTTTAATTTGTTATAGTTTTTTAAAAATGTGGGGGGAATTTTCTTTTATAAAATGGCACCCTATTCTAATGTAATGCCTCTCGTCTTCTTTCAACTTTCTGAGGATATTGATAAGTGTTTTACAGTTTTCGTCTGTTCTTTATTTCTGCTCACTGCCTTTATTTCTCCAAGTTCCTTTTTCCATTTTCTTTTTGTGTGTGTGTGTCTGTCTTTCATGTCAGAGGTATTCTTCAAATGTCCAATGATCCTTGGATGTCCACTCATATTTAGCAGTCGGTCTCAAAGAACCCACTGGAAGATCGATGTGTGGCAAAAACCTTCACTGTGGGGTGATCAGGTGGGAACCCAGGTTCTACGCCGGGAAACGACCAAACATGAATGTCTGCAAGTATCTCCTCTTGGGCCTGCTTCCTCACAAAGGAAGACTCTAATCTCTTGCTAGGGCCTGGGGGCTGGGGATGGGTGGGTTGGAGGCCTGACAGCGAAAAATTCTAAGGCATTCTTGGAGTCTTACGGCTTAGTGTTCCATAAGGTGCCTCATTGCCATTTCAGCTGTGGCTGGTGTTCCCAGTTCCAGCGGCTCTCTACTTCGCCCTTTCCTTATAGAAAACCTGTGGGGCTTGGGGAGGAGAAGTAAACTGGCAGCATGGGTGGGGAAGGATCTGGAATCTAATGTCTCCTGTGATAGACTTTCAAATGATCCTTTATTTCCCAGCCATATTCCTGCCACCCACGGTATCTGGAGTCTCTAATTTCTAAGCCTTTCCTGGGGGTTCACAGCACAGATCCTCACAAACACTTGGCAAAATAGAGAAAACAGAAACTCCATCAACGTATTAGTCAGAATCAATCAGGCTATGCTGTGGTTAACAAACACCCGAACCCCCAGGCTTAATACAACAAAGGCTGATTCCTCTCTCATAATCCATGTCCGCAGGGACAGCAGGGAGCCCTGCTCATCATGGAGGTCACCTGAGACCCATGCTAATGGAGGCTCTGCATCTTAGGACAACCACCACCATCTTAACCTGAGGCTTCAGGGGAAGATGCCTGCTCTTAGCTGCTCCTGCCTAGAAGCAGCATGGCGCTTCATTGCTCCTGTTTTACTGGTCATGCCTGACTTCTAGGGGGTGCGGAAGTGCAGTGCAGGCCTCCCTGCACTTGAAAGAAGAGACAACTGGAAATTCTGGGGGCACGAATGCCTACCAGAGCCAGTCACCACCTTGGTATTCCAAAATTTGGTTGTTCTCATCTGCTATTGTTTCCTCTGTCTCGTGGTGCTTGTGGCTTTACATATTTTTATTATTTCACTGTCATCTTAGTGTAGCTTTAAGAGGGAGTGGAGATAAACCCTCTTTCAAGCTGCACAACACCCTAAAGTAGCCAACACCCTGCAGTTTACACTGTGTGCTGCTACCATCCATCTCTGATCAGCCATGACTCTGTGCTCTACTTAGAATGACTTTGTTGCCTAAAAAGAAATCGGTAGGCTGTGGACCTTTACAGAGCTGATCATTAACAATATATTTCTAGAACGGAATTGGGAGGCAGTTTTCAAACACATATCTGGAAAAGTGAAAGTCGTTAGTAGAAGCAAAGCACTAATAAGCATTGTTTAAATTTTCAGAAAAACAAATGTTTTCCCTCAGTGCTGAGCATCTAGTATGTGTTCCTAAATCCTTACTAATGAGCAAACCTATTTTCGCATTCTGTACAAGTCATCAGCAGGCAAATGCCAGTTTGTTCCAAGAGAAGAGAAAAACACTAAAATTCTGAGGGAATTAAAAATAGTGGTAAAAGCAGATTTAGTTATCAGCAGTTCTCTCTGGCAAGTGGTAATGCAGGTGTTTTTTATTTGCTTCACTATAGTTTCTGATTGGGCCAAGTTGAGAATGTATTGCTTTTGTGATAAGAACTGCAGGGCCACTTCTCCAGGTCTGCTGATCATAATCACAGTTAAAACCGTATCTGTCCTAATAGGTAAGTCTCAAATCCACAGATCTTACATGGGGAAACTGCCCAGATAATATATATATTTTTCCTTTAAATCAGTTGTTCTTAATCTTTTACATGTTTAAGAATCACAGGGAGAATTTACAAAACCAAAGCAAAAATAACATAACAAAGATAACAAAAATAACAAACAACTGCCCCCCAAAACCCCAAAGCTCCAGATCACTGGACTCTACCTTAGGAATTCTAATTTGGAAAGGAAAGGCAGTAATTACTATTTTTAACAAATAACTCCCAGACAGACTTCAGACCACACTGCTTCTAATAGTGCTTTTCCATTTTCTACAACAGCGTTCATGGCATGAGCATTCAGTAAATATTTTTTGATGCTGAGGTGGAAATCAACAGAATGTATATACTTATGTTTTTTTCCCTCATAATACCATCAAAGAGGTGGTAAATGAAAATCTTTCCCATAAATTAGGCATGATGGATGAAATACAATCCCCAAATTCAAATAGCTTTAAAAATTACTGGCAGAATATTTTAAAACATGGGGTTTTGGTTTTGCTTTGTGATAGCTATCCATAACCCAGTAATCCCTACTCAGCAATTTCTTAGCATCAAGCTGGATTTCTGACTGTGTGGGTATCTAAAGCATCATCCAATATTCTATAATTAATTCTACCTTTGGAATGAAACATCATGCAAGAGAGTTACATTGCTGTTCTAGTTCAAATGAATACAAGCAATTCCCCGGCACTAGCGTAGGCTGTGTTTGCAGTTCACTGTGAGGCTGCGGGGACAACGTGGCTGAGTGGGTCACTTCAAGGAGTTGATGCATGTGAGAAAGCTGAAGGAAGAGGCATCTGGACTTAATGCTCTGCAACTTTTTCTCTGATTGGCTTTCCAAATTTCTAAAAGAATGTGGAACTCAGCCTCTTGCTTGCTCCCTACTTTTGAAAACTTGCTCCATTTCCACTTCATTTGCAAAATGCTTGCTGTGGTCCCTCCCGCCTAGCCAGAAGGAACCTGGAAATAGCTGGAGGTCAAGGGGAAGTCTACATGTGAACAAATCATCGCAGAACTAACTGACCCAATGCTGCCCCCTTGCTGGGGAGGATGCAGGTTCTTTCCAGACCGATTTCCAGCTTTCCTTAAAGGTGTCAGTGATTTCATCAGCTAACAACAAATGTTGTCTGCTACTAAAAAAGGAGGTGACAGATACCTCTCTGACCTGCATAGTCCTTTCAGTATAAGTAAAATGAACAGCTTCCAATAATGGTTTCTCACTTCAAAAGATGTACTGAGAAACAGCCTAGTGCAATCATAAAATGCAGTTCGATGAAATTGAATTTAACCTCTTGACCCTTCTTTTACACCAAGCTCCCATTTTAAATGAAATTGCTTAAAATGTTTTCAAGAGAATGGTAAAGTGAGAGTTGGAGCAGAACGAGAATCTTTATAGCCAGGTAGTGGGGCAAAGGTTAATCTTCTTGATTTATTTTGAATAGATTGTGACACCCAAGCTTGCCATGTTATCAAATTTCTTAGGTATTTCTAAAATGGAAAACAAACTAATGACAGTGACAGCAACAGCTTTCTGTAGCTCTTCACGAAGAAGCACGATTTAGTTTAAAACCAAAAACACGTCTTTTGTGATATGAGAAGGATGGCCTGGTACCATCGGCAGTGAAAATTAAGCTCTTACCGAATGCCACAGTGAGGACCAGGTGGGTGAAAAACTGCAGAAACGTCTGGCATGAAAGGGCTCTGAAATATTTACTCCAAAGATGCCGTACTATCAGTCCCAAACCTGTCAGGGGTTGCTTTAAGGCAATGGTTCGGTACCGGGAACCAGCAGCACCAGCATCACCTGGGAACTTGTTAGTGACAATAGTGAACTTCACCTGAGTCCTGTGATTCTGGACTACAGCAAAAGTTAAGGACGCCTCCACCCCTTGTGTACTGGAAACAGCTTACTACAAAGAACTCCCCTTCCCATATGACTTAGATCTAAGACTCACAAATGCCCCTTTGTTTACTTATGACAAGGCCAGACACAGACCCTCCAAATTCCCGTTCTTTACCTGACAAATGATTAGCTGAACTTCGGATTAATCAGAACAAATTGCTTGTTAACCAATCTTTTGTTAAGCTTCTCCCCTTCCTCCAGGTCCTTGAACTTTAGCTAGTCTACAACTCCTTCTCCACAGCCCCTCCTGGCAATAGGCTGGTCTCAAGTTTAAAACATTTCCTCATCTGCCATACATTCAAGACATGCTTTCCTTCCACTTCCTTACATCTGTCCTTTCTAGCCTTGTTTACTCTTCCCCATAACAGAAACCTCTTTTTGTCTCACCCTAGAGACCCTTGCAGATCTTCCAGAGATTCTCCTATTGCAACAGTTCTCCTCCCCCCATTACAATAGTATCTCCCTCCTTTGCAATACTTTTTTCCAATAGCCTCTCCGTACTCAATCCTGACTTGTTTTTGACGTTAGAAATACAAATTCTCAGGTCCCACCCCAGACGTCTAAGTGAGAAAGAAGGGCAGGGGACGATGAGCCTAGAAATCCATTTCTGAACAAATGTTCCGGAAACAGTTTGAGAACCACCAATTCACAGTAATCCAAGTTCTGATAAGCGCATTCAACACTAACTCCCAGTCCCCTGTGCTTCACTTGCTAAATGCAAGCTATTTTCGAGGCTTATAGTGGCCACATTTTTATCATCTCCACGGACCATTAATCTCATAAAGTAATTTCCCAATGACGAGGCCACACAGCACCCGGCTCCCCTTCTGGCCTCTCGCGCGTGGGGTTGAGCAAGCGCGAACTCGCACGTACTTACATCTCCATCCCCCGGCCTCTGGTCGTCACAATCCCTGGTGGGGCTAATGTCCTGGCGCATAACCCAGATGGGCTCTTTGGGCTCGTCGGGGGTGTAAGGCGAACGGATGGTCCTGGTTTTCACCTCCTCGATGGCCTCCTTGATGTCCTTGATGGCCAGTGAGATGGCATCCCTCTTCTCTTTACTGTACCGCTGCACCGCCTCGCCACCAGCGGTGCCCGCCGCCCGCTGCTGCCCCGCCTGCGCTTGCGGCCCGGGGCTGTT
>NW_006441071.1:17117676-17161556 GCF_000325575.1 Pteropus alecto
TGGGCCCCCGCCCGGGGTGGAGGCGCGCTCCAGGTCCTGCTCGGCCTCCGGCATGTCCTCGGCGGCCTTGTCCAGGCTCTGCGAGCTCATGCTCTGCTTGACCTCGGCTACGATCTGGTCGATGTCCTCCTCTTGCTCGTAGCTGTCCATGCGCGGGTAGGGCGCGAACTCGGCCTCTTTTTCGGGGCTGTCGGACTCGCCATCCGAGCGCTCGTCGTAGTGATGCAGCCGCGCGCCCAGGGCCTCCTGGCGGTACGCGGCCACCTCGTCGCGCTCCTGCTCGTACAGCCGCAGGCCGTCGCGCGCGTCCAGCTCGGGCGCCTCCCCGATCTCCTCGTACACGTGCTCCTGGAGGCCCCCGTAGTCGGCGTAGGGCTCGGCGTAAGGCTCGTCCTCACCGCGGTGGAAGAGCCGGTGCGTGTAGACGTAGCCAGAGTAGGCCGCGTTCATGGCCTCCTCGTGTTCCAGGGAGTGGAAGTGCAGGTGGTTGGGCAGCGCGCGGCGGTGCGTGGCCTCGGCGTGCTCGGCCTCCGCCTGCTCCGTGTACTCCTCGGCCTCGGGCCGGTACTGCACTGCGTACGCGCTCTCATCCTCTGGGTCCTGCGCGCGCTCCGCGTCGTAGCCGTCGCGGGCCGCGGCGATCACATCGCCTTCCGCCGTGTCCGTGTGGTTGTGGAAGCCGCTCTCGGTGCTGGCAGAGCGCGCCAGGCACTCTCCGCGCTCCTCCTCCTCCTGCTGCCCGGGCTGGGCTCCGGGGTCTTCGACGGCGCGCCCCCGCGGGGGGCGGCCCGCATAGCGCTGCTGCTCCTCCTCCACCTCGGGGTGCTCCAGGTCAGCCTCCACCGACTCGTTCACTTCCCCGCCTGCCGCCTCGTCGGTCACTTCCACCTCCGCGGCCCCCTCCAAGTGATTCATGGTGGGCGTCGGGGGCGGCTGGGAGAGAGGCTGGGCCAGCTCACAGCGCTCTCATTTTGCTCCACCTGGCTGGAAAAACAAGAAGGGGAAGAGGGGTGTAAAGTGGCTCAGGTTGTGGTCATGAGCTGAGCATCAAGATAGCTATAAAAACAGCTGCTATTGATCCCCTCTGAATCTGGGTCAGTTAAAAAAATGGTTGCAAATTTAAGCTCAATCTGGCAGCACATAGTTAATTTCTTTGTAGCCTTTATCGTAATTTCTAATTACATACCTACTTGTTTAATTGCTCACTGACTTTCTCCCTTCCCCACGCCTCAGACCGAGAGCCTCTTGAGCATTTTGTTCTCCACCGTGCTTACTATTCAGGTTCCATTTCTGATGCATATGAATAAAGAGTACTACTAAATTGAATGGGCCAAATGACACACTTTCCATCTGCCGAGGGATAAATCTATCTAAACTAGGATCCTAGATAACTTTAGAAACAATTCTTTAAATAAATTTCAAGGGAGAGAAATCTTTAAATGTGTTTGAAGCCATCGCTGTCCATACAAATTAGCCGCTGTTCTGAGGGAGGCTATCAACCACCAATGGGTTCTCGTCCTGTCATTACTGGCTATTACCCTGGACAAGTGGCTTAATTTTCTGGACCTCCACTGTGAGACTGGACTCATTTCCTACAGCAGGATGATAACAGCTGTAACAGGGAAAAGAGATTCCATAGTCAAATAAGCTTGGAAAATGCTGATTTAAAGTTGCCTTTTCATTGTGAATATTCAAGGGGAAGGAGATACAGGATGCAGGAATTCTCAAATTTGTTTGACAAGGAAACATTTTTTTCCCCCCTAGAGGCCAGAGTTCTGACAAATACACTTAAGGAAACACTAACTCGCTCACTTCCCCCATACGCCCTGAATCTAAAATTCTATGAATCACCATTACAGCCAGAACTGATATGGCTGATTCCTTAAAAATATAGGTAGGTCTCTTTACCTATTTCCAGAGGAACTTGTAGCTAGACAATTTGGTCTCCACCTCTCTCAATTCTTCTTATCACAAAATAGTTTTATAGAATAATCGCTGTCCAGTGTATGGAAATAAATCCAAAGGATGTAAAAACAAAAATCAGGCAAAGAGCCCTATGATTTCAAAACACCTGTGGTAAATGGGTTCAAAAATATGTGTAAACTCTTCTCACAGTGTTCTTTTGGAGAGCCCCTGTAACAAGCAGACAGAATGGATGGGAAGTGAACTCTTTAATGTAATCGCAGAAAGCCCTAGGAGGACCAGGGACATCTGATAGACTCTCTAATATTGAGATGCATTACATTCTACATAACTCCCTTCCACAACCACAGCAGTTTCCTTCAAGCACCATGACAATCCTAGTAGTAAAGGAGGCCATTTTGGAGCTACCAAGTTCACCTTCAAACAAAAGTGTCTTTTCCCCCCATTCTTTGCTGAGTCTACCCCTGACGGACAATAATGGTTTCCTCGAGATGATCAATCTTTATTGCTTCCCTACTTGACCATACACATTAGATCCAGTCTCCTTTGAAAAACTGTGGTCTCCTCTCATTAACCCCTGAGAACAGTGACTGTAGACAAGATATAAGAAAGCTTTCCGAAAGCAAGTGTGAGCCTCCATTTAGACTTTGAGTGATGGTTAATGCTCTGAACAGAAGAGGGAAATATCGGTGCTGGGGGCTCCCTGGTTAAGTGTCCTCCAGCGGATCACGGAAAATACAAAACAGATATTCAATACAACACAAGAACAGTCTACCCACATTTCCTTTATAAGGACTCTCTGGAAAAGACAACAGACTAAAAACTACAGTAATGTATAAATCTAAATCTGATGACTACAAAGCAAGCGTTCACAGAGAGGGATACTAAACATACCAACCCCTTCTCCATGTGCTATCGCCCTGCAGGGTGTCAGCTCTGTGTATGATCAGTGTTAGAAATATAACAACCAACATCCAAAGCACTTGAATGCCAACAATTCATGATAACTACATGCAGAACTGACCAAAAGCCTGTTTTCAGTGAAAATAAAAATTTTTATTTTACATGTATTCAAAATAAATTTGTTTATTCTGGGCTAAAATTGGATTTGACCAGCGATCGGTCCCCTGTCAGTGCACTTAATGATTCACAGGAAATGGGATTTCCATGCATGTACATACACTAAATCATGGTAAGGGAAGTTATAAGAAATCCGTTCTTTTGGGGGGAAATACTGTTACCATAATGTAGTTTGGTACAGTGAAGCCTTCTAGTCAGTGCATTCTCCTTACACCCCTGTCCCCAACCCTCAGGGGACTGTTTACACACAGTAGTGTTTATATTTCACTCAATGTCATGGTTTAAGAATACAGTTTGGGTTATGGTATTGGCAACATGTTAATTAATAACAGACATTGAGTTGAGGGATTTCCCTAGGACAAAGGCAATGAGTGACTTTTCAGGATGAAGTTGATGGTGGTGGTCAGACCCATATGAAAAGCCATTTGGAAAGATGAATTAAAATCTTCGAAGGTAACATGGCTTTGCTCCAGGAATTCTACTTATAGAAAACTCAAAGGAAAAAACTCAGATGTGGGCAAAGATGTTTTTCATGGTATTTGCTTAAAAAGCAAAGATTATAAAGACTAACTATTAAGTGCCAACATTTATTAAGTACCAATAAGTACAATGCTAAGCACGTGAGCGTCATATTGCCATCTGGGAAGATGTGGGTTTTTTTGCTGGGTAGCTCTACCTGGATGGAGTTCCCACGGCACTCAGACTGAACCTGCCACAGCTGACAGATCTCATCGTCCCTCCTCACCCCGGCTCCCAAACCTGGCCTGCCATCTGTATTTCCTGTACAGGTGAATGGCACCACCAGACACCGGTCCTCCCCAGCCACAAATCCAGGAATCATTACTGACTTGTATCTTTCCCTCACCTCCTTCCCCAAACTGATGACCAAGTCCATTATCTTAATAACTGTTACATCATCTTCATTGCCACTGCCTGGTCTTGATCCATCTTGCCTACACAACTGTTTCCTTGACTAATTTCTCAGCCCCCTCCGGTCCATCCTCCCCACTGCCAGCCTAAGGATCTTTCCAAAATACAAACCTCAATCCCATAACCCCATTTCTCAAACCCTGCAATGATTCCCCTCTAGTGCTTAGTAAAAATGATTAGCCAACTATATACCAGGTGCTACTAGGTATTTTCTACATAATGACTCATTTACTCCTCACATCAGCCTATGAAGAGAATACTCTTCTATTCCCCTATAGAGAGTATTATCAGCTTACTTAAAAACGAGGAAATGGAAGCATGGTGCCATTAGGTGATTGCCCAGTTCACACACCCAGTAGGGACAGAACCATTAGAACTGGTGTCTGACCCCCCTTTATAGCTTTAGGCACTGGGTGCTTGAGTCCTATTTCTGGCAAACAAAGCCCTTGGGCCACATCACTCTTCAGGGCTCATCTCCACACTTGACCTACACCCTGTATTCTAACACCCCAGAGTCCTGACACTGGACCTAACTGCCTTCCCCATTCTCAGCATGTTTTTTGTCTATCACTTTCTTTGGTGAATCTTTCTTGTTTACCCCAGAGCAAGTTCTTACTTCATGAATGTCTGTTTTATGTCAGCCTCCAGGCAATGTTCCAGGCACTGGGGCAAAGCAGTGACCAAACCAGATAGGTTTCTCTGCTCTCAGGAAGCACCCCATTCTGGTGCATATGGAGGTGAAGGGAAAGGAGAGGACAATAGACAATAATTATGTTAATAAAGAAAGAAGATAACATCAGATAGTGAAAAGGTTTATGAAGAACATAAAAAAGGGTAATGGCATAGAAAGTGAGGAGGAGAGGAAGTTATGTAGATAATGGCCACAAAAAGTGATATTTGAGCTGAGGCCTGAATGATAAAGAAAGAGGCAGCCAAGTAAAGATCTGAGGGCAAGGCCTAGAGGTGAGAAGGAACTTGCTATGTTCGGGTATAGAAATAATGTTTGTGAAATGGCTAAGAGATGGTGTGGTGGGAGATGAGGACACAGAGATGGGGAGGGGCCAGCAGGACAGGGTCCGTACATCAGGGTAGACAGTTGGTATTTTATGTCAAGTGCAGTGGCATGCTATTGGGGAGGGGGTTTAAGCAGGGGAGTGGGTTTAAGCAGGGGAGTTCTATCTATCTATCTACCCCTCTCTTTCTCCCCACTATACTTTGTCTGTCTATCATCTATCTATCTATCTATCTATCTATCTATCTATCTATCTATCTATCTACCTACCTACCTATCCATCCTCTATCTATCTCATTATTATATTATAGTACCTGTCATTCTGAGTAATAATTCTTTAGAAATATAAAGTCTCTGAGAAAAGAAGATCTGTCATTTATCTTTGATTCCCCGGTGCCAAACACACAGGGTACACGGTAGCCAATACATTATTAGTAATTAAAAAGGAAAAAAAAATTTTCTCCCCTAATATCTGGGGACTTCTAGACATTGGCATGCTCAGCCTTTGGAGAAGAACTCATTTCTTCTTTCTATCATGAATCTCTGCTGCCTTTATCCACCCATGCAACCTCATCCACCTTCTGATGTTTTAAGTGCCCAAAGAACTCTTTCCTTCATTTGAGTGTGTTGATCCAGCTGATATTTACTGGACCTGTACCAGGCACCCTGCAAAGCAAAGGAGATACAAAAGTTTCTAAATCATGGTCCCAGCCCTCAAGGGCAGACAACTTCAATAATTAGAACTGGTGATAAGTGCAAAATAGAAATAAGTTCAAGCTACAGAAGGTGCCTAGAGTTAAAACAACAACTGCATCGCCTTTGTGAATCATGCAAGTGCTGCTGTTCTTATAGGTTCTGCATTTCATGAGCTCATGAGCATCCTAGGAACTAAAGCCGAAGAGGGGAGGGCCATCATCCAATCAATGTCCTTGATTATGATCCATGTACCTCTGGAGGCTGAGAGAGTAGGAGTAGGAGCAGGGTGAAGAAAATCTCTCCTGATCTACAAAAGGCTGGATGACCTGGAAAACACAGGCAAGCCAGTCCCCTCTACAGGAGCCCCACACAACACGATGAGGGTTTGGCTGCAGGAGTGAGGGAATCCAGGCTGCCAGTAGTGAAGCACAGGTTGCTTTCTGACCCCTGTTTCTGGAATGTTCTGCAGCCAAACTGGAAAAGTGAACAAAGGGAGGGAACTCCACTGCAGTGCATCATTTAGAAATAACACATTTCTTGATTCAGCAGTTGAATCTGGTATCTCATAATGTTAGCTGAGGCTCCTGTTGGTTTGGGATTAATAGAATGGGAGGCTATAAGTTACTTTGGTTGCCCTATCCTTAAGTAGTCACTGATGAGAATTTCCAATAGACTCCATTTAAACCTATTCAGAAGTAGTTTTAGAAGAGGAGTCTGGCTGAAGACAAAATGCAATATAAAAAAATAACAAAAGGAATTATACCAGGCTGTTAACACAGAAGGTATAGTATGTCAGGGGATGGGGTGAGGGGCGGGGTGAAGGGTGGGGTGGTATTATGCAGGTGCAGAGCAAACACATGAAAGTAGAGGGCTGAAAAGTGGGAAAAGAAGACACTACTAGCCATTCTCTCTCCTAAAGAAACTAGAATGAACAACACGTTCCATTTATATAAGTCTTTATACTTTTGCATTTACTTCTTGTGGACTTAATGAATGTTCCATATCTCCCCCAATGGAGCTGGAAGGATAATCCTATTTCTTGGGACTGAAGCCTGTCCAATTCAACCTGCACACATGTGGGGGAGGGGCTGCTAATGATCCTGAGGCTGTGGCGGCGATACAGTCATTTCCATAGTAACAAACAGTTGTATTTGCCAAACAAGATCATGCATGCCTTGGATGTAGTGCGTGTGTACACACATACACACACAATTAGCACAGGCTGGGAGATTATGGTTCTCATTAAAAAAAAAAAAAGGTGACAGAATAAGGATAAGAATATGCAGAAATATGTTTTCTTTCCATGAGGTAGATCAATTGTGAAAACCCTATAGGGAATGCAAAAGACATCAGAGACCTCACTCGAATCATCAGCTCTTTGAAAAACAATGCATCTATTAACAAAAGTAACATAGAAGACAGAAAAAAACAAACAAACAACTAGAGTTCATTAAAGCTTAATCTCCTTTGATTCATTTGGAAATTAAATTTAGTGCTACTGGGAGCCCAGATGGATATAGAACACATATTTCTTCTTCCTAAAATAATTTCCTGTTTAAATAGACTCACAGGGTCAGAAAAACCCTCCTCACACACAGCATCTTGCCTCAGCAAAATGTTTTGTTTCCCCGGATATCCTTGTGCCTGAAACTGGAAAGCATGGCTTGGCAGATGGTATTGGTAGTGGTTTCAGAGTGAGCTGAGTATGTGAACCCAAGGAAACTTGCTGAATGGCTAGATGTTGACCGAGTGAGGTGTCCGTAGTTGGACTTCAGGGCTGTGTCCTTGACCCTACCTGACATAGAGGAAGACATGTGAGCTGGACATCTTCAGTTTCCCTGTCCAGGTGCACTCTACACCTTTTCCACTTTGCTCAGTGCCCTGCAAGATTGGCCTCTTTGGGCTGTATCAATAGCTCCCTGTTCCTCTAACTTCTATTTGGGTTTGGCCAATGGGGAGCTCCAGTGGGACATCAGAGAGAGGAAGGAGTCTGAGGTTGGGATATTTATTCTCCCAGGTCCCTTCCTATAAGATTGTCTCAGGCTGCTAATGTCCCTCGTCTGAAGGGCACAGCCCCTGTCAGGTAGCAGTATCCACAGGGTTTCACCTGATGGCTCCTTTCCCTTCCCTTCAGGTTTATGGGTAGCAGGGGTGGTGCAACCCCACAAACGCCACACCTTTGTACACAGTCCCTCTATCCAACTCTCGCTTTCTCTGCATGTTAACTAATTTGCGTGCCCAGTCTATTTCCTGATGGGACCCTAACTGATACCAAAGCTGTAATTGTCATGTTAGTAGATGACAAAAAAATCAATAATTAATCCAATTAGAGACAAGTGTAAATCAACAAATAAGAAAAGGCTATAGTAAAAACTGTGAAGGTGGCACCCGAAGGGGAAATACTGCACTAGGCTCTGCTGTGTCCTCCCAGGCCCTCTCTAGAGGCTCCAAGGCATTCAAGGAATTGATAGAGGAAATCCACATAGGAAGCATGATGGGTGTAAAATCCTGCCTGCCTGTGTCTCAGCCTCTCCTTCTTTCTTCTGCCAAGGGGAGAGGTCACTTGACCACCTACTGCCCACTCAGTCCATCAACTGCAGGCTCAGCCTGTTTCCAGTCTCTACCCAACTGTAATTTTAGACCTAGCTTTGGCCACCCCTCAAGGATTAGGATCAGAACTACCCAGTGATTTGCGCTCTCCCGCTTCGGACAGACTGCTCCACCATCTTGGCTGCCTCACCATCTTGGCTAGCGCATTTTCTGAAAAAAATGGGTACTCGTTGGTGGTTGCCATTTCTCTTAAAGATGGTAGATAGCCTGCTGGACTAAACTGTTGTCCATACGTGCAGTTGAATTTGCCTTCTAGCACATGCTCAACACGGGTAGGTGGGTCCTGGCCCTTTCAACAAGCCTAGGTAAACTCTATACTTATATGTTTCAAGGCCACTGCTTTTGCTCAAAACACCATGGGTACTCCCTTATTGAAACAGCTTTCAAAGTTAATTTATGAAAATTTTAAATTACCAGCAAATCATTCTTAATATTCTATAGTCAAGTTTAGTCATATTTGCTTTTTGGCCTCAAAAAGATTATCTCTCAACTTACTTACAAGAGTTGGCCATAAACTGTACTCGATATTCTTCAAGGATCAAATCTATCCCTAAAAGATCACCTTATCATCCGCTACATCTAGTGAGGTATTGTATTGGTTAAGGAGACAGGTGTGGGCAACAGACTGCCTAAATTTGCATCCTGGTTTCATCACTTACTAGCTCTTTGATAACTTATGGCAAACATTCCAATTTTATCATTTTTAAAATGTAGATAATAATAGTACCCACATCACAGGATTATTGGATAATGCAAGTTAACATATATAAAGTACTTAAAACAGAGTCTGATATATGTGTTATTTAGTATTCATTAGTGCATTTTCTACATGTACCACAATTAGTATTTAATAGATATAGTTAACATAGTATTTAAAAAGAAAAAATTAAAACAATGTTAATATAAATGGTTTGAGCACATGGTACATTTATTAATATTATCTTTTCCCAAATAAGGTTATGTAAAGACAGAAAACAAGCATTTAAGCTACATTTAATCTGGCTGGGTATAAATAAATCCATCAAATAATAACCACAAACCCTGTGCTATGAGTTGGCCAATATATGTGGCACTTTACATACTGTGTTTCCAACCCTCGCAGCAGTCCCTATAGGAATTATTATCTCCAATTGGTAATTTTCAAGCAGAAGCTCAAACAGCTTAAACAACTTGTCCAAGGTCACTCAGAGCTGAAAGGGGTGGAGGTAGGCCCATCTGGCTCTTACTGTTCATGTTCTTGCTATTACATTTCACAGAGCCCATAAAGTGATGAGATTGATTTTTTAAGCAAACATCTAAATTGGTGTAATCCCTTTTAGAAGTCACCTTGGCAGACTCTACACTTACGTATTCCAAGGGCACTGCCTTCGCTCAAAACACTTGGGCCACTCCTATATTGGAACTGATTTCAAAGTTAATTCAAGGGTTTTGAAGCTACCAGCAAATCATTTTCAATTTTTTATAGTCATATTTAGTCAGATTTGATTTTTTAACCTCAAAGGGTATCATCCAATTTTATCACTTACCTTGTTTATAAGATTTGGCTGCAAATGCTCTTTGATGTTCCCCAAATATCAAATTTATCCCCAAAGGATGAAGATGTACAATAGCCAAGATTATTAAAAAGACTGGGTTGAGCTCTGAAGTCAATTCCAAAAGAGGGCTTTAAAAATTGTTTTGGCCAATGGCCACATCTTTAACATAAGCTTTTATCCTTTCAGAGTCAACAGAGGGATAGAGGCCATTTGGATGAACACATTCTTGGGTCATTACTACAAAATCAGGCTCATTACTTTCATCCACCTTGAAAGCTGTGTAATTGTGGCTAACATTAACCAGGCAGGAAAATTAATTCCACCACTTGTGTTAATTCAGACGTGCCAACCCGAAAGCTCTGATCATAACTTAGCCTTTGATTAAAGAGAAATTCTGAATTTATGCAGATTTCCTTATTGTCTAGTCTTCGTCCAGCACTTTAACAATCAAATCATTCATTTATCATTCTGATTCCAATAAAATACATGAAATAAGTTTAAGGCACCTATGGAAACTCAGAGGGGAAAATTTTCAAATTTTATAGAAAACTCAAGGAAATTCTCTGGACATCAAAACCAGTTAAAAGTCTATCTGAAAATTTCTGAAATGCCTCTGATATAAAATCGAACATATCTGCATAGTCCCTATTTATTGAGGGTTACACAAACTTGGCATTTTTTTCTTTTTCTTTTTTTGGCTTTTTTTTCCCTTTAACTCATCTTTTCCTTTAAATCTTTTTTTTTCTTTAAATCTTTTTCTTTATGCCCCCACACAGCTTCCTTTCCTCACCCCACTCCATTTATTATCTCTGTTGCTCCATTTAATACCCTCAGTTTGGGGTATTAAATCACCAGTTACTATCAATCTGAACCATTTTCCTGATATTTCTATTATATAGAAAGCCATCTACCACAGTATTATAGTGTTAAAGATAGTAAATCTCTAAAATCAGTTCAGCTGTTAGTTTTCAGAGGCTCATTACTTCATACCGCAAAAGGAGATGGAAATGGGAATATTAGGATAAGGATGAATTGAACACTAATTCATTAAAATGTACTGTTTCCTTTGAGACCACATCACCTCAAATTTACTGCTATTGTTACTTTTACAAATTATTTGGCTCATTAGGAAGTCAGTTAACTTGTTTCTTTCTATTCCCTCAAGTTTTCTGTAGCTTCCTCTAGCATTTTCCTCTTCAAATCCATACCAGAGTGTCAGCCACGACCCTAATTATGAAGCTTCAATTTAAATTACTGTTTCCAAGCTTCTTTTTATTCACAGGTCCAGAAAGCAGCATAGGGTATGCTGATGATAGTTCTCAAATGTTTTTTTTCAGTTATGCTTCAAATCTGCAATGCAAAGGCTACACTAGATGATTAAAAACAGCCATTTCTCAAAAGGTTCGTTCCCTGACAATTCGGCTCCACAACTCCTAAAGAACAAAATCTATTAAGCAACTATTAGGTAGCAACATTCGTGATGACTTGAATTTGAATTTGATGAGCCAGAAATTCCATATTGATTCGAAGCCTCCCACGACTGTCAACTCTCTCAATTCAGTTATGTTAGTAAAACATTAACAGGGAATGAAACAAGAAAATGACTTTTTCTTAAACAGGATGCATGGACGGACTGGAAATTATTAAGAGTTCCTTGGACATGCTGACTAGAATGTAAAGAGAAAGGGTATCTGCACTCTACACCCTTCTTCTAGTTAACTAATTCCAAATAGGCTCCAAATATAGTCTAGGAAAAATCAAAAATGGGTTTCTAGGACCCAGAACTTTTCAGTCACCCCAAAGGAAGGCATCTCCAAAATAAATCTTTTTATTTACTTTAATAATAAGTAGTTGTTGCTTTTACTGAAGATTGCTTAGTGAAGACTGAGGTGAGAGATTGCATTGCACATCATGCCATTATCCTCCATAAAAACCCCATTGGTAAAAATTCCCCGCATCTTCCTTTCAATCATCAGCCACAGGGCTTCCCTCTCTCACGAACCTTTCCCAACAGTCTCAAGTCTTCATGGTCCTTGTCCCTTCCTTCTGGATCATCACAGTGCAGTAGAAATACAATGCAAACCATATATGTAATTTAAATATTTCTGGTAGTCACATTGAGCAAAGTAAAGACAGTACAATTAATTTTAGTATTATACAGTTGACCCTTGAACAACATGGGTTTGAACTGTGTGGGTCCACTTACACACGGAGGTTTCTCAATAAGTATGTACAGTACCATAAATGTATTTTCTCTTCCTTATGATTTTTTAAATAACACTTTCTTTTCACTAGCTTACTTTAAGAATACAGTATATAATACATATAACATACAATATATGGGTTGACCGTTTATGTTATTGGTAAGGCTTTCAGTCAACGGGAGGCTATTAGTAGTTAAGTTTTGGGGGCATCAAAAGCTATATATAGATTTTTGACTGCATGGGGAGTCAGCAGCCCTAAATCTTGCGTTGTTCAAGTGTCACTGTATTTTATTTTACCAATATATCATCTCAACATATGATGACATATTATCATCTCAATATATGATCAATATAAACAATTATTACTGAGATAGTTTCCATTCTCTTTTCTACTAAATCATCAAAATCCAATGTGAATTTTACACTTACAGCACAGCACTAGCCACATTTGAAGTGCTCAATATCCATATGTGGTTAGTGGTTATCAGATTGGACAGTACAGGTCTAGATTTTCCTTTCGGGATTCCCAAACTCTCTCCTTTTCTTCTGTACAACAATTTAGCTGTGTTCAAGCTCTTACAAAAGTATGTAGCATCACCCTCTGTCATCCTGTTTGACCCTCCAGTTATCAGAATGTTTCCTCCAAATAACAAGAGATTATGAATAACAAATAAATGAATGAGTGAAAAGGCTGGCTGTTGCCATGACCCAGAGCCAAGTCCTGTAATGTCTGGTTAGCAGGCTCCCAAGGGGATTGTTCCCATATTCCTCTCTCCCCCAATCTTCATCATTTTCCTTTAATTTCAGATCTCTTCGGACCTTGAGTCCAGGGTCACTGTCCCTGCTCCTTTCCCCTCTCCATTACCTCCAGCTTTGCCCTCCTTTTTCCCTCTGTCCCCCTCACCGATAACCCACACGCTCATGGCTACTGTTACCCTCCAGCTCCTGCCCTTCAGTACCCGGAGTTACTGCTGCAGAGAATAGCAGAAATTGTTCTAAGATTCCTCAAACAATGAGGCTATGGGGAAGCCAGGTGAATTAAGAGCAGAGAGGACCCTTTTCTGTCACCTACAGGAGGGGTGGGAAGCGGGAAGAGATAGCAAGGGACTGGGGTATCGAATCAGAGGCAGTACAGCATAATGGTTAAACACACATAGAGAATCAGATTGCCTGGTTTCAAATTCACTTCCAACGCTCACTAGCTACATGACCTTGGTCAAGCTGTTTAACCTTACTGCACCTCAGTTTCCTCTTTTCTAAATGGGGGTAATAATAGCACCCACCTTATAGGGTTATTGAAGAATTAAATGAGATAATATAGCACTAAGAACAATAAAAAAATACACCGTCAGCCTTAGAATGTACAACACCAAGAGTAAACCCTAATGAGAACTATGGACTTTGGGTGATAATGAAGTGTCAATGCAGGTTCATCAATTGTAATAAATGTACCACTGGTGGTGCAGGATGCTGATAGTGGGGGAGACCGTGCATGTGTGGGACAGGAGACATGTGGGAACTCCCTGTACTTTCCACTGAATTTTGCTGTGCACCGAAAACTGCTCTAAAAAGACAGTATATGAAAAAAATTCTGTTATTGAAATATATATTTATGTATGTATTTAAAATATACTTCATATAATGCATGATATATATAATATATATTATAAGTTAAAATATAGACATATAAATATATATTATATAAATATTATATGTATAAATAAATATATTTAAATATATTCTATATGATGTCAATATATGTTATATTATATATGGCTATATAAATATATACTTATATCTTCTTATTATTAAAACATGCAAGTGAGGTTGCTGCACTTTAAAAAAACTACCTCTCTACTCCTCACTAGAGTTTAAATGACATGTGGGTTGGCCACATTCAGTCACTGTCCTGTCACTGTCCCAGTTCTAAGACCCAATGAATCCAGGTGGGGGTGGCAGGCATCTGACTGGCACAGAGAGTCTGACTCAGAGGCCCACGTGTATGTAACTGCTATTCCTGGAGCCTCCAATCAAGCCGGTGTCCACTCTGGGCGTCGGGCTTGCAAAATGCCTGCTCAGACACTAGTAGTGCTTGGCTCACATCCGCCACTGTGACTTCCCAGCACGCTGCAACCAAGCCTCATTCTTTCAACGTGCACTTTGGTGAGCTGTGGAGATGTTCTGATTGCCCGCCTCACAGCTGATTGCTGCAGCTTACAATACTAACCTCTCTGACCCTGTGTTACTCACACCCATCCGGCTCCAACTCAGGAAAATCATACCTGTGAGCAGGAAAGCTGTTCACATCCCTTGATTTGTAATCATAAATTCTTATCACCTTTCCTCATCTATAAGATGGGTCAATGAGAGATTATTTGAAAGTATTGACAAAAATTATCACTCTGAGAAATTTATGTATACATTCATATACAAGTGTATGAAAAGACTTATATACAACTCTATTTAAATTGCTAAAGCATAGTTTGTGTTCACAATAAATTGGAAACAATTAAAATGTCCATTATTATAAAACTGGCAAAATAAATTACAGAAGTTTATCAAACACAAAAAGGATGATCTTTATGTACAAATACTAAAAAGAACTCCCTGGTATATTAAATTAAAACAAGGTTAGAACACTGTGTAATAAATATTGTCACATATGTAGAAGAGAGGGAAAAGAATGTATATGTGTAAAAATCTCTGAAATGACAAAAAACTAATAACCAGTAGATATTTCTTTTGGAGAGGAGGGTGCGGAATGGGAATTGGTCACATGAGGGAACTAGGGTAGAACAGGAGCTTTTCACCATCTGCCTTTTTGTACTTTTTGATGTTTGAACTGTGGACCTATTTTTTAAAAAACTAAATATATAATGAAAATAATAACCTGTTCTCCCTACTTTATAGGGATGATGACTGCTTTATGAACTGTAAAGTGCCTGGGAAATTTATCACCTTTCTTGTTGAAGTGGGCTTTGTGGTAGGGCCGATGAGCTGAATCTCTGCAAAACCTTTCTCTTCTATTACCAATGGAAGTTTCTCACCACGTATCAGGTTTCTGGCTGCTATGCTGTTACTCAACCTCTGTTTCTCGTTGAGCTTTGATATTCAAGAGTGATGTCTCAGTTGACAGATTGCAGGGGTGGGAGTGATGGAAAGGACTTTAAGAATTGCTATAGGTATGTGGGAACTTCTAGTCCAGACCGTGGTCACTCAGATCTGTACCACAGAAACTCAATTATTATCAGTTTGCTGATAGAATTATCAAGCAACAAAAAATTTAGAACTGAAGGGTTGGCAAAGCCTAACAAATCTCTCGTTTTACAGATAAGGACACCAGTGAGAGGAGAGGTTACATGGCTTGTTCAAAGTCACACGTGTTAATAAAGCTAGCACCAGGGCCCAACATGTTGCCTGTTCTCTTTTCATACCTCCTTCCACTGTTCCGCCGTAATGCCAATTTATGCATTTACAAAAAGGATATGCAACCTAGTTATAAGAGACAGATCTATTAAATGAAAGAAAATAATTATGAAAAGATGCATGGTTAAATGATATCGGAGCAGGGGAAAGGAATTAAAAATATTTAAACAACTCAAAGCTAATCTGACTTATATACCATCCTTTCTACCCAGAGGACACCTGAATTTCCAGTGTCCAGAATGCACATGCCCTTTCTGAGGAGAAGGCAAGGGGTACATGCCATTTATACACGGCTATTTGGATACAAAATCAGGCAGGAATGGTTTGTTGACACCAAAAATTTATGTTCACCCTCCATAAGGTAGAACTGTCACCAAGAAAACTATATTTCCAAAGCCATCCTCACATGCAGATGATGTCAAGACTAGTTTTCTCCACGGGAATGAAAGTGGAAGTGAGGATGTCCTTTCTGAGCCAGGTCATTTAAGAAGTTAGAGTTTGTCTTTTCATGCTCTCTGATTAAATGCAGAAGAGTCTGAGACCTGCAGGATATCAGAATCACAAGAAAGAAACGGCCTGTATCCCTGAATCAACCACATGGAGGAAAACTGACTACTGAACAGAAATTACCCATACTGGACTGCCACTGTTAGTAAATGAACTTTTAATGTGCTACTACAATAAAATTGTGGAGCTTGTTTATGTTATTCTAATCAATCAGTGAATGAGAACATTTCAGTAGGGCCTTGAAACAAGTCATTACTCTCAGCTTTAAAAAAGAATCACTGAGTAAAAATATACTGTTTCTCTTTTTAGTTCTTCTAGGAGTTACCTCCATAACGCTACACAATATGTCACAATTTACTGACTTAATTTAGGCAATATCTATAGATTTCCTACTATGAAAGTAATGAAAGATAAGAATTTAGCTCACTTAGTCTCTTTTTCCTTCCGTCTCCCAATGTTGAATAATTATATTTTATTGGTTACATTTATAATTTTAAATACTAGCTTTAAAAAAAAAATCTATTTTTTAGAGTAGTTTTAGCTTTACAACAAAATTGAGAGGTACAGTGATATCCCACCTAGGCCCTGCTCCAAATCATGCATAGTCTCCTCCATTATCAACATCACTCACCAGAACAGTACAATTTTTATATTTTGTATCTGGCTTTAAAGTGCTTTGATTCTGCCCTTACACTCAATTGATCATTGGGCATAGAATTCTAAGTTAAAATAATTTTTTTCGTATAGTGAAGTAATCATTCTTTGAGCTCTAGCCTGTGTATGTGCATATGAATTACCCGGAGATCTTGCTAAAAATGCAGATTTTGACTGGTGGGTCTGGGAAGGGGCCTGAGATTCTGCATTTCTAATAAGCCCCCAGATGATGATCCTGCTGCTGGTCTGAGGACCATGCTTGAGTAGGGTTTCTAGCACTCAACGCTACTGATGAGAAGTCTGCTATTAGCCTAAATCATATCCTTTTGTAGTTTTTTCTCTCTGGTATCTTTCAACATATTGTTCTTCTTATTAATGTTTGGAGGATGAGGCTTTAAATATTTTATTAATCATTGCCTCTGCAGTTAGTAGGCCATTTCAACCTGAAGATCTGTGTCTTTCTTCAGTTTTGGGGACTGTTCTATCATTTCCTTGATAATTTCCTTCCTTTTCCCCTGCCATTTTCTCTGGCTCTACTGTCTGAGACTGCTATTAGTCAGATGTTGGAGCCTTTTCTTTTTCCAGCTTTATTGAGATATAATTGACATGTAACATTGTATAAGCTTAAGGTGTTCACATGCTGATTTGGTGCACATATATATTTCAAAATCATTACCACTACAGTGTTAGCTAACGCCTTCACCATGTCATATTATTAATCATTTCTTTTTTTTTTCTACTCTCTTGGCAACTTTCAAGTATATAATACAGTATTATTAACTATAATCACCATGCTGTACACTAGATCCCCAGAATTATTCATCTTATAAATAAAAGTTTGTTCCTTTTGACCAACATCTCCCTACTTCCTACACTCCCTAGTCACTAGTAACAACCATTCTAATGTTTCTATGAGTTTGCCTTTTTTAGATTCCACATGTAAGTCATATCATATAGTTTGTCTTTCTCTGTCTGACTTATCTCACTTAGCATAATGCCCTCAAAGTCCACCCATGTTGCTACAAATGGCAGGACTTCCTTCTTTCTCATGGCTGAATGTATCATATTGTCTTGATCCATTAATTCACTGATGGACACTGAGGTTGTTTCCATGTTTTGGCTACTGTGAATAATGCTTCAATGAACACGGGAATACAGCTATCTTTTCGAGATCCTGTTTTTATTTCCTTTGGATATATACCCAGAAGTAGAATTGCTGGATCATATGGTAGTTCTATTTTTAATTTTTGAGGAGCTTCTATGCTGTTTTCCATCATGGCTGTATTAGAGCTTCTGAACTGGTCCTCTACTTCTCCTCTCTTTTCTCTCCTGTTTCCACTTCTTTCTCTTTTTGCTCTATGTTCTATTAAATTTCCTCATCTTATTTTCCCCCAAGCCCTTCTATTGAATTTTTGGACAGCCTACCTTTAATCTCTAAGAGCTCTTTCTTTTCCTATTATCTGATTTCCTGTCAGTTTTAAATGCATGTTGTAAGTTCTTAGATTTCTCTGAACATACAAATGAGAGCTGCTGTTTGTTTGTTTGAAGTTTCCTGGATTTCTTTGCTTCTTCTGGGGTCAGTTTTTCTGTTACTCTTGGCCTTTCTCTTTCATGCTGCTATATCCCTTAATATATTTGGTGATTCCTGTCTGTTCATGTTTAAGAATAAAGGATTAGGTAGCTGGTGCGAATTTTCTTTGATGTTATACAAGATTGTTTCTCCTAATTTACTTTGTTTAATGATGTCAACATACGCATTGTTTATATTAACCATTTTCCTAATAATGATTATTAGGTTATTTCCATATTTTTTATACGGCATTTCAATAAACATTCTCATAGATATATATATACACATAAAATGGGCTGATATGTTATTTCTATGGAATAAAGTCCTAAAAGTGAGATTGCTGGTTGAAGGTAATATGTATTATAAAACAACTTTTTATTATGGAAAATTTCAAACATATGGAAAGCCAGAGAGAATAGTGTAATTATTCTCTTAATTTGATTGAGAGGATGCAAACACTTGCGGACATGATAAAGGCTAGTCTTGATGCATCCATATCCCTACCTACTTGTGCCCTCCTCTTAGATTATGTTGGAGCGAAGCCAGACTCCAAGTCACATCGTCCAAACTAAAGCAGGTCCAGATTTTAATAGATACTTCCAGGTGCCTCCCCCTAAGTCTTAATAATTCCTTTCAACTCCACGGAATTTCTATTTCTCTACATGTTGCCATGGATATATTTTTCTTTCTTTTGCTTCTGGGTTTGGGGGGCGTTGAGGGGGGGAGCGGGCAGGAAACAATAAGTATTCTTCTCTTCCTTTCCTAAGTTTCGAACCAGCAAAAAGATAATTACAGGAGCCATACAAATGGAGATTTAAAAAGATCATTTGAAAAGCTGGGTTGGATGATTTGCCTTTTATATTTTAGCTAAACCATCTTACTAATACTTTACTTCTGCATTAGATAGATGTACTGTGCCTAGTCACTGGGACATCGGTAAACCACAGGTGTTCCTCACAGATATCAGGCCTGCCTGAGGAAGCCTAGCCAAATGGCACCAACCTAACACACTCAGTTTCCTTTCCCAAATTCACACAACAGTCCTTCTCTTCTGGAGAGCGGTAGGGAGAAGGGCCACAAGTATAATTCCACAATGAGTCATGAGGCAGGGAAGCAGGCATTATCAATGTATTTCATTTTCGCTAATCTGATAATTGATGTTTTACTTTGAGTTTCCCTGACAGTGAATAAGGTGACCTCTTTTTCATAGGCTTGTTGGCCATTGAATTTCCATTTTCAGTGACCTGCATGATTTTCTTTCAAGTCTTTCTTATCCATGTGTAGGAGGTTTTTAAATATTAAGGATAGTATTAACTTTGATGTTCACACTGTTGCAAATGTCTTCTCTCAGTGTATCACTTGTCTTGATTTACAGTTACTCTTTCCATAGACTTCCATGTATTTAGTAGCGCTCCTCAGCAAATTTGTTGTTGTGATGAAACAGAATCTCTGGCATTCCAGGTTTATTGAAAATAGTGTATAAGCCCATTGAAAAAGGATGAAGCCTTTTATTATTATTATTAATGCAGTAAAGAAGCATATTAGCAATTGTAACCGCACGAGAACTTCATTTCTTTAGTATGTATTTTTCTTTAATTTGAACTAGCTTTGTTTAGACTGCTAGAACTATGACTCAACTGCATTCTTTCCACTAGAACCTCCTACTGGTATATATACTATATGTCCATGCCTTTTAATCATTAAGCTTTTAGGATATTAGATTCTGGTCAGTATCAAACTCAGATCTATCAACTATGACCAAGATACAACACACCTGAAATAGAATAAGGTTTTTGTCAAACAAAGATAACACCTTGGCCTCAATTATGTTTCAGCTTCAGACTCATGAAAGTGGAAGGCCCCACGGACCGCATCCCCTGGAAACCGGACCAAACAATGCCATGGCTGACATCAGGATCTGATATCGTGATCAACTGCTCCCTGCCTTAGCCCCAACCAATCAGTAGAGCTCATGGCCCTAGCTCCTATAGTAACCATGATTAATGATTTTTCCCTTACATAACCCAGGCACCAGAGGCCATTGGAGAGCCAGGTTTTTGAGAGCCCTAGCTCACCTGTGTCTCTGGGCTTGGCACCATCTCCTTGAATAAATCTTCACTGTAAACTTCTTCGCTGTAAAATCCTGCTTCTGTCTTTTTTTCTTTTTCTTTTTTTTCTTGGCTTGGATGCACACAGGTAAGTGGATCCTCTGAGTCTGTGGTAACATTTTTACCCTTTTTTCCTTGGTTGACAAGGGTAGTCTCATTAAACTCCATTAATAGTTCCCCAGCCTATCCATATGTGATCTGGTCACTTACATGGGCAGAAAATTATAAAATCAATTTAAACACTTTGGGAAGTGAATGAAGTCACTTCAAAATGATTTTAATCTACTGCTCTAATTGCACTTGAAGTGCCTGTACACATTTCTCCCAATTTTAGATTCTAATTAGGGGTTGACATCTTTAAAATACCTTGGTGATATACCGTGGAGGAGGTAGGAAGACTTGCTGATTTTCTCTTTCTAATCTGTAAGTGAAAGGATTTGCTTTTATCCTAAATCTATGGAATTTAAGGATAAGAAAGGCACTTAGAGCTTTCCTGATCCAACCTTCCCATTTGTTTATGAGAAGAGGAACTAAAATGGCAGTTTCACCTCTCTAGGAACCATCTCTACCTTCCTTTCCCACCACCTACTCTAGGTCAAGGGTCTGTGTTATTCATCTCTGTAGTCTTCACACCCAGCACATAGTAGGACCTCAAAGAAGTTTGTTGAATGGGGTGAGTTTCTCAAGGTTACACAGCTGGTGTCAAAACCGCACTGACTCCTGATCCAGGACTCCTTACTCTACCATAAACCGTACAGACTCTGGATAAGAAAGACCCAAGTTAGAATCCTGGCTCGGCCACACACAAGATGGGGTCCCCTGAGCACGGTTATTACCCAGTCTGATCCTGTCCCTTGCTTTCTCCTTTCTCTTCTGTTCTGTTGTAAACCCATTCTAGTGGGCTCTCATCCCTACCACTCTACTGAGTCAGCTTTTGTCCAGGTTACCAGCAGTTCCCTACTGCACAGTTTGGCAGTCATTGGACTTGAATGTGGGCATTTGATACAGCTGGTCACACCCTCTTTCTCTAAGTACTGTTCTCTCCTGGATTCCAGGACACCATTTTCTCTGGTTCCCCATCCCTGGCTGCTCCTTTTTATCTCCCAGGCCCTCCACATTGCAAAGCTCAGTCCTTGGACCCTTCCCCTCACCATCTACACTACCCCCTCAGGTGATCTCATGCAGACTCAAGGCTTATAAACGATCTACACAATGACAATTCCCAGATTTGTATTTCCAGCTCAGAACACTTCCCTGAACTCTTCTCAACACTGTCTGCCTTCTTGACATCTTGCCTTGGATATCTGACAGGTACCTTGAAATCACGTCTAAGGATGAACTTCTGATTTCTCTTAAACCTGTTCCTTCCACAGTCTTCCTCATAGCCCCTCTTGGCGTTGCCCTTAAATTCTTACTCTCATATCTTATATCAAACCTGTCAGCAACTCTTGTCCTTTCTACCTTCAAAGCAGACCAAGAACAAATCAAGTACTTCTAACTCCCTCCACTGCAACTATCGCCAGTCTTACCTGGACCATTTCAACAGCTTCCTACCTGGTCTCCAGGCTTCCACAGTCCTGCCAAAATGCAAGTTAGATCATGACTCTCCTCCAGTGATTTCCTGTCTTCCGCTAAGGGAAACCCCAAATCCTTATGATGACCTATGCACCTCACCCAACCTAGTCCCCACTACGACCTCAACTCCCACATTCCCCTCGGCTAACCTATGCTCAGCCACACTAACATCCTTGTTATTCCAAAAATGCCTTCACACTCTCTGTTCCCTCTGTCTAGAGTGCTCATACCCCAGATAGTCACATGGCTTATTCGTGTCATTTCCTCATGTTCCACTTCAAGTGCCACCTTACAAGAGCGTGGCACTTGAAGTGATGATCTATCTAAAATAGCAGTCCCCATCTCTACCTGCTTACCTTACTTTATTTTTTTCTTCTTTTCTTATGATTTAATATTACTAGATTTCTTACTTTTTTTCTTATTTCTTCATAGCACTTTTCACCTGACATATTACATATTTTTTATCTTCCTCCCCCACAACTACTATGTTCCCAGTGTCTGGAAAAGTGTATAATAATTAACAGGTACCCAATGCATAGTTTTAAGTGAATGAATGAATAAGCCTCTATTTAGTAAGGACTAAATTAATGTATGTAAAGCACTTAAAGAGTACAATGTGAATTACTCAATAAATTAGTAATAAAACGTAGAATAAAGGGGGAAAGTTTGACAGTACATGTTCCCAACAGAAAAGTCAATTTATTAATAAGCATGCTAACTTTTATTTTCTTTTTAGCTCCAAATTAGAGTACGTTGCTTGAGACCAATATGATCCCTGATCCCTGGGACAATCCCAGTTTATACTTAAAAAATTACTTTTATAAAATATAATTTTATTTTTGGAAATAGTTAAAAATATATATCTATTTATAATAAAACTGATTAATATGTATGTCCAAAATTATATAATTTTTAAATATTAAGACTTTTTTAGAGTAGCTTTAGGTTCACAGCAAAATCGAGCAGAAAGTATGTGCAATTACCATTTATCCCCCTTCCTCTGCCCATTTACATCTCCCACCAGTGTTACAATTGATGAATCTACATAGAAACATCATTATCACCCAAAGTCCATGGTTGATATTAGGGATTTGTTTTGTTTTGTTTGGTGTGTGTGTGTGGTACACATTTTGATGTACACATTTTGATAAATGTATAATCACATGTATCTACCATTATAGTATCATACAAAATAGCTTCGCTGCCCCCCAAAATTCTGTGTTCTATGTAGTCATCCTTCCCTCCCTCCAATTCCTGGCCAACACTGATCTTTTTACTATCTTCATCATTTTGCCTTTTGTAGAATGTCATATAGTTGGAATCATACAGTACGTAATCTTTTCAAATTGGCTTTTTTCACTTAGTAATATGCATTTAAGTTTCCTCCATGTCTTTTCATGGATTACTGGCTCATTTCTTTTTAACACTAAAAATTATTCCATTGTCTAGATGTACCAGTTTATTTATTCGTTCACCTACTGAAGGACATCTTGGTTGCTTCCACTTCTGGCAATTATAAATAAAGCTGTTATAAACATCCATGTTCATATTTTTGTGTGAACGCAAGCTTTCAACTCCTTTGGGCAAATATCAAGGAACACGATTGCTAGATCACATGTATGGTGAGAAGATGTTCAGTTTTATTAAGAAACTGCTAAACTGTCTTCCAAGAAAACTTATGCCATTTTAATTACGCTTAGTGTCTCCTTTTGTTATCAAAATTGTCCAAATTTGGGCGATAAATTAAATGGTCACTATAGTTAAGACAGATCATCTCTCCTGAATTACAGAATAGTATTTTACCCTAACATTTCTGTAGTTGTCTTTTCTTGAACCAAATCAAAATGAATCACAAATAGCAATTAATCGTTGGAGTACTGGGGAGGAGAGGGAGGGCAAACGAACTGGCTCTTGTTTTCCTTGCAGTGGCAATTAGCACAATGAGGTTCAGAAGCTTCTGCAGGCCCCAGCCAGCCTTCTGCAGAGGCAGGAGTGCAATCAAATTTCTGCAGACTCCATTAAATGTGCCACCCTCTCTAGACCAAAATCTTCTTTTATTGTCCAATTAGTTAGGGTTTAGTTTCTAAGAATGGCTCTCAATGGATTTTAAATGGAAGTGTGTCAGTCCTGAGAGGGGCTGTGGTTGGTAATTGGAGGGATGCCCCTGACAGCTCTTGGAGCCTGGGCTGGGCAGGGATTTCTCTACCTGGCCTGCTCTCCACAGCCTGCACCGTGCCTGGGGCCCCGACTGCTGTGATGGCTCCCCAGTCATGGGCAGAGCACAGAGGTCTGGGAGTCATTAGAAAGTGGAGAATTATGGAGCTAAGGAAGTGTTTGATGTTGTGCCCTGGTGCCTTTCCAGAATGCCCCACCGATTTGGCTGTTAGGCTTACAGAATTAGCACTGGCAAAACCCCTCCGCAGTGCTAACACACCAAGTGCACAGGCTCCAGGCCAAACAAAAGCACTCGGATGGCACATCCTATGTTCCAGGGACTCTTTTAAGCACTTAAATATGATTTAATCCCTATACCAATGCTATTGAAGTAGTTATCTTCAGTTTAAATAGGCAGAAACCAATGAACAGATAGGTCGAGCACCTTTCTCAGGGTCACAAAGCAGGTAAGCAGAGGAGCTGGGCTTTGAACTTGAACAGTCTATTTTGTTCCAGGATCTGGTCTTAATGACGAGGCTATGCGTCTCTTCAATGTGCCAGCAATGTCTGAATTTTTTTCCAGTTAACCTAATGGGTTAATTGGATCTCTCTGTCATTATTTCTTCCATTCAAGGGAGTATTTTAAAAACAATAAAAACGTATTAATTTTGATATAAATAATTTGACATAAATTGCACGCCTCTCAAACTCAATTTCCTTCCCTATAAAGCAGGGGTAGATACAGTATCAACATTTGTTGCAAAAATAATAGATATTTATAAAGTATGGAATCCCTGTATCAAGAAATTGCCAAAGCAATACTATCTTTAAAAAAAAATTGTATTATTTTAAAATACTATTCTTTTATCATTACTGTTATTTCTAGGCTGAAAAGGAACTTTCCTTTTCCAATCTCTATGAAGAGAATTTGTAAAATTGTGCAAACAGTACTTTCAGTATTTAAGTATCTTTAAGGGATATTTTTTAAAATTTTAAAAGCATTTGCTCACGTGTCAACGATCGCCATGGAAATTATAAGTCATACAGAAATATTCCTGTTGGCAAATTGCAAAGGACCTCTTCTTATCAACTCTTTGTCAGCACAGTTCCTGTTACTAAATGGAGTTAGAAGTAATACAAGGTCAGTTAATTTAAATATTCTTTGTCATTCAGAACGGGCTACCGTGTTATATTTATGCATATAACATACTTGCATGCAGTAAGGCGTTTATAGACAAATTCATGACAATAGAAGAGGAAAAGAAGGGACTAATAAAATTCAAGTGTAGAGCTTCCGATTGAACCTCCCAGTCAACACTCACAGCTATGCACATAGTCTTTCAGCCCACTTCTAACTTTACACAGAGAGGTCCTTGACTATCTTGCACAAGGTAAGGGGAACTCTCACACAAGAGCCGCATTATATC
Organism: Pteropus alecto; assembly: GCF_000325575.1. Lineage (NCBI taxonomy): Eukaryota > Metazoa > Chordata > Mammalia > Chiroptera > Pteropodidae > Pteropus > Pteropus alecto. The sequence continues at coordinate 17,143,088 of NW_006441071.1, forward strand.
AGTGTCCAGTGATTGAAAAAGATATGTGATGACTAAAAGATAGAATTAATTCAGTAACACTTAAAGGAATTTAAACTTAATTTTAAGAGAATCTACGTAAAATTGGAAAACATCTACACCCGTATGCTCAGGATATACTATTTATTCAGTCTATAGAGAAAGCTTGTTATTTGTGAGGATCGTTTCAAGGAGACCGCCACAATAAATATGAATTTCTACTCTCCCACCTGCCATTCCCCACCCAGGGCCTTGGCCTGCAGGCGAAAAACCAATGGTTTATTCTTCAATCAGACTAGAAGACACCTTTCGGGGACTCTGCGCAGCTTATCGCAGTTCTACCTTCTTTAGAATTGCTTTTCCATCATTCACATGATCCTAGGGGCTGGCCTTTGTTAATCTCATTTATCCCACTGGGCCTTCGCTAATTGACTAGCAGTGAGTCCCTTACCCATGATAGGGCACAGTTCTTCCTGCAGAAATTTAGAAATGGGACTGAGATTTCAATTCTCATCTGGGCTGGTTTCATGAGTTGAGAAACAAAAACCAATTTAGCCAGCTTGCACAAAATGGACTTGGTGGAAAATGTGCTAACTGGCAGAGGGAAATTGAAACAGAGAAATAAAGGGCAGATGAGACAGTAAGGCAAAAACAAAACACCTTCTTGGATTCTTGCTAGTTTTCTAGTCCCTCCTGAAACCAGCTGCACGTTTTAGGGATCCATAAGAAACTTAAATAGTCCTTAAATACTTCTCCCCATTTTCTTTCCTCTTTAATCCAGCTTGAGTTGGTTTCTATTACTTGCAACTGATCATTCTAACCAATACAAACAAGAATGCAGGATCGTGTTGAGGAGACACCTGCTAATTCAAATAAGATGGTTGCACATAGTCACAAAGCACTGCATATTTTTGTTCTTATTATTTGTTAGGTGTTTAGTCTGTCTCTCTCTTTAGACTCTAAATACATCGATGGCAGAGACCAAGCCTCCACCATAATTAGTAACCCTCAGGGTGCCTTTTATAATGTAGGAAGCCCTCTGGAAATTTGCTTTCATGATTATGATTTTTCAATGTTCTGAATCTTACTATTTGGACTCGGATGTGAATTTTCAATGCTAAAAGAAACAGAATTTAAAAACAGGATATGTAAGCCAATTAATTTACAATGGATGACCTTCAACATAGGGGCTTTTAAATGTCATAGAAGATCCAGGTCAAAGTTGTCACATCTTCAAAGAAAATGAAGGCATTTGCTCCGGCTGGTGGGAACACACTCTTCTTTAGTCCTCTTTAGTTTATAAATTTTCTAAAGTAGCATGATGTTTGAAATTATACAAGATAAATTTACCTTTAAAAGTTCACAGTTTGGACTCAGAATTCTTCAGTCCTTTAGACGGATGAAGCAATCTGAAAATGAGGGTGTTGTTCGTGTTCGGGGCTGTCATTTGTACTTTTTGGCCTAGATTCCATTTCATCATCACACAAATCAGCATTTTTGCCTTTCAGGTTAACCCATGAGACTTAAAAATCTTTCTGGCCAGATAGTTCACTGCAGTAGTAGAGAGATTCTTATTCAGGGGTCAATTTACCTTAGTGTTGTGAGGTAACTGCCGGAGGCAGGGGGTGGGCTGACTTTTCTGTCCATAATTCTGTTTCTCTAAGAATTGTTCCCACTCAGGGACTCTGCTGAAGGAACAGCTCAGGTTGCCGTGGTTTAATTAGAGAAGGAAACTAAGAGAGCCGGAGAGTCAGAGAACCCAGAGAGCAATGCTCACTAGTGGCTCCTCGGGTCACAGGTCCGTTCCCAGGGTCTGGCCACCCTCATTTCCAAGAAGTGCCTCTGTGGATATGATGGACTCCTCCCCAGTTAGAACTAGCTTGAGTGAGTTGCTTGTTCTTGGAGGGAGGGAAGCCTTGAGAGGAATAATCTTATAGTTTTGCCATATTAAATACACATCATAGGCAAAAGGAAAATATTTTTGTATTGTAAATCAGTGGTTCTTTTAAAACATCACATTAGGGGGTAAACCTTAAATTGAGGAGCAGAAGAGAGCAAATGGCTTAGAGTCAAAAGATATAAATAAGGACTTGCGGTCTGTAAGAAGGCCATTAAAACTCTTTGTGCCTCGGTTTCCTAAACTATAAATGAAAGCAATGCCAATGTCTGACCTACATACTTCATAGGGTTATTTTGATAATAAAATGAGATAACATATGTGAAAGAGCTATTGCAATTTAAAAGTGTTATGCAAACATAAGTACTTTTAAGAAATCATTTGACACATATTTATTATTAAGAAAAATTTATTTTCCAGAGCTCATTTCCTATTGCTAGAAGAGACTTTTGAATCTTGTGATAGTCTTTAGAGTAAGAATCAGTGTTAGAGCACAGGGACCAGGGAGGAATTAAATTTATCTTCTTAGCAACAGAGTATCCCCTACTTCCTCCCCTCTCCAGCCCCGTCATTGGCATATTTTTCTCTCATATAAAAGAAATCCAGAAGTGAGTAGTCCAGGGCTGATGTGGGGGTTTCACAATATTGGCTCTCCCCAACTTTCCAGTCTGCCATCCTCAGGGCTTGATTTTCATCCTAACACTTTTAAGATGGCAGCCTGAGTGCCTGCCACTATGTCTGTATTCCAGGCAAGCAGACGGAGCAGAGCATAGAGCAAGAAAGGGTGTGTATTAGCTGAGCCAGCTCCTTTTAAAGAGCTTTCCTAGAATCCCTATTCAGTGGTTCTAGGAAAGCCATTTATATCTCCTCAACCAAAAACACATCACACTGACCACCCCTAGCTGCAAGGAAAGCTAGGATTGCCCTGGATTATCTGGTGGTCCCAGCATAATCACACAAGTCCTTAAAAGTGGACAATCTTCCAGCTGCATGAGAAAGCTGAGACTGAAGGAGACTAGAAGCATGAGAGCGACTTGACCCCCCATTGCTGACTTTGAAGATGCGGGTAAGAGGCATGGCATGAGCAAAGGAATACAAGTGGCTTCCAGAAGCTGAGAAAGGCCCTCAGCTGACAGCCAGCATAGAAATAGGAACCTTAGGTGCTGAATTCTGCCAAAAATTTGAAAGAGCAAAGAAACGGACTCTCCCCTATAGCCTCAAGGATGAGTCCAGCTCCGTGGGCCCTAGGTCAGCTTCTGATTTACAGAACTTTAAGACAATACATTTTTGTTGTTTTAAAGTGCTAAATTTGTGGTAATATTACAGCAGCAACAGGAAACTAATACAAGTGGACTGAAAAAGGCTGCAAGCTCTTCTGTAATGTTTTTCATATTTTTAAGAGAGCTTATATTTTAAACAGAAATTATCAGTGAAATGTCTCCTTACCTGCATAGGAAAAGCTTCTGACAAATTAACAGGTAGAAGCCATTAAAGGGTGAAAGGTGGTCAGGAAGACTGAACTCCCAGGTATTAAAAGAGCCACATTTTAATAATAGGACAGATCAGACCTGGGGCCAGGGAAGTTAAATGAATGCAGCTTTAAGTGTGTGACTATTCAGTGGTGGAGACTGTGGCAAGCACTGGACAGTGCATACATGTCCTAAGACCTCAAATGCAATTTGAACATGGTACCAGCCAAGCAAAATTCACCAAAGGGCCAAATTTGGTTCCTGCATCACCACCAGTTTCTGCTTGGGCCACCAGAGGGAGCGGAAAGCAATGTGAAGATAATATGGGAGGAAAAGGGTAAAATAGGAAAGTGTATAAAATAAGGTAAGAAATGAAAGAAAAGGAAGGAAGGAAGGAAGGAAGGAAGGAAGGAAGGAAGGAAGGAAGGGAGGGAGGGAGGGAGGGAGGGAAAGAAAAATGGAAGAAGAAATGAAACCCTGGAAGAGAAAGGACAGGATTGTATGCTGATGGAGGATGCCTGGTACCATCAACATTTGGCATTGGTGTCCCCAAGGCCAGCCATGTCTGTGATGGCTCCATTCAGAACATCCTGATAATTGATGTCCCCTAACCTTCTCAAAGCACGTTGGTTGTTTTCTTTGAGGCAAACAAGTTCTTTTGAATTCAGATGCCATCTGGAGTAGAAGTAGCTGACATTTCTTTGTTACAGGAGCTGCTGAGGCAGCAAGACAGCCGAAGCTCTGAAATGCTCAGGGCGATGGTAACCAGACCTCTCAAAACTAGACAGGGCGTGTCTTCACAATGGGCAAGGTGAAAGAGAGCAGACAGAGAAATCACAGGGACAAAACTCAGATGTCTTCAGGAGCCAGGCAGATGTACGAAAAAGCAAATTAGAACAGTTACGGAGCAGCACGTAGGCCAATACCCAATAAATCCAGCTCCAGGCTATTGCAGGCTCCGTTTGCAATCTCATCTCTAGATGGCAGCAGGTTTGAAAGAAGAAAGGGCTATGCCCTTGCTGTCCAAACTACCCAGAGCAGAACCTGCAGGAAACTGCAGGTGCATAGGACAGTATTTGCTCAAGAAAATAATTCTGTTGAAGGTGACTGTAGCCAGCTGAGGCCTCCGCATTTTTTGTTCTCTTGTATTCTGCCACTGTCTTGTCCAAGGGTGTCTAAAACCCACAAATATTTCACTTCCTGCCACCTTGATTCAATGAGTCATGAACCTTACACCTTGTCAGGAGTCATGATGTGGTCTATAAATTTTAATTCCCAAGTTATTTTACAACTTCTCATAAACTCCTCAGTGGTCTTGGCCTCGCCGGCCTGTAAGTGACCTCTCGTGGTAAAAGAGGGTAACTGCAGAGCTAAGTACCATTTAAATCCAAATAATTAGATTCACATCAATTCAATCAATAGTTACACAGTATTGCGGGAAGAAGAGTGAGAGTAGAGGACTTTTAAAATAAGTTTGTAATTTTTAAAAAAGGAATACCTCGATGAGTCTATCAATGTGAATAGGAGGTTTATGTTAGGACAGAAGAGATATATTTTCTAATTTCTCTGTGTAACTTGCTTCCCAGGATTGCCTCAGAAATTGGAACTGAGTTTTCCCATTACGTGTTACAGGCTTTAGATTCTAAAGAGCTGGTACAAAATCTGGACTCTGGTATGCATAAGATGTATGAACTTCAGACATGTCATTCAGAGTCTCTGAGACTCAGTCTCCACATTTGAAAAATGGGAATATAGTAATTATACCTGGCCTGCTGATACGGTTGTTATGAGGTACAAATTAGATGAAGGCATGTACGGTGTTTTCTATGTTGGGTCCCCTGATATTTGGGTCATGATACAGTCTGATCATCAGTTCTCACGAAGCTTTTATTTATTTACACATTTACTTAGTTATTTTTAAATGTCATAAACTGCACTTATAACCATAAAGTGCTATACAGATATTAATTTCTCGAGGGTTAAGGAATAAAAATAACAGCTCTGTGACAAATGATGCGGTTTCTATTCACCATCCATCTTTCCGTAATATAAAATGGGTCACACTGATTTCTTCTTCTTCCCTTCCTTTTAAATGTTCTCTGAAATTTTCCTCCTCCTCTTTTTCAAATCACGTTGGATCATTCATTTATTTTCTTTTGACCTCTTCTGTACTCACTTTGTTCCTAAATTGTGTTATAAGTGCTCTTCCATTAATTCATGAATGTAGGTTCTTATTGAAAATGATACAAGGGAATTCATGTATATGGTAGAAGGTGGCATCAAATGACCTTTAAGTCATTCATTCATTCATTTCACAAATATGTAATGAACTCTTATTATATGTGTGGCATTGTGCTAAGCACTAGGAATATAAAATGAATAAAACAGACAAGATCCTTGCCCTTGAGGATTTTAAATCAAGTTTACAATACAAATAGTCAAACTGTGACTACTGAGGAAGGCTGTAAAGGTAACAAACAAGGGTAAGGATACAGGAGATATGCAAGTGAGCATGCAGTTAGTTACCTGGGGGAAAAGCATTCCAGACAGAGTGAACTGGAAGTTCAAAGGTCCTGAAATAAGAGGAAGGAGGAGCATTATACTGCCGCCAACCATGTGTGAATAATTTATTGGACATCCCACAAATGTGTAGGTACACTATTGTTATGAATACATATATATGAATGAATATATATACTATACATATTGTATATGCACATATGTATATATAATTACATAAGGATTATCTTAAAACTTTATCATAAGTAATGTTAAATTCTTAGCTATAAGAAAAAATAGTGTTGACATATTCTGCCTTCACATAATGTTTATTAAACATTCATTTTTGTGAAAAGTGTTTGGAAAAATAATTTAATGGATATCTTTTGGATTTCTAACCAGCTATTAGGCCTTGGTGACAGATTTTAGGGGATAAGGTCAGAGCTGCTCATAATGCTGCCACATGCTGTGTTCACAGCAGATTGTGAGGCTTTAAAAAAAGGACATTAAATTTTTAAAATAAAATAATGTGATCTATTTTTTTATTTTGGCTTATAGAGTTTCAGAATCAATCTTTTTTTTTTTTTTTTGCAACTGTTAAACTATTTTGTTACAAAAATAAGTCTAAATCTGGGTGACCTTTTTGTTCCTGGGATGAAAATCTTAATTACTTGGTATTATGAAGTTTTGAAGGCAGGGAGAGACAAGGAGTTTGAAAGGTCCCATGAAATCTTTATTAGTGCAAAACCTGTGTACTATGAAATGGTAAATCTGAAACATTTCATTTTTTTTCTTTTAATCTTTGCTGTTCAGATGGATGTCGGCTTCTTCTTTCTCCCCTTCCCTAATTCTGTAAACTTTGAATGCCTGCTCTGTGTAAGGCATGGTTTTGTGGTTAATGTAGAGATGGGGATGCGCATGGTGGAAGGAAAATTGACTTGAGCCGAGAGCGAAATGGAATTGTTCAGAGAGGTTTTAGGAAATGTCACATCATGTAGATAGAAAGCTCAGGGTGGGAATTTCTGAAGAACAGTGGGGGGGAAATGTCTAAAACGCTGAGTAAAAATAGGAAAGATTTCAAATGTCACAACAGAAAAGGTTGTTTATATTTATCATGAAGGTTTGTAAAAGACAACAGAAAAGGTTGTTTATATTCATCATGAAGGTTTGTAAAAGAAAATATGAAGCAATAGTATTTGCCTTCCAGATAATTTTCATAAATTAGGTATTTATTATATTTAGGCTATTTCTAGATATGAACCCACCCCTTGTTTGATTCATTGTGTTTTCCCTTCAAGTCCTAGAAAAGGTATAATGCAGAGCAAATGGAGGTTAATCAACAAATGGCTCACTTTCTATGCATAAAACGAAGGGGTCCTGCATACAAATTAATTTACATTGAGTCCAAACACATGCTCACATCTAACTCTGGGTAATTCCTCCTCCCGCTTCTTCCAGGGAGAAGACTTTAACGAACCCTAGGTGGGAAGATGAATTTACCACATAACTTGTACTTTTCTCTGAACTGAAATATCGATGCAGCCAAAGAGACATTTAAAATCAGTGTCACTTCTACATTTAACACAGATACACCTTGCCTTTCAGGGCTAGAACTCATTATTAAAGTAGGCACTGTTTATTCTGTTTCAGAACCAAAACTACTTTAAAAACTTGGGATCTAATTCATTTGTCTACTGGGAGTTATGCTGACGAATTTTATTTACTTTTAAAATCAGAGATCAGTGGCAGATTTGTTTTTATGGAAACAGAGCTTATAAAAATGTAAACCTCAGAAACACTGGTATTTTAAGAGTTAATATCTTTCTACTCTCGCCTTACTCCCCTTATCTTGGATACTTTTTAAAATGGAGATATAATTTACATACTGTATATGTACAAATTTTAAGTGTGCAGCTTGATGAATGTGTACATATACATATCTTGTATCTATAAAATATGACATTTCCATCACCCTAGAAAATTCCTTTTTGCCACTTCCCAGTCATTATCCCCAGGGATAACTGCTGTTCTAACTTCAATCATCATAGATTTGATTTGTCTTTTCTTGAACTTCACACACACAAAAAAATTTTACAGTATATACTCTTTTGTGTCTGGCTTCCTTGGCTTAATATAATATATTTATAATTCACCCATATTGTTGTATCTATCAATAACTCTGAATTTTTTATCATTGAGTAGTATTCCACCATATGAATATACTACAGTTTGTTCTTATTGATGGATATTTGGGTTGTTTCCAATGTGGGAACTGTTTTTGACAGATATTCCTAGGGTTTAAGACTGGGCTAGAGAGGTATAAGAATTGAACCGAGAATTCTAAGTTATGAGCACATTTTTTTTTTTTTTTTACAGATTGTTCTGGATACTTTACATTACAAGTTCCTGGCAGAAATAGAACATCTTTCTCACACCCCATAGAGTGTCTGAATTAGAATTATTAAGAATCCAATTAAATATATTTGGTTCATCATGGTGCTAATGAATACAAAGGTGTAGGACAAATCCTACACGAGTTCTTTGGTTTTTTTGGTGAGAAGAGCTTCGTTCCCAGGTCTCAGAAAACAACAGGGACCCCCTGAGCCGCTCACCAGTGCATGTTATGGAACCTAAAGTTAGTGGAAAGTGTTGATGTAATTCCTCCACATGGAAAAACTCATCCTGACTAGAAATGTAACTCAAAGTGCATTACGGTCAATTTAGTGAATTATAAAGTCATTTGGAAATCACCTCATTCAAATACCTACTTATCTCATGTGAATAAAATGCTGGAAGTATTCATGGTAATGAACCTGTGTTGATTCTCATATATTACATATATTATCTTTAATCCTCACAACTCTGTCAAGCGAGTGTTGTTATTCCCACATTTCAGGTGAAGAAACAAACTCAAGGGTACTAAGTAAATTAAGGTCATGTGGTTAGGATCGAGCAGAGTCAGAACTCGATTCCAGAGTGTCATATTTCAAAGGTCACCCATCCTCTTTACACCAAGACATCTTTATAAAATTAGTAAGCAACATAAATTCCATAACTGAAAAAGTTTGTATAGGTGCAACTGGCTCACTTGTGATCCATCGTGGTTTTTGGCAATGAGGAATCTAACCAAACTTCTCATATCTCTCTGCCAAGAGAATTGGCACACAAACAGACCCCAAAGCTTCCATCAGCACCCAGCACTTGCAGGGAACTTAAATATTATACGACAAAGACTTATCCGATGTGCTTATAAGAACAGCTTTCATCAGTGCTTCAATGCTGCTCCAGTCAAAACATTTCATCATTTCTAATTTTTTTCTACCTTAAAAATAAACATTATTTTGATTGTGAGATTTTGCAACTGCCTCTCAAGGCACACTCTTTAAAAATAGCAGAGAATGGTGGATATTTTTAGGTTAAAAAAAATCATACACATGGTGATATCTCAGATTCCACAGATAAGTCTTTCTATGACAGCTTTCTCTATTCATTTTGATTCGGTAGTAAGGACACCTGCAGAAAAATCGGCTCTCTTCACAAGGCAGTTTCTTTAGTAATTTTTGTAGGAAGCATAAACAGATGATAGGATAAAGAATATGCTAAAGGAACTGAAGAACTACTGATGATTCTGATGTCTTGCTCGTGTCCTGAGAAGGCAACGTCCCCATAATTTAAGTACGTATTCAAAACTAAGCGAGACACTGCAGACATTTCAACATCAGAAACTCATTTTGCTTGGAGACAATCCAGGTTTCTTCCAAAGAGTAGGAGATGATTTAACCAACGACACAAGTTTTAATATTTGCACAACCATTTTCCAGTATGAGAGAAAACAGGTTTTATCACAGGGCTGTTTCATTCAAGTTTTAAACCTTTCTTAGGCCATATGAAGTGGGAATAAAAGCAATGATGACCACCCTGGTGATCAGCAGGTGCTGGATACTGCATACCATTCATGACCCTATTGAATGACCCTATCTGACTATGTGAAGAGTAGGGTCTGGGGTTACCTATGATGTCATTTGTCCTTCTCCTAAGCATCTCTTTTGTGTTACGTAAAATCTTCGTAAATATATATTTAATGCCTGAAAGTATGACATCATATAGTTGTGGGATAATTTGTTTTATCACTGGCAACATTTTAAAAAAGGGATGATCTCCATATACACAGAGAGACAGGTATCTCCTCTCTATAGTGTCATACTTGGGATTATAATTGGTACAATTTAGCAAACATTTTGCAATAAATATAAAAATTTATCAATTTAACAAGATAATATCAAAGTCTTTAATGCCTTTCTATAATTAAAATTTTGAGAAATAAGCAACCTACCAAAGTAGAATTTTAAAGATGAGAAAGGATACTTCTTGGTTATTTTAAATGACATTTCTGTGATTACTAGAGAGCTGCACAGTTTTTAAAATGCATACCAGTCATTTAGATTTTTTTCTTTAGGAAACTGTTCATGTCCTCTGCTCACTTATCTATTGTGGCCTCAGTGTTATTCACAAAAATTACAGAAGCTATTTACAGTGAGGATACTACCAATTCCATACACTAAAGACTGAAATCTTAGGTGTAAATATGGGATACCAGAGAGATGCTAGATGCAGACTCCAAGACTGGAGGTTTGTGGGCATAAATGTGATAGATGGCTTGCCATATTTTACATAAATGTAGCCAGTGACGACTTTCATTGTGGAAAGAATTCTGATGCCCAGCGTTTGTGACCAAGTACAGTTGTAGTTTACTGCTTTGCAAAGAAACTGATAACACTTTTAGAAAAATACAAACCTGAGCATTATTTATTCCTTAGAGCTTAGGAGTGATGCCCACTCTCCATAGTTGCTTTAGCTATCCAATTATACTGTAAAATTAACTGTGACAGGTTGTTTTATTCCTCTTGTGTCAACCAGAAACACCCAGAGGACATATAATTTGGTGATCAAAGCCTTAACTTTAAAAAGTTAAGGAAGATTTTAGGAGACAGGCTGATAACTCGTATGCAAAGGCAGAACAGAGGAGGATATTAGCAAGCATTCAGTGAAAATGTTCTCAAGGGCACAGGTTCATGGTAATAAACGGAATCATTTCAAGCTAGAAGGAGGTTACCTGTGGGAGACTGGACAGATCGCTTCAGGGATCACTGCATTTTGTCAGCCTGAAAATGGAGCTGCCTGTAGAATTTCTAGGTCAGTCAAAATACAGAGGAAATACTAAAATCTAACAGGATGAGAGCCTGTCATGAATCATTTATAAAGGGTTAAAAATGCTACAGCTTAATAAATTAGGAGGATACACATCAAATCTAGTATATTATAACCATATTGAACAATATTATTCGTAAACCATGAAAAAAGAAGGTGAGACAATGAGATGTGATAAGTGAAGTCCTATAGTGTTCTTGATCAATCCTGTGCTCACCCAACTGAGTAGAATCTATGTCCAAATCTTCTCAGGGTCCCATAGTTCTTTCAGCCATGACAAAGTATAGGCACTTATTAAATGCGTTCAATACATAAGTAAAGTCTTAACTGTATCCAGGAAGAAAATGATTTGTTTCATTCTTCATTCAGAGAAAGACATCATATGACCTCTTAGAGGTGAACTTCTGAGGATGAGGGACAATGAATAACCCAAAATTCATCACAGAGTCATTGAAACTAATTTAAGACAATGGCCTCTTTCTCCTCCCTGATGCCTGGTCACCCAAAGCCAGAAGTATTTACAATTCCGATCTACTGAAGGGAGCGGGAGGGTCTTATTCACTGATAACACCTTTTTCTTCTATGACTACAGCTGTCTATGAGTTGTCAAAAGATCAAAGTGGGCAACCAGATGGAAAGGGAGCAGCAGATGTTTGTGCTTGGATGATTTCAGAACAGTGCAATCATTTAAAAGTTTCATACCCAAGGCTATAGGCTGTAGAGTACTTTTATTTTATTGTTAAGAAGGCACATTCTCTCCTGATAGCTGCAAGACTGAATGCTCCCAGTTGTCTTATACTTTGTCTGCTTTACCCTTTGTTGATATTTCTTTTGTGGCCTAATACATGTTCAATTTCGTAGATGATGTGTGTTGTTCTTAGAATATATATTGCTTAACTGTTGGGGCAGGGGTCTTTATATATTCAAAATATTAAAGTTATTAATAATGTTCAACTCTTCCACATCTTTCATCATTTTTATTTGCTATAGATATCATTTTCTGAGGACCATGTGTTAAAATCTCCCATTGTAATTATGAATGTGTTTATCCTTGTCATTCTATCAAACTTTGCTTTATTTAACTTGAGTGTTCAGGCTCAGGATTTTTGTATTTTCCTGATGAATTATTCCTAAAAATATATTTTTTTGTCTTCAAGTCTATATTGCATGATATTAATGTAGTTATATCGGCTCTCATTTTTAAAAAAAATCTTCTTGATTTATCATTTTTTATTCCTTTGGTTTTGTGTAATTTGGTTTAGAAGTCTCTCTTATAAATGATATGGTAGGATTTTAATTTTCGAATATGTTAAAAGTTATATCTGTTTAATAAGGTATATCTATATTATAGTTAGTATTTTATTTGGACCTATTATTTTCCACTTTTTTTCCTATTTACCATGCCTTTACTTGTTTTTCTCCTCCTTTCCTGCTTACTATTAGATTTAATGTAGGGAGGAGGCAAGAGAATTAAAATGTTAATAAAGCCACAATCAGAGACTGCGATGTGCTGATCAGCCCAGCAGCCAGGCCAGGAAGACATCTTCTGAACAAAGGAAGATTTCTCCTGGGATTGCTAACAGCCCATTCCCCACACCTGTGAAGGGGAAATGGGAACCAAGAGTCATTCCCTAGGCTGAAGCCATGGGGAACCTACGGATTAAAGGCTAGGAACTGCCAGCAGGCCTTTCGCTCTACAGATTCTTTCTCTTCCTCACTGTATGTCCATATCAAAGGAAATGGGAACTAAAGAATGACATATAAACTGAATTCCCTGAACACTCAGGGCCCCTCTCAGTGCCTTTACTCTGTGTCTCTCACTTTCTCACACTGTCTCTCTCTCACTCTCTGCCTCTGAGAGGAGACCATACTCTGTGGAGTGTTATCCCTTTCCTAATAAACTTTCCTTTTGACTCCAACTTTGGCGTGTGTGTTGAATTCTTTCTTCACTCTCTGCCAAAGGACCCTCTTCTCTCGGTACAGGGCTTGGTCTCCCTGTCACTTGGGGGGAAATTGGCCCTGTCTTGCATCAGATTGAACTTCTTAATTCTTATTTTACAATTGCTTAAAAGGAAAGTTAGATACTCTGTTTTCTATTGTTTTTGTGACTACCTTAAATTTTTAACATTGACTCAAACTTAATCAACATTTCTACCCTCCTTCAGAAAAAACCAAGGATCTTAGAATGTTTTAACTCCGATTACCACCTACCACACTCACTGGTTGTTATCTACTGTTTTGACTCCATGTTGTTTTTAACCCTCACACCCCTAAAGACATTGTTATTGTTCTTAGTCAATGTTTGTTTAAATGAAACCTCTTATTTACCACTTTCTTTTCACACTGTTTATTATTACAACCCACTCCAAGCCTCTGGGTTCTATCTCATTCTTACAGATGATATACAATTCTTTAGTGAGCATTTATAAAAAGCAAATTTTAAAAGTCTCTATTATACCTCATCTTTTTTTTAAAAAAATTCTTTTTGAGGTATCAACATATATAGTGAGGTATGTCATGTGCATTCATCTAAAGGGTTTAACTTGATGAATTTTTGCATACACCTAAGCAAATACCACCTAGATCAAGATTTGTAATATTTCCATCACACCAGAGGGTTCTCTCATGCCCCTTCTGAGACTACTCACCCCCACTATTCAGACATTTATCACTCATGATTAGCCTATTTCTTGAATTTCATGTAAACAGAATCACACAGCAGGTACGCTTTTGTGTCTGTCTCTTTCACTCAACATAATGTTTGTGAGTCAGTGTTTTCATCAGTAGTTTTCCCTCTTATTGTGTATTCTATGTCATTAACACACATAAATGATGGTTTTACAGGGTACAGAATTCAGATTGATAGTTATTTTTTTCTCAGCTATTGAAGATGTTATTTTAATGTCTTTTCATCTTTACTGTTACCAGAAGTTGGCTGTCAGGTGAATTGTTTTTCCTTGGATTGCAATTTGACCTTTTTCTCTGTTATTTACTCTTCCTTCTTCTGGTTATAAAACGCTCCTTTTATGTTTGGTATTCTAAAATTTCTGTATGTTATATTAAGACGAGGATTTGCTTTTGGTGACGCTAAAAGAATAGACAGAAGTCAACATGCTTCATCCATTTGAGGACTAATGACTCTTGGGGTGGAGACAATCTCCTTAGACTTTGGCATTACTGGGGTAGATCTGGATCTCGCACCAGTACATGGATGAGTTGAATGGATGAAAATGATGAAGTTCTCTTCTTGAAAAAAAGAGTGACCCTTGAAGAGCTCAGCTTTCGATGAGGTTTAAGTTTGAGCTCCCTGCTTTCACAGGTCTGGTCACATCTACTGTCCCTGCATGCATGGGAGTTAACACTAGGGTCTGCTTACAGAACCAGTAGCTCCCAGGGCTCAAACTACAGCTTTCTTATCTGGCTCCTTTGAGCTTCCACTTCCTTTCTCGTACCTGGTGATCACCTTTCTTTCTTTTGATCTCGATTATTAGGATATTTTTAAAAAACATATTTTAACCAAATTTTCTGTTTGTGGTTAAAGATGACTCTGTATGAGTTTTTCCCACCATGTTGCCAGAATCTGAGTCTATTCAATCATTTATCATTTATCTGGCTGGCCCTTTTGGGGTTTTGAGCGGCAAAGAGCAAGGGCCTTGAAACAAAACAGACCTGATTTTGAATCACTGTTTTAACTTCTGACTAGCTGTTTGACACTAGGTAGGTTACCTAACCTTTCTAAGCCTGTTTCCTCCAAAAAGAGAGTGATAAAAATTCTTACTACAAAAGATTGTGAGGATAAACCATGCTAATGCATGTAAAGCACTTAGCCCAGTACCTTAGTAAGCACTCATCTATAATCATTATTGTGGAACACTGCATTACGTTATTAAACTTATTAATTTGCCTACCTAGGAATCAAATCTATGTCCAAGTTGATGCTACAAAAAAACAAACAAAAAAATAGAAAAGTATATTTCATGAAAAAAAACCCCTAATATCTACAAATGATAATATGAACTCTCTATTTATGGGATTATATAATGTCGTTCTTTATAAATACTACCCTATAAAAATCCCATGTTCTCATATTTTATACATTCTGAGCTGAACTTTCCAAAGTTTGGAGAAAATCCTTGAAAGTCAGAGAGAGAACATTAAGAGAGGGAACACGGCCTCGTTGCTTCTCCCAGAATGTATAAAATACAAAAAGCAAGTACAGTCGGTATACTTGCTTTCTTCACTGAGGAAGGTGCCATGATAAAGAGATGAACAAAGTGCTTAGTGACATGGTTGGTTCACACAGTGAGGGTGGTGCAAGCTCCTGTAACTTCCTGCAGACCAGTAACAAATAGCTCACTGACTGGGTATGAGGATCACACTTTGAATAGCACGGCTTTAGGGACTATCATAAAAGTAGTGTTATTGTAATACAGGAAGGGAAGCGCCCTTTCCTTAGGGCTTGAGTTAAGCAATCACCCCAGATAGAGAACAAAACTACTTATGCTACATAGTTAAACAAAGTTCATTATTGGTTTATAATGAACCAATCAATCGACATCTCCTATGGAGCCCAGAGATACACTGCAGTCTTGACTATAATTGAGTTTGATGTGGATGGATCTGCCAGCTTATCATCTGTGGATCTTGGGGATCTTTTAAGGTAACCATGATTACCATAATACTTATTTCTGCTATTTGCTCTCTAACAGTTTTTTTTGGGGGGGTAAGAGATGATCATTTTTACCAATTAGTTTTTTCATTATTTCTCCCCAAGAAGCAGTAGTCGGATTGACTTCTTGTACTTCCAGAGGAGATCTAATAATATTTTCCAAAGGAATTGGCTTGCTACTATGAGTTCAAATCAAGCATTAAATTAAATTCAGAAGCAATTTTTAAAGCCTTATAATGGTACGGCAAGAAAATGAAACCTTAGAGTGTAAATATTACTTAAACTAAAAATATTACAGATTTTGTTGATTCTACTTGAATTTCTGCTTTATTCAAAATTTTAAAGAATAATTTAAGGACTACAGAAAAGCAACACATTGTTTGTGTATGGCCTGTTGCAAAGAGAATACACTAGATCTGCCCAAATAGAAAATTTTAATTCTGAGCATAAAAATATAATGATCTTTTAAAACACTGAATTAAAAATGATAAAGTTAAAAGCAATTAATTTGATAAAACAGCTTGGTAGACTTGAACGCCATAGAAAATGATTATTTTAAAATTCACCAGCACTATCATTTCCAAAAGGCGTTGTTTGAAAAATTCACCACGCTACTTTGAAAATGATTGTTTTCTAGACCTTGAACAGAATTTAAAGTCACCTATACTTAAAAGCCTTCAGTTAATCTTTGCTCTCAGCTTCAGTAGGGCCCAGAGTCTAGGCCAGCCCATCTGTCAATCAAACCCTTTCCACATACAAGTCTCAAGTCTATCTTATCCTATGCATATAATGTTACCCAAATTTGGTAAGATTCTTAAAATCTGAATTATATACTCTTGCAGTTCTGGTTATACACCAATCTTAATAAATTTAAGAAAAAGTAATTCTATAACCAACTTGTCATTTTTTAATTAAAAATGACTTTTTCCCCCATCCACTCAGAATGGACTTTGAAATTAAAAAGGTTTTGCTATTACATTTCACCAGCAAAGAATATTACCAAAACTCCTCTTCTAAAATAGTTGCAGGTGAAAAGCTGTCTCTGTGTTAGCAGTTTTCATCAAGATCCAATTTAAAGTCCACTTTCTTTTTTCTGAAATAATAAAATTTTAATTCAAAAGTAGAAAGGTTAATATATTGGTTAATATTTGAGTTGCATGGCTACCAAGTAAGGCACCCAAACAACCCATATATTAACCTTTTCTACTTTATCTAACTCATATTGGTAGAAATACATTGGCTCATATCATTTTGAGTTCACAGATTAGTTTTATTTTTTTTAAATTGCTGGAAAGACTTGTTTGTCCTTCCATCCATCAATATTCAGATCATTGTGAAGAAACCAAACCCTTCCAGATGAACCACTTTGGATCCTGTGGTTCCTAACACTCAGAGGGACAGTTTTTTCCAAGATGTTTGAGAGAACAGGAGGTCTTTAGCTTTGCCAAAGGCTGATTATTTCCATTGCACCCATTGACTTTTGTTAATGCAAAAGTCACTGGGATAAAATGTCAAGAAATACAAGCTACCCATTTTGAAAACAAATGGGTAGCCTCTCCTCAATGTCAATTCTCAAAGTGTACAGTGGCATTCATGTGACAGCAAGAGAGTGTTTTCTGGTGGTGGTATTCTATTCCCAGTGACATTAACCTCATAAAGTGCACATAAAATGCAACTGCCGGAGGAAAAAATGGAGATGATAGAGGCTCTTTTCATTCTTCTGGCGACCAAATCAAAGTTGTGACGGAAACAAGAAGCAGCAGTAGGAAAAAATCGTCTGGGATGTAGATGAATAAGCCATATAACTACAGAGAAATCCAAGAAAGCACCCTGCAACAGCAGAAGATAGGATGGGATGAGGATGTGGGGCTGCCCGGTCCTGAGCTGCTGCTGCAGCTACAGCAGCAGACGCCTCTTAAAGGGGCCGCATCCGCTCGCGGATTTTTGCGGTGATGGACCTGCTCGCTCTGAGCACCAGTGCCCATTTGGCTGCGCGCAGAGGGCACTAGGGATTTACAGGGAGACATTTTCGGAGTGAGGGCCGAGGGGAGACTTGCTCGGTACAGAAGTGCCAGCGGTATCCATTTTTCCCTATTGAGCCCTCCCCACTACCAGTGCCCCTGACACAGCGCTGCCATAGCTGTGACGTCATCAAACTGGATAACAGAAGTTGCTCCGCCCAGGAGATTCCTGAAACCCCGCCTCCTCCAACTCGCAGCCCCACCTAAGCCACATCCAGGTGTATATACAGCGAGTCAGGTGTTCCTTGCTGAGACTCACACCGGTGCAGACAGCTGACCTCGGTTTCTGGTGTGGTCTTTTGAGGCAACTAAAGCACAGCATCTGTGGATTGCTTGCTGAATCTTAACAGGTGGTCCCAGAGGCGCACAGGCTTGGGCTAAATTTGGCTTGCAGCTGAACCCCTCTCAGAACTGTGCCACTGGACATCTACTTCACAAATCCACACTAATAAGACCAGGAGACTTAGGGGCTTTGCTTCATACATAGAAACAGACATGGAAAGGCAGCCAAAATGAGAAGACAAAGAAGCAGAAACCATATGACAGAACAGATCAGAGATCCAGATATAATGGAGTCAAGTAATCTAACAGGTGCAGAGTTCAAAACACTGGTTATAAAGATGCTCAATGAACTTTTGGAAAGTGTAGATAAATTCTGTGAAAACATCAATAAAGAGATAAAAAATATAAAAATGGAAGTAGAAATTAT
>NW_006441071.1:17162555-17164737 GCF_000325575.1 Pteropus alecto
GTACAAATTAGTAGCTGATGGATGGTCACGGGGATGGGGAGCATAGCATAGGGAATGCAATTAGCATTAATACATTGGCTAGGTGGAGGTTCAGGGGAGGGAAGGAGCAATTAGGGGGATCATTGTACAAACTATATAGTAGTCTAACTAATGTACTGTATACTTGAAACTAATTAAAATTTTAAAAACTTAAAAAATAAATAAATAAATATATCAAAAAACAACCCACCAACCAACCAAAAAACAACAACGAAAAAAACCTATGGTGTAGCCACACGATAGAAAACTAGGCAGCTGTTGGAAAGTACTACTAGGAAAGAGTTCCTGGATAAAGTGAAGGGCTGAGCAGTGCATGTAGTATTTTCCCTCCTGAGTATAAACAAGCCAAGGAGGTGAAGAATAGATACAGATATTTGCTTTTACATGCACAAGAAACCCTGGAGGACAGATAAGGATCTAATAAGAATGATTCCCTATATGGGAGCAGGACTGAATAGAAAGTTATTTCTAAAATGTAAATCACATAACTGTATTACCTAATAAAAAATAAATTTGAAAAAAAAAATGCGACTCTCCAAACTCTGAACTCCAGAAGCTCCCTTCAATCATCCGCTCCTGACTTCTGCACTTGTAATAACCACCTCTCGGTTTCAGGAACACAGGCCTGCAAACGAACAGATGGAACTCACACCCCAATGCAGTGCGTCTGAAGAGCAGTGGAAGCACAATCTCATCCCTGTGGCAACACTTTGAAACCCAGTGACAACCGCAATGGCGTTAATACCTAATGACGATCTCCTTTCAAGATCACTATGAACATTAATACCCTGATCAAAGAGTAACATTTGAAAACAAAGAGCATGTCTCTACTTTCAACTGCAACGTGTTTGAATTGTAAAAGGCCCATTTTCCTACCATTTTTAAAGGTTACGGATGTTCATTTCACTAATACCGGCTTGACATTGCTTCTGCTGCTGCGGTGGGAGGTCATGAGTGTCTGTGTAATCTCTATGCTCTTCTTCAACTGACAAAAATGAAACTCATGATTTTAATCTGTCGGTTTTTAAATAAACACAAGTAAATAACAACTTTGTGCTCAGAACAGGGCTAGAATTTTGGGGAAGAGAAGTTAGGAGACATGATCTCTGTCTTTTAGGAGCTTACACTCAAATTGGGAAAAGGTTACTAACAAAATCAAACAATAGACTACAATATAAGACTTTATTTCTACTCTGTGCCGAGGAGTCTGCCAAGATTAAGATCTGTTCCTTAGGTCCTGCCTGGGGGTGACAGACAAGCATGCAAGTACAATGGAGTAATAATAACAAAACAATAATAAAATGATGGTAAATAAGATTCAGTTAAATAAGATTCAGGACTGACTCTATATTAATGTGCCTAGCTTTGCATGGTATATCGTGAAAGTCCATACAGACTGCAGTAGGGGAAGGAAGGGAGTGTGAAGCCAAGTCTCATCCTAGGCAACTGGAATAAATACTACTACTACAATCAAGTCTTACCAAGAATAACCAATTCTGCTTTGGCCAGGCATGACTCACTAGATGTTGGCTTTTCTCTTAGCTGTAGAAAATATTTCTTTTTCCCTCAGCTTTACTGAGATATAATTGACATATAATATTGTATAAGTTTAAAGTATAGAATGTACTTTTTTGATATATGTACATATTCTGAAATGATTACCATAATAAGATTAGTTAACACATCTATTGCCTCACAAAGTTACCATTTATGTGTGTGTGAATGTATGTGTGTGGCGAGAACTTGTAAGATTGACTCTCTTAGCAACTGGAAAACATACAATCTTGTTAACTATAGTCACCACACTGTAAATTACATCCCCAGAGCTTATTCACCT
This sequence comes from Pteropus alecto, assembly GCF_000325575.1. Taxonomy (NCBI): domain Eukaryota; kingdom Metazoa; phylum Chordata; class Mammalia; order Chiroptera; family Pteropodidae; genus Pteropus; species Pteropus alecto. Next base: position 17,164,432 of record NW_006441071.1, read on the forward strand.
TGAAACTGGGAGTGTGTACCCTTGGACCACCTTCACCCAGTCCTCACCCCACCAAACCTCCCTCCCACAAAATGTTGCTAATGTGAATTTAGTGAAAAGGCTGTAAGAAAAAAAAAAAAGCCACATCTTCCTTTGTTGCTCTTCATACAGTATGGGCATAAAGCCAAGAGAGGAAAACATTCTAAAATACTCTTTCTAATCCTGAAATGAGAAACAGAAAACAAGACTGGCTCTTCACTCTCGAAAGCAGCCAAACAACTGCCATGCAAAAGTGACTGGAAACATATGCTGGGCAGAAGGCTCCGC
>NW_006441071.1:17164757-17172719 GCF_000325575.1 Pteropus alecto
CATGCCCACAGCCATTGCTATTAGAATAGTTGGGATGGGCCTGAGATCTAAATACACATCTGCGGAGAGTCCTTCGATGGTCTTAACTATGGGGATTCCTCATTTATCTCTCTCTGCACACTCTCCCTGAGTGATCCCATCCGTTCCCATGACCTAAATGATCCACATGCTAGTTCTCCCGAAGATATGTCCTTTGTTCACACTTCTCTGTGGAGCTTCCTACCTGAATATCCAGCTGCCAAGTGCATACTCCTTGTAGTCGTCTCGAATTGCCCAAAGATTAACTCATCATTTTTCTCTCCCATCACGGTTCCTTCCATATTATATTATGTTTCTCGAAAACAGCTCTGACAACCACCATTCCAAAGCAGCATCCTGGTAGTTGTTGATGGTTCATCGTTCTCCCTTACTCTCCATGTCAATCATTTGTTCAGTCCTCTTGCTCCATCTCCTACACAGTGTTGCAATCCACCACTCTGGCCTGTACCCACAATGTCCGTTGTCGTCTAGGCTATGGCTTAGCTCTCCTCCCCGTCCTTGCTTTCTTCCAAAACATTCTCAACCATGAAGCCAGGCTGATTTTTATAAACCGCAACTCTAATATGTTTCTATTTTCTTGAAAATGCTTTCCATCCCCCACTGCTTTCTGAGTGAAGACCCAAGCCCTGACCACGGTCTCAAGGCCCGCACTCTCAGACACCACCAACCAGCCCAGCTTCATCTCTCATCGTGCTCCCACTCCCATCTCAGCTCGCCCCTCTCTGCCCCTGGTACTGGGGAGTTATCTGGACTCTACCCCACCTCTTGGCCTAACCAGCTACTGCCCATCCTTCTGAACTCAGCCTAAAAATCTTTTCCTCAAAGATTCTTCCCTTAACTTCTCCAGTCCGAGGCAGGTCCCCCGTTACACATCCTCACAGTAACATACACTCCTGCTTCTATTAACACATCCTGGGAACGTCCTTGATGGTGTCCTCACCCAGAAAATCTCCCGTGCCCTTTTCCTGGGTCTGCAGCCCCACCGTGCTGGCCATCGCAGCATCAACACACTGTGTTGCTGCTGTCTTCTTGCCTAGTGGTTTCCACACCAGGCTGTGTGCTTCTTGAAGTCACATGCTGTGTCTTTTATCAGCCACTCTCCAGTATCTGGGGCAGTACTTGATAAATCCAGGTTGAATGAAGGATGAAAATGCTCTGAAAGCGATTCTTAGAAATATAAATCTGGCCGTGTCACTTTCCTGCTCAGTAGCTTTATCTCTCACTTAGAATAAAATGCAAATTCCTTTTCATGGCCAATCAAGCTTTGCATGATTTTGGCCCTGACTACCTGTCTGACCCCATCTAAAACTGTCTTTTCTGTTTCTCAAACACCCCATGCTCATTCTCACATCAAGGCCTTTGTACTGCTGTTCCCTCCACCTGGAACCACCTTCCCCCAGATAACCCTATGGCTGGCTCCCAGCTGCATTCAGGCCTCTGCTCAGATGCTTCCCTGCCCAGCCTGGCTCAAACACCACCAGGCCCTCCTCATTCACCATCATTTGAAACCCTCCTGCCCTCTTTACTGTTTCTTCAAGGCACATTACTAGCTGACATTAAATATTTGCTGTTCGTTTATTGTCTGCCTCACTGGACTTGAGTGTCAGGTTCGTGAGGACTGAAACCGTCCATATTGTTACTGCCCGTATTCCCAGCAGCTGGTACAATGCCTGGCACCGAGTAGAAGTACAAAGAATATTTGTTGAATGAATGACGAATGGATAAATACTCAAAACTGAATGGCTCACACACATCAATACTTTTTGAATTATTTCACAAGGATCATTTATTATAATATTAAAAAGGTGTAGATTCTTGTATGGAGTTATCCATTGATTCAACAAGCATTTACTGGATTCTGTATATAGCAGAATAGCCCAGAGAAGGGATCAACCATTTCCATATAGAAGAAACAATACTGGAGTGGGCTCTGGGAAGATGTGCAGACATCTGCCAGATGGAGAAGGGCGTTCCCCACCGAGAAAGCCACACAGGCAAAGGGGAAGGCCAGCTTCTTCCAACACTAAGGAGACCCCTGCCACCCCCACCGTCACATACCACATAATCATTCATTTAACTCGAACTGTTAATCTTTGAATTTTCAACATGCTTCATTTACTGTGAACCCGGGGTTTGGACTCCACCTTTTAGTGTCAGTCTGACTAATGCAGTGATTCCTAATAGGAAGGCGGGTCAGAATGAGCTGCAATGCTGCTCAAACACACGCGGGTCCTGGACATCCTGTGTGTGGGACTCCCCACACTGCTCGCCCTCCACCCTGAGCATCGCTGCCCCATGAGCCTGTGCACCAGTGGGGAGAGCTGCATCCCTCAGCAAGGAGGAGGCAGGAGAACTAATGGAGACCTTGGCCTTGTGCTGAGAATCCTTAGGCCTGCCCTGGCTGTGCCCCCCTCTCCTTTCTAAACTTCATCTTCTTCAGCAATCACCCCTCCCCACCCCCCATAAATTTTTACCTTTTGCTAAAAGCGCTTAACTACCACACCAAATAAGAGAACGACACATGCCAGGGGTGTTCTACATTCCTGTATAGGACAGGTGACCAAACTGTCTGGGTGGGAGGTGACATGGGAACATTTTCCACTTACAGAGGAGCCATGGAAGTCACTGGGATTCCCTAAGAATGTCTCACATACCCTAAGTGAAAGTTCTTCTTTCTCAAAGCTTCTAATCAGAGTCAGCCTGTGATAACACTTCAGCAAAGGAGGAAAAAAACACCTCGTGGAAGATCCAGAGCTTTCTCTTAGCTTTTGGGTGAATTGCTCTCATTTGAAAATTTAAATCTGGAGTGGAATAATTTAGCCAGGCAGTCTGCATTTTGGAGCTTTAATATATTATTCGAAATTGAAGAAAACCAATTATATCTTCCACTTAATTATTATAAAATCACAGCCAAAATGCATGCATTACATCACATGCAGTCAACAGAAGGAAAACCAGCCTTCCCCAGGTGACTTCTTCTGGTCACTCCTTTTAGAATTTTATGTATATCCTTGCTCCCTCCAGCCCTCTCTCATTTTTCAACTAGCAATAAAATGCTAAAAGAAAAAGTGTAAAAGGCATTTATCTAAATACTTTATGATGCAGTCATTTGAAGTTCTTGATAAGCAAATCTACTAATCCTTTGGAAGGTGACACAGTGTGGTGGTCAAGAATGAGCTTTGCCGTTTAATAGCTGTGCGTGTTCAACTCTCTATGCCTATTTCCTCATGGGTGAAATCATGATATTAATAGCACCTACATTATACAATTATTATACGAACTAAAAGAAGAGGTTTAGGATAGAATCTGGCATGCAGCAAACAATGCAGTAACAGTCACTTTATTACTTCCACAAATATGTTAGAGGTACGTGTGAGCCAGTATAGAAAAAGAACTGGACTTCCCAGGAAGGTTTGATCTCTACAACCTGACATGTACCCCAAGTCTATGGAAAAGGATGCTTGCGGCCAAAAGAGAGGAACAGGAAAGAGCAAATATTGAACCGTTCCCTACTCTATCACTTAGCCATGGAACAGGCATCCTGCAGTGTTTCTGTTTTACCTCCTGTGGTGCTTTCCCCATGTAAAGGAAAGTTAACTGGGTCACCTTTCCATGGAGACTAAGTTTTTCATTCAGATGTGGCTTAACACACACACACACCACCACCACCACCACCACCACCACCACCACCACCACCACATTACCCACCTCCAAAGTGGAGAAGTAGATCTAAAACCAAGAGATTTTCATATAAAAAATGAAAGACAAGCTGAATTTGCCAAGTGCTAAGGCTATATAAGAGTGTGAGAAAGTGTGTTACATGTGTATGTTTCTATATGGCATATATTTCTGTGTGTGTGTGTGTGTGTGTGTGTGTTTATTCATGGTTCTCAACTGGGGTGACTTTGTCCTCTCCATTTCCCTGTGACATTTGTTAATATCTGAACACAATTTTGATTGTCACAAGTGTGTGTGTTGGGGTGTTACTGGCATCTAGTAGGTGGAGTCCAAGGATGCTGTAAAAGATCCCACAATGCATAGGACAGACTCCCATACAAAGAATTATTCAGCCCAAAATGCCAATAGTGCTGAGATTAAGAAACCTTAAAAACATATTTACATATATTTCTATTATTATTGAGGGTGATTGAGGCAACACTAGAAATGTCTACTAAAATAAACAACAAGCTTTGTCCGCAAGACTTAACATTCTTATGAAATAAAACTCTGCTGTAGAGGTGAATGCCAGGCTTAAAATGGAAAATAAAAAATTATCCTGCTTTCTTTTGGGATAACACTAATTCAAAAGTGACCAAGAAACTTACTAGAGTCTTTTTTTCTTCTTAGGCAGATAAGATCAGCCTGAATCAAGCTCCAGAAATAATTAAATCAAATTGCCAGGCATGCACTCTTCATTGTGGGTGAGTGACACTATAAATTCTTGTTCCCCTGCCAGGTAGGTCAGAATTGAGGGAGAGGCTTAAATGTGTTCTAAGATAGAGAATCAGAGAATGTTAATCAGGGTTCTGGGAAGCTTAAGAAGGCACTCAACTCATTGCCTCCCCTTCTAGCAAGAAGAGGGTGGTGCAGGCCTCATTCAGACCAATGGGATCCTGCCCAGGTTAAGGACCTAAAGGCCCCTTAGCACATTTTAATAAGAGTCACTCGCTTTATGAAGCGGAAGCATTTACTATGAACCGTATTGAGTGCCCACCATGTGCCAGGCAGTGAGGACACAAACGAGAGTGAGACTCAACCCCTGACCTCTAGTTGCTCATGATGGAGAGAGGCACAACAAGAAAAGGACAGTATCATGTTACAAGGGCAACGGTTCAAAGTTCAAAGAATCTCAGAGAAAATGCAAAAGAGACATTACCTGGGGTAGTTAAAGGAAGGCATCTGAAAAAGGCAGATATCTTCCTTGGTTTTTGAAGAGTGAAGAACGTCTTCTAGATATATTTGATGGCGGCGGGGTTGGGTGGGGCGGGGACGGATGGTGGCTGTGCAAAGGCACGGAGGTGTCAAATGGTACTGCATATTGGGGCAGCTCAACACATTTGATTTCTGGAGCTGAAAGAGCGTATTGATGTGAGAGAAGGAGAAACTCTGAGAGATGTTGTTGGAAATATGGGCTGGGGCCTAATAAATAAATACGAAAGTTAAGTTTACTCATTGTCATATCGGATTATTTTCAGACAGTTTATAATATTATATAATCCATTCTTTGTCTTAATTTCAAAGCACCTTCCCAAAGATATTTTGGTCCCCTTTAAGCATCTCTGTTTTTGTGACCTTAAAGATTTATAAACAAATACAATAAACGAGAGAATGTTTCCCTAAAAGGGCACTAAGTAAACTATTCTGTAATAGAAAAAAACCTGCCTTCTAATCAATTTGTAGCTCTTCCAAGAACTTTTGGAGGTGCTTTGATAAAGCAGCCTCTCTTTCACATTTTTCCATTACCTCTCACCCAATTAACGTTTTTATATTCTTGCTATTACGGGTTAGATTCTGTATTTATTTCCCTCTCTATGTAATGTGGTAGGTGCCATATACAAACATATACAAACATGAACAGGCAGTAAATTAAATAACATTTCACTCTCAGAGCCATGGATTGCCAGCCTCTAATTAGAATCTCAGTTTTCCCTCTTGATTTGTTTGTGATTATGTTCTGAAGAAAAAAAAAATATATTAGACTTAATAAATCAACATGAACAATAGTAGTCTAAAATTACAAGTCTCTTCTGGGTTTTATTACTTTTTATATTGAGAAAGTAACTCTCTCTCTCTCTCAGATGGGAGTAAGACATGGACGCTGTAAGGCAAATCTTCAAGCACAACACGAAAGCTCAATTCCCCACTGTTTTGCCAACACAGTGTCATAGTTACACTGTGCTTTCAAAAGCAGGGACATAAAGGGCATTGTTGAAGATTTCTCTATCTCCTCCCCTCTTCTTTCTCCAAACCCAAAACCCAGGAATGGATGTCAAACAGAAGCACAATTTTATTATGAATTGTTGATTTTGTCAATTGTAAAATGATGTACAAATTTTTCATTGTTGAATGAATGAATGCTAAGGGTTGAAAAATTTTTAAAACCTGAGTCATGAAAATAATCACATTAGAGAAAAATAAAAGGAGAAATAGTCCACAACACCAGCATTATTAATGTTTCTTATGCCAGTTTTTTACACTCTCCAAAATCCATACAATGTTGTATTATTGCCTTTTATCCATTTAAATAATTATTTATCTATAAAATGAATCATACAGCTATTAAAATGCAGGTTTTTTGAGAATACTAAATGGCCTACATGGGAAAATGCTTTTAAAATAATGTTAAATAATAAATACAAATACAAAACTATTCAACTTACAACCCTAATCTTCCCGTGTGTGTACACATACACACACACAATAGATGGAAAGAAGTATACCGAAATATTAAGTGTTTTTTTAAAAATGGTAGCATTACTTTATTATCACTTTTCTGAATTATTCGTTTCCACAATGAACATTTATCCATTTTACACTAGAAAAAGTTCTAGACATTACATTAAAAAATTTCCATATTTCTAATGTTGATAACTATCATTTTAAAGCTTGCACAATATTCCATTGAATGGACATAGCTTTTTTACTTTTTTTGTGGGGAAACGGAGGTCATTTCCTATTTTTGACTGTTATAACTCACATTCTGAATTTCTCCCTGGCTCCATAATTCAAGATGCTTTACATGGAAAGTGAGGCCTCGATGATCTGCACTCTGTCAACTGCTCCAGCCTCAGGGAAAAGCTAAGAACACAGGCATTGAAGTTTTATGTTCTGGTCAGAATCCTGTGTGCCATTTCTTCACAGCATGGTCATGGAATAAAACAACATGTGAGGATGGATTTAGAGTTCCTGGCACATTGAGGGCACTCAGAGAAGGGCGCTGCTATTGCTATTATCTCGTCCCTACTCCCAAACCTCCCCACCCCAGCTAAAATGAATCATTCCGAGTTGCCTGATACACCCTCCCCCAGCTTCCACGCCTTAATGTGTGTATTGCTCATATTCTAGAAAGTCCCTCTAAGGGTCAACTCATGTCTAGCCAGTTTAAGTGTCCTTCTTCCTCTTTTGATCCTTCTTTGACCCCTTGTCTGGATTAGTTGCCCCTCTTTGTGTGTGTTGGGGCGGGGGGAAGAGTCTCAGATACCTTAGTAAATACCTCCATTTGAACATTTACCACATTATCTTTGCTCATTTATTTCTCTCTTTCTTCCACTAGACTGAAAGTTCCTTGAGGTCAGAGCTGTTACGTCCATCCCAAACATTTAGCACAGGGTTTGACACACAGATTTTCAAGATGTTGGTTTCCTGAATGAATTTATACCATCTCACTCATCTTCGAAAATATGATTTTAGTGATTATATAATATTTTATTGTGTTATAGCTTCTGTAATCTAAATATTTTCTTTACATTACAGCCCCTTTTGGGTCTGGGACTGTATATAATTTATAGGAATATCCTTGTACAAAAATCTTATTTAAAAAATAATAAAATTGAAGGTGTAGAATTGCTGGCTTTGAACATGTTAAGACTGATTATCATTGCCGAAGTGGAGGACTTCATATCTGCAGACACCAATCTCAGTCCTCCATGTCTATTGCTACAGTCTTCTAAATCAACTCAATTGCTTGCATTATTAACTTTTTGACCTATAAAATGGCATTTTTGCTGAAGAACATTAGTGTTTCTGATGATTTCCAATGTGCCAAGCCTGGGGTTTGATATTTTCTCTCTCTTTCTCTCTTTTTTTTCTCTCTCTCTTCCTCTCTCTCCTCTCTCTCCCTCTCTCTCTCTCTCTCTCTCTCTCTCTCTCTCTCTTTCTCTCTCTCTCTCTCTCTCACACACACACACACACACACACACACAC
>NW_006441071.1:17172751-17192870 GCF_000325575.1 Pteropus alecto
ACGGAGGGGCCGCCTCTGCCTAAGGAAGGGGACAGAAGAAGCCGCTCAGTTTTCTTTAGCCTTCTGCCCACAGTGGCCAGACTGTGAATGTGAAGCTCCTGCAACTCAGCACAATGGCTCAGAAATATCATTGATATCATTGCTTTCATATTAAGTGATAGTTCTTCCTCCCCAGACCTGGTTATGACACTTTCTTCCAAACTAGGTTTTGTTAGGTAATTTGAAATTGGTATCATTCAAACATTTTTATTCTACAAAAATATCAATTTCTGTATTTGTATATATACATATATACGTATTTATATATCTCCAAATAAATGTCTTATTGATAAAAATCTTCTTCCCCCCATCAAATGTTTTAAAGATGATAACTTTAATACACAAGCAGAAAACTTCAAAATGTGATTTGTTTCCTGGGGCAGTGTCGGGATCACCTGACCCACACCTACCTGATGAGGGGCACAGGGATCTGTACTTAAAGAACTCCCAGTAAAGCTCTCTCATCCTCCATTTCAATGAGATAGGATTGACATGTAACATTGTATAAGTTTAAGGTGTACAATGTGATTTGCTGTATGTATATATTATGAAATGTTTACCATTAACACTCCATCACCTCAAATAATTCAAATTTTGTTGTTGTAATGGTGAGAACAATTAGAGCTTTATTTTCATAGCAACTTTCAAGTATACAATACGGTATTGTTAACTATAGTCACCATGTGGTATCTTAGATCCCTAGAACTTATTCAAGTTGTTTCTTTTGAGCAACATCTCTCCATTTCCTCCATACCTCAGACCCTGGCAATCACCAGTCCATTCTGTTTCTATGAATTCAGCTTTTCTTATTATCTCCAATATAAGTGAGATCATAGAGTATTTGTCTTTCTCTGACTTCTTTCATAATGCTCTCAAGGTCCAACTATGTTGTCACAAATGGCAAGATTCTATTCCTTTTTTCTAATGGCTTAATAATACTCGTGTGTGTGTGTGTGTGTGTGTGTGTGCGTATCAATCACATTTTCTCCATCCATCCATCCACCAACTTAAACTGTTTCCATGTCTTGACTTTTGTGAATAATGCTACAATGAACATTTGAGTGCAGATATCTTTGAGATAGTAATTTCATTTCCTTCAGATATATACCCAGAAGTAGGATTTCTGGATCACATGATGGTTCTATTTTTAATTTTTTTGAGGAACCTCCATACTATTTTCCATAGTGACTGTATCGATTTACATTCTCAGTACAGGAGGGTTCCCTTTTCTCCACCCCATCTCCAGCATTCATTATCTTTTTGATAATAGCCATTCTGACAGGTGTGAGGTGGTATCACACTGTGGTTTCGATTTGCATTTCTCTGATGATTAGGGCTGTTGAGCACCTTTTCATGTACCTGGTGGCCATTTAAATGTCTTCTTTGGAAAAATGTCTATTCAAGCCCTTTGCTTTTTTTAAAATCATATTGTTTGTTTGTTTATGCTACTTAGTTGCAGAAAAATTCTGAGCTTGCTAAAGTTTGTAAATCATTACTTTAGAGCTTCATCTTTTTCTAGCTGTAATATAGTGATTGCCTCCCCAAACACATATTTTCCTTTCTTTCAATTTTAAAGAAAGACATTTGCTTTTATGTATCTTTTCTTCGCTAGCATTCACTTTGAGTTGAAAATGTTAGTCAGGAGAATAGACCCAGATTAATAAATTTAAAAAATTTTAAAAGACTCTATGTACATAGGTAAACTGCCACAAAGAAAATTTATTGATCTCTTATTGAAACTCTAGTGAAAGAGATCCTGTGAGGTTTATAGGGAACTAAAGTTTAAACAGTGTAAAGGGTCATGATATTTTTTTGTATTTGGTGTCCTGGTTTTACTCCTATTTTAGGTAAATATGAAAAACATTTGTAAGAACTTCCAGATAATTTTGAATAAAAAACAAACCCAGTCTAGCTAGATAAAATATCAAATCATTCTTAGTAGACATGGTACATAGACGTGGCAACAGCTGGGAAGGTGACATGGCACTGAGGGGTGGTTGGGAAGCCCTGGACTGGACCAACCCCACATTCTGTGAAACCCAAGTGTTTTTTCGCTTTTCCTATGAAGGCCCACTCCAGCACACCCAGCATACAAAGTGAACAATTTCTCTCAAAACCATCATGAAATGGATGGCTAAGGGAGAAAGCTTTGGAAAGGAGACTGGAGGTTTTACAATGCAGGACTACGAGGAAAAGGCAAATACGGAGTTACGGTCAGCTTGTGAATGAAGAAATCGCATGAGGAAAATGCCACTCTAATAACATTATTTTAAAGATATGATTACTATTGTTATGAAAACTTAGTACCACTTATCCTAAATGGAATTGACCCTGAAAATATATGAATAGTAAAGAATGCTTGTCCTTTAGCCACTTAAAATGATCTGGCTAACCATAGTTGAGAAAACTTTCTTTAAAGCTCCTTATATTTTAGATGATAAAAATAAGGCCTAGAGAAGTTCAGTGATTTGCACAGGGTCACACAGTGGAATCCATGTCTCTGAACTTCTTCACCATGACACCCCCTGATGTGGCAGCAACCCAGGCAATCACCAAAACTGGCCCAGCTGGAAAAATCTTTTTGTTCCAAGTGATTCAGCAAACACTCTCTCTGTACCTCTTAGCTGATCTAAAGTAGAGTGCCTCCGATTTGCTGCGCTGAAGGTAACTGTTAAAGGAGTCTAGAGGCAAATTAGAAAACATCTATTGCAGTTTCTTCCTCTAGAGTGAGAGATTAAATCAGCCAAGCAAAATTACAATATCTTTGCTGTAGTGTCAGGGGAGCCCCTTAGCAAGGACCAACACAGCATGAGAAGCAGAGAGTCAGCCCTGTACAATGGAACACAGAAACCAACCACTAAAACCTTTCCTAGCTCCTTACAGACCCCATTGCTCCAAGCCAGAGCACAAGTAGTTTTCTTTGTATGTGCTGATTACGTATGGGAAGCCTAGGGCATCTGGGTTAAGATTTTAATCTTTTGAGGCTCAATTCATAGACCATCCTCTGTCCAAGGTTTTCTGAGTCTTTTCTCCTTTACCGATTGCTCCTTTCTCTAAATTTTACCTAGAATTTCTGGACAGAAGAGGCTTTAAGGTGGCAATCTAGGTAAAAGTAAGCACATTGATTTTATTTAAATAAAATATGTGCTTTAAATAAAAAAATTGCAGTTTCTAAAAGTACTTTTATTCACTCGTACAAGGACTGAGAAATCAATTCTCTATAACTTTTATTCACTTGTACAAGGACTGAGAAATCAACTCTCTATATAGAAGATGTGGTAGATTTTATGGGAGCAGGAAGCCCCCTCTCCCACCCTGGCCACCATTGGCAACTTCTCGTTTATGTGCTTTAAATAAAAAAATTGCAGTTTCTAAAAGTACTTTTATTCACTCGTACAAGGACTGAGAAATCAATTCTCTATAACTTTTATTCACTTGTACAAGGACTGAGAAATCAACTCTCTATATAGAAGATGTGGTAGATTTTATGGGAGCAGGACGCCCCCTCTCCCGCCCTGGCCACCATTGGCAACTTCTCTGATCTTCCCCTTCTAGGCTTAGAGTTCAGTTTAGCACATGTAGTCTGTCTGCTGTCACAGGATAGCTACATGTTAACAAATGTGATTTTATCAGAACTTCAAAAAAGTACATAGCTCCATGAGGACCAGGACTCTGTCTTTGTGTACCCAGTACCTAGCACCATGTTAGCATATCTTTGGCACTAAATATTTGTTGGATGGATGGCAAGACAGATGGATGGCTGGATGGATAGATGAATGAGAAACTTTGGGCTGTCAAAATCTACTTTATAGAAAGTAATTCTTTCAATGGGTAAAAGAGGATTAGGGAACAGAGTTCCAGCAATAATTGAGTTTTATTTCCTACAGAAATTCTCAGTGAGCTTTTTGTAGATAAAAGCGTACAGCTAAAAGAAAATCCCGAACATTACCAAGAAAACTCAGTGTTTTGTTAACATGCAGCTCAATATTAATGATCTCCCTGCCACTGCCCATCATGCTGAGACCAACGTCAGCCTAGTATAATCTACACACTGTAGCAATAATGTACAAAGCCACTAGATTGTACTTGAAGCAGCACTTTTTTTCCTAGGGCTGATACTAATTCCTGAGCAAGATTGGGTCATCATCCACAGAGGCCATGTGATGGGTACCACATTCCCCAGATTATGGGCTCTGATGTATCAATTTGTTTTATGAGACTCTAACTGTAGGAGGAATACCTGTAGGAGGAATATCTGCATTTTTTTGCTGCATTTATTTTTTGCCAATCTAAGTCCTTGATTAGAGAATAAGCAGGGGCTATATTTTATAATCGTCTATGTAACAGTAAAATCATTTTTTGTCCTCACAATAAAGTGATGCTGGTAGTAGTTCTGTGTTACTGGTGAGGATTTTGAGATTTTGAGAAGTTAATTTGTCTATGCTCACACAGCTATTAAGGGAAGAGAGTGGAGAACCCAACCCAGACATGACTTTCTAGCCAATTCTCTTAAGCATCTTGCCAAACCTGTTGTGACGTTCACAGAAAAAATTGTAGGTCTCGATTAATGCATGTTACCTGAGCCCTGTAAATACATCATAACTAAAATAAGATGGAAAGACAGAGGTAAGCAAATGGTGAGTGAAGAGGAAGGAAAGGAACAAAAACAGTAAAAGCCAATTTGGAATTAGATCTAATTTGATTCTTGCTCGTTCTATTCCATTTCTCAAAAGCCAATTAGCCGCAGAGTGGTTTTTATAGCCGTGCACACCCGACTGTATCAGCCAGCCTCTGACCCAGAGCTGGGCTCTCTGTAGCTCCAAATGGAGTTTCTTCTCACTTTCTTAAAATATATCCATATCTGCCTGTGGGTACCATTCTCAAAATGAAAGCTGTTATTTAACAATAGACCTTTACTGGGCAGCGAATACAGCCCAGCACAAGTGAGGAGATGTGAAGCTGGGGTCTATGTCCTTGAAGAAATCATTTTAAATACCCGATGACACGTGGGTGTTATCTAGACTGCCAAATCCCATGGATTGATCATGGTTGCCAAAAACCCTTTGCTGTGTATCCTAAGCCTGAATCTAGGCTGTCTGGGTCAGTGTTGTTGTCAGGTAGCAATGTCAGCCAAGAGCACATGGTGGGGAAGCTTCTAGCACAATGCCTACACTGAGTATATTCAACAAATATTGCTTCCTTTACTTTAAATTAAGCCTTAGCAATCTTCATATTGACCAAAGCACTGAGCTCAACCTTTTCCTCACCTGCTCTGACCTCAGGACAGATAACAAGCATTGAGAAAGGAAGATGGACTTTGCCTGATGGGTAAAAATCGATATGCCAGTGGTCATAACCAACCCTCCTGACCTGTGTCAACAAATCCTATTGCCAGTGATTAGTATCCTATTATTGTAGCAAAGCCCTAAATTCCTCCTCATAGTGGTAGGACATTATCTGATTGGGTAGGACTCTTAGTGAAGTTTGACTATGGTACATTTATTTTTTGCCCTAGGAAACTTGCTGACAGGCCTCCTTTGAAAAACCAAAAGCGTGAAATGCTTTTCACCCCACTGAATGGTGTTCCACATGACACATAGTGATTGAGCCTAGAGAATCCTGTGGACTATATAAAGTACCTTCAGCTTGCCACTGCATAAACTTCACATATCCCTGTCCATATCACGTTGGCAGCATCACGGGGCTGTTCCCAAACACTTAAATAAAATGAAGACCCATTAGAAGCTGAATAGTTGTCCCTAAACTGGAGAGCTGAATTGCTTTTCCAGACTCCTGATGGGTATTCTGACCTGGATCCATCTCTGACATGCCTCCATGAGCCTCTGATAGCTTATATATTTGATAGTCATTCATTTCCTAAGCAGTAGGTGACAGAGATCAAAGATGGCCCCAATCAGTGACACTACCAAAATGCCCTGCAAATGGCAGCATTTCCAGGCACTCTTTTCTGGCATTGTAATTTCCTGGTACATCTGACCTAAATCAAATTCAGGCTTACAATAGGCCACATAAATGGTATCAGTAAAGGGAAGAGTGTCAAAATGCATTTTCCCCTCACCCTGCCCCGCAATTTCCTCACCTCAGGATTATACGTTAGCATGGCCGCTGCTATTATTTCTGTTGCAAGTAAAAATAAGATCAGCCAGTCAGATTCACTGAGAAAACATCCCTGACATTTACCTTACTGCTTCCAGAAAGCTTAGCTCACCATACCTCTGTGAGGGCAGGAAACAAAACAAAACAAACAAAACAAAACAAAACAAAACAAAACAAAACAACCCTGATTCCTTCCAAGAAGTTACATGTGGCAAGAGGACAACTTATTTTGTTGGGAAAATATACTATCTTCAGGTGTGTGGGTGTGTGTGTGTGTGTGGTCTGACTATAGGGAACTTTCACACTTTAAGTACTCTCATATTTTGCCTTTTGAAGTTTCTGAACAAGAAGGCAGAGCCATGACCAGCTTAGAACAGTTACCAGCACACAGTAGGCACTCAGTTAATATTTACTAAATGGAGGAAGGCCTCTGCAGCAAGAATATTCCTTACCGACAATGTCCTAGAACCTACTAAGCAAGGCAGAGAGAGAGGACTCTTGCCCTGAGGAGCAGCAGATCTGAATGCAAATCTCACCTCTTAATTCCCAGCTGGGGTCCAGCCACCTTAGTTTCCTCCAGGGTAGTATGAAGGTTAGGAAAAGGGTTTAGCTTCTCTCTCAGAAATGTTGAAGGCATGCGAAACAGGAACCACAGCCAGGGTGGGGTCTAATTGCTTGATAAAAGGAGTCCTGGCTTGAAGGCCAACGGGAGGACTGCTTTTCATTTCGCTGGAGATAAAATGTGTTGTCCTCTGTGTGGCTCTTATAAAAGGTCTGAGCCCCTTCTTTTAGTCGCTATCAGGTGATTTAAACAAGAGGGAAAGGAGAAGCTACATTTTTTAGCCAACAGATGAGCACATATTCCAGGTGTCCTTGGGCACTGAACCTAGCACCAACAGATCAAGGAGAACCCCAATTTGTTTTCTGATTTAACCTATCAGATACAAAGTAAGATAAACCAAAGTGGGAGGCTCTTAAATAGCTAAGTTTTGCTTTTAGATACTACAGGGGACCAAAAAAGAAGTGAAATCTTTTGTTGTTGTTGTTAATTGTGGTATGAAGAATGTTTAACATGAGATCTACTCTCTAGAAAATTTGAGGTGTACAGTCAGGAGGTGAAATCTTGCACATCCCAACCTGCTTCTAGTGCAGTTAAACAGCCTTCTCACTATCAGGATGTTGCTTTCCACCCTCTATAATCAGACAAGTTCGTGATGGGTCAAATTAAACCACAGACTGTGATAAAGAAATATGTAAACTGAGGACTTTTGTAGATTTCAAGCAAGCTGCCTGTTACTCTCCTCTGGCTCATGTTGCTTCTGATCCTACCTCCCCAGTCTCCTCTACCTAGTTCCCACCCCCGACCCCCACAAAATGGGGCAAATACTACTGATGCGTCCTGCTCTCTCCTTTGAAACACTCTACTCCTATCCTACTGACTTTTTCAAGCTGTTCGCATTTTACCAGCCCCCCACTGGGGGCTCCTTCTTATTGGGGACTTACCTCCCCTGCCATCTTCACAAGTTTCCTGCCTTCGCTTGCTTCCCTGGCTTTTAGCTATGAAAGTGAGTTAAGATCCATACAAGCTAGAATCTGTCATGTTTGCTTAGAACAGATCCTATGCAGGCTCACAATATATATTTACTGGATGAATGAATGAAGCAAACGAATAAAGACACATACAACCAGAAATCCTGAGTATTAATGGTTTTGACAACTGGGATTTATTTTAAACCTATTACTGCACTACAAAATTACCCTTCATCAATCAGACACTGTTCTTAAGAATTCTATCTTAAGTGCGTATATCTCAAGTAATTATACTAAAATGGTGTTATTAGAGCTAGCTCAAGAAAATTACCCAACAAATGAATGGGATTTAAAAGAAAAAAAATCATCTTAAAAGAGATTTCTAATTATATAGTTTAAAAAAATTACCAGGATTTCCATCCTGACTACGCCTTGCATTTCATAAAAAGCCTTAGATAGCAGCAGTTTTCATGGCCAACTGACTTCCTCTCATCCAATGTTACAATGTGTGGTATTGCAGAATCATTAAAAGCACTGACTCTATAGTGCACGCTAGTCGGCTAGGGGACCGAGGCAAGTACTTAGCCTCTCTAGGCTTCCATCTCTTCATCTCCCAAATGTGGACCATAGTATCTAATTTGAAAGGCTGTGGTGAGGATTCAAGAGCATAATCCATGTAAAGTGCTTTGTACAGTGTCCAGCAAATAATGAGCATCGAATAAATGTCAGCCATTTCTTCCTACTTATAAAATGCTTTTCTAGCAGGTCAGTTGAAGAATGGCTAAAATTTGCCATCTCTCCAGCAGTGAGTCACATTCCCTTCTAGTGTGTTTGCTAAATAAACTGTATTTAATGTCACTTGTCTTCCTCTTCCAACTTCTGCCAGAGGAAGAAACTAATGACCAACCCCAAATAAAAATGCAACGAATTATGTATAGATAGATGGATATATATGTGTGTGTGTGTATATATATATACACACACACACATATATATCCATCTATCTATACATGTATATATCTCATACATGTGAATAATATATATATCATATGTATAAAACAAATAAAAGTGCAACGAATTACATATATATATCTCATACATGCGAATAATATATATATCATATGTATAAAACAATATGTGTGTAAATATATATATACATAAAGCATATATATCCATATTGTCACCTCAACAATACTGTGAGATCCTAGGGGGTAGTGGATGAAAATGTTTAACATCTGTCGAGTGCTAATCATGTAGCAGACATTCTTTTAAATGCTTTACATATACTAATTCATTCGATCGTCACAAGAAGCCTATGAGCCAGTCAATATGTGTTACTTATCCTTTATTCACTCAGTAAATAAAGAGCTATTTGGTGTTTTTTGATGTACCATTACAGACTGTATAGGCAGGTGGTTAAGAATGCTTCTGGCTTATAAATACAAACAAGCAAAGCTCATTTTTCTTCTCTTGTAAGAATATAAGAAAAAAAGGGTCAAAGTTTGAATTGACATAAAAACCTGAATTACTGCTGGAATAGCCAGAAAAACAAAGGAATGGGCATTTATTGTCCAGGATGAATAAGTCATCATTCACCTATGATTTCCAGAGGAACCCTTTGATGACTGGCTTAAACTTGTGAATGATCTCATTTGAGTATAACGTGTCTATGGATAGAATTGAACTAGCCAAGCCCATCAGAAGGGATTTAGTCACATTTGTTCACTTTACAAATATGTTGAGCATTTACTCTGTGACAAACACTGATCTAGGCACTGGGGGACCAAGTAGTGAAAAAAACAAAGCTCCTGCCCTTGGGAGTTTGCACTATTTTAGATGAGGCAGGCAGCAAACAGATAAGTACATCACATATCAGGTAGTGATAATACCATATCTGATTAATAAATTTACATTCACAAAATTATCTGCTCCTTAAAATACTAAAAGCAGAGGGGAAAGATTTAAAGACTAAAATAGTTGCTGAACCATAATAATCTGTTAGGTCAGCTAACTCAGCTACTTGACCCCAAACCTCTACCAGGAGCCTCGGGCACAAGGGATGGGGTATGTGCCAGCTTCCTCCATTCCTGCCAGGGCAGGAAGCTGGCCTAAGCTAAAGCACCCTGGAGAGAGGCGAGAACTTCAGAGACTCAGCCAGTCCTGGGTTTGGTTCTCTCCTTCTACATTTCTGCCCAGGAACCAGTGATGCAGGCCCAGCCCAGCAAGATCCTCACAACTCAGTCCTGACCTGCTGGTGATAGGACTTCTAAAGCTCTGATCTGACATTTAGGGACCACCCAGATCCCCGTGACCATTTCTGACCTATACTCATGCTATGAAACGTGGGCTTCCTCCCTGTTCATAAGACTTGGTTCTCAACTAAGGACCCAATTCTGGTGACAGGATTCCTGGTTTAATCTCTGTATCAAAGCTCATTCTGGTCACCTGTTGAGCACTCCAGTACTCCTTCGAGTGGGGACTATGTGTCTTTTCCAAGCTCATCTCTTACAGTCTCTCATAGAGCTCTGGGTTGGGCCAGGCTACTTGCAGGCGACCATTCCCAGCATTTTCATGTTGGGCCTGTTCTGGACTGCCCTCTGATATATACGCCTGCCTTGTCACCTCATGATGGAACTGTGCCACAATGACTGATTGCCTGGCCTGTGAATTTTGCTCTGTTGCCATGGAGCTCCTGAACCCTTATTGTGGCTGCTCAATAGGATTTCTGCTGGGCGAGCAGTTGGGGCCATCATTCAACACCCCACCTGCATATTTTAACCATTAAAAGGACAGATCAGTATATCTCCAGGGCTTAGCCATTGCAGTAGTTAACACTGAGCACCAAGTTGCTGTATCCAGATTGACAACTAGAATTATCCTGCCCCTACTGCTTAGAATCAGCCAAGAATCAGATCTCCCTGTATTAAGCTCCAAACATTTGCATATCTTTACTATCACAGTTTCCATTGATATTTATCTGATCATCTGACTGATGTCTGTCTCCTCTATTTGACCATAAACTATATGAGGGCAGGGAATGCGTCTGCTTTGCTCACAGCGTATCTGCTGCACCTGATGGAGAGTTGGATCATCAACAGAGGTGGCCTCTGGCTCACTGACACAAAGGTCAGCCATGATTCAGCCCATACATGAGCTGAAGTCATGACCAATTGGCTTAAGGGCAAAGGATCTCAAAGTCAACCTCTTTGCTGGACATTCTCCTTCTTCTTTTTCTAGCTACAACTTGGTGACCTCGTGAGGGCACTGCTTTCCCTATAAAGTTTTCAAATGGTGGCTAACTTTCTTTACTACAGCCCTTGTTTTTCTGGAGTCAGAGGAGCAGTAGGTATTGCTTCTCAAAGCTGCTTCCAGGTCACTGTCTCCTTGCTTCCTAAAACCCCCTCAGCTTTGAAACTCACTTTATCGCACCACATTTTACCCACTGCACCTCATTGTTTCAGTCATTCAACAATATCTGAGTCCTTTAGCTTTATTCCTTGGGTTCCGGGGCCCTCCTTGCTATCGTAATCCTGAATGGTTTCAATAGACGCATAGATGACCCTATAACACCACGACTCCACGTTCCTCTCCTCTGATGGTTTTGTTCTCGCCTCACTTTGGCCACCCACTATTATCCTCAACAAGAACTATAACTGCATTCTCTGTGAACTCGGCAGAGGTGGGTGACACACGGGAAGTCTTAGCTGCCCATTATAACTAGCAACTCAAAATACTTATTTAACTGGAATGAAGCCACTTAGGTTTATCCTAAGTCAAAAAAAAAAAAAAAATCAGGCTAAAGTAAGAGAAACCGAAGAACCAAGAGTTTCCATGTACTATCACAAAGAGTTGTGGCTATACAATATGCTTCTGGTAGAGGCCATTGCTGCCAAAGGTGATTTAAGAAGAAAAATCTTTCCTAAATGTGGTCCATTGATCCTGAGATTAACTAACTTGGGGAGTATTTAGAATTGTAAGTGTTGGCTGATAAACTTAATGACCTATATTGTAGTGAATGTCTGATTCTTTTCCATTGGCACCTATTTGTCCTATGTCCCATAAGAGACCTTTCACTATCCATTTCTCCTCTAATCTTGATGCACTAGGTTCAATTGCCTCCTTGATCCTACAAATCCGGCACAGAGAACACAACATTGGTGTGAGGTCACATTCCTTGGTCATAGTAGTTGGTTGTGTGAGGGGAAGGTGAGCCAGTCAGTGAGAATTCTGCTGGGCTTCCAGGAAAGACTCTTGCTGTTTACCACTGTAGGTGGCAAGGTGTGGAGCTTCTGCATGCATCTTACTTCGTTGAGAGGAGAGCCTATCTGAGAATGTGGCCAAACTGAAAGAGAATCCAGAGATGGAGAGAAAAAAAGTATTCCAGTGTCAAATGCGTAGATGAAACCACACACATGGATTCTCAGTTGTGTGAACTGTAGCAGTCAGTGACATGTGTTCCCACAGCTTCCTCTTCCAGAACGCACAATTAAATCAGATTTCTCAGCCTCCCTTGCAGGTAGGTTGGGTCCATGAGACTGAACCCAGCTAAAGGAATATGTGTAGAAGTAATGTAAGTCACTTCTAAACCTTTTCCTAAAAACATTCTATGAGCTCCTCCAGTACCTTTTCCCCCTTCTATAGCACCCTTTGAGATGTTCCAGAAGGTACAAAACAGAGAACTTTGATATAAGAAGCTGGGGGGTGGAGTTGAGGATGGAGGCAGTGTCAGAAAAGACCTCTTTGTGGGAATGATATTTGACTAGAGACTTAATTTATAAAAAGCAAGTAATAGGGCTACTGGGAAGAGAAGAGGAAGAAAGGCCATTCCCAATAGATGAACTAGCTAGTGCAAAGGCTCTGGTGGCAAGAAAGGGCTTGGCATATTGGAGGAACAGAAAGGTAGCCAGTGTCATTGGAGCTTAGCGATAGCAAGAAAAGGTGCTGTAGTCTAGGAGAGGCCAGCAGTTAAGGCAGGAGATGCTGGTGCCTTGGACCAAAGTGGTAGCAATGGAAATGAAAAAAAGTGGGCAAATTCATAATATTTTTTTGGAAGTAGCACAGACAAAATTTGCTGGGTGGTTAGAAATTAAGGAAGACAAAAAGGGAGGAAATCAGTGATGTCTCCTAAGCTTTTGGCTTGAACAACTGGTTAGATGGTGATGCCATTTATTCAGACAGTGAGATAAGAAGAGAACCAGTCTGGAAGAAAGTAATCAGGACTTCCATTTTTGAACATGTTAAATTGATCAGTCTGTTAAAGATCTAGATGTCAATGTAGATATCAGAGCTTAGATGTCAGAGCTTAGCTCCTCTAAACCACAACGATGATGATGATGGTGATGATGATGATGGTGGCGGCAGCTACTGTTCACTGAGCATGTATTATATGCCAGGCATTATGTGAGATGCTTTACATGTGATCTCATATAAAGAGATTATTTCATGTAATCTCACTACATCCCTCTAAGCTATCACTCTCATTTTACAGATGAGGCAACTGAAGCTCTGGTTTGGTAAGGCAACCTGTCAACAGTAACATGGCTGCTAAATAAATAAGTAGTAGAGTTTTACCTCATATGGCATGAGACCTTGTCATAACATGTGTCATATATCCTGAACTAGAATATAAGGTACTTGAGGGAAGGGCAGTATCTTTTCGTTTTTTACATTCCCAAAGCACTTGCTTTATAATTAGAAGACGCTCAATCAATATCTGTTGCTCGATTCCATCATTCATGGGAAAAGAAAAAGTGGCATGAGATTAGGCCCAAACAGAGAAGGCTTCCACTCTAGTTCTCTTTCTTCAGCTCTTTTACCTCTATATTCCTTATTCTTTTAACTCTGTATTCGATTAGGACCCATTGGTTCACCTTCCTCTTTCAGAAGCATTTAGAACACTCTACAGAGGGGTCTACACAGTATGTCACAACAAGATTTGGAGCACAAAGTCACCAGAAACAAGGAGGTGGGGGGACTGTCTTAGCATATAGGTCTCATTCAGTAGCTCATTTAGCCCATGGTTTTCAATCAGGTCTTTCAAGTCATTGGGGCAGTCTTTAGTAAATTAAAGCTAAAACTCATTCTGTACCCCCAACCCCCAAACTCAGGTGGCTTCCAAAAAGAGCTGAAATAATGAGCAGGAAAACATGTGAGATACGGAATGAACCAGAATCAAGCAATTTCAACTGGGATCAGCTTTTCTGTTTCCTTCTTACCAAATGCTTTAGGTCAATCTTCCACTTGATGAAATAGGAAAAGAAGAACTCACAAACACTCATTGTACCCTTCACCTGCAATTTTAAGAGAAATGAGGTTACTGGATCCAAAACGAAGACCATATTGCTTCCCAATAGAGGATCATGAGGACGCGCTCTGGCAGGAAAGCCCAGTGGAGAGGCTCACACTGTTCTTTCCTTTGGACGGCCCGGCCCTCTCGCCTTTCTTCCCTTGACTCTCCCTCGCTAGTCTTTCAAGCCTCAGATCAAACAGTACCTAGTCCAGCACTCCTAGGATGACTCAAGTGATCTTCCACTGTGTTTCTGTGCCTGTGCTCATTCCTAGTTTTTTAAAAAGAGATGTGCCATCAATCTCTCTCCCTTACAGACTATTAGTTCCTCATGGGAAGGGACTATGTTTTACCCATCTTAGAAACCTAAGGCTCAGTGACATAGAGTGAGGGTCAGGAAATAGCTGTTAAATTGAACGGTGGAGAGACTGACATTGTGTTGTCAGGGGAACAGGAATCTGCAGACATGGGAGACCTTGGTGCAAGTCCTGGCTTTGGGCTGGCTCCCTATGTGCTGCAGGGTAAGCTCTGTATCCTTTCTGGGTCTTTGTTCATCAGCTAAAATAATGGGGCTAGACCAGCTCAGCTCTGAAGGCCTCTCAGCTCTGAAACTGAGTGATATTGTGTGCACAGATGGCAAAGCAACTGAGGATAATGCATTCATGCAGGCTGGCTCTACAAGGCCTTCACCATTAATCACAATTCTCCAGTCTGACAAAATCCCTCCCCAAACAATCTCAATGGATGCTGCACACAATGAAGGAGAAATAATCACCCTCAATTTCCAGACGGAAAACCACGTTCTAATATCTATTAATTGTGTCAATCTTTTTCTGGCCAAGTGCATATGCTGTGCTTCCCCTAGCTTCTCCCCCATCCCACCAAACCTCATCTCTCCAAAGGTGGGGTGGGCAAGGGACATGGAGGTGGGCAGGGAATATGCCTGAGTACCTGATGAAAGCAGGGTCCTGTTTCCTGGCATGCACTTCACACAGCTAAACAACACAGAATATTCTGCGTGTTTTAATCTTCGGATCTGGTTCTAAACTCAACATTAAGACCAAAGTCCTAAGAGAATGCTGGGGGCTTTCAGCAGAAGGTGTTTTGCTAAGAGCAAATCTGAATCGATCCATACTTTCCCATCAATGCCATGACTCTGGTAGGGCCCCTGTACCTCTGTCCCAAACTGTGAGAGGAGGTAAAAAAATTGCATGTGATGCTTCCCTCCTAAGGCTGAGAGAACAGAATACTCAGCCTATTAGGCTCTATTTTTCTAAATATTTTCAAAACAGAGCTTCTGATCTGAAGTCCTGATGTCTCCTGGTTAACTGCATTTCTCCTCCCTCCCCATGCTTTTCTCCTTTCTCTTTAGTAGTGCCCCCCCATCCTTTTTGTATTCAGACCTCTCTTGTGGATTCCTAAATCCACAATTAATACAAAAATTTTCCAGTGGAATAACATTTTATACATTCAAATATAGATCAGTCACAAAGATCCTTAAATATCTTAATGTATACGATGTCCTGTCTCTTCAACTAAATGCACCTCAAAGCTGAGGGCCATAAACAATACATGCCCAGTGCCAATAAGCCAGGTCCTCAATCTATGCTCATGTTTTTTAACTTTGATGAGATAGATGTTTTTAATAACAGTGACCAGTCTTCGCCTTACTTGATTAATGTTGAAATTAATTTTACAGAATGCATTCTGACTGGGTTACATTTTCCCACTAGTGTGATTTCTTTTTTCTTTTCTTTTCTTTTTTTTGGTGGATATTCATCATTTTCAATAATTAGGAAGCCATTTACTTAAATTACTCTTTTTAGAATGCTGAACAGGAAACTAAAGTCTCTCCATATCCTGTAGTCACAATATTTTATGATAGCTTTATTCATATGGATCCACAAAGCTTATCATTTCTGTGCCAAAGAAAGTGGCTCCTTAAATAGGCTTTTCTTTGTACTGTTAAGACTAAAATTGTGCTGAACCTCAAAACGAAACTGTAAATATGACTGTAGTCCATTAATAGGGCCTACGGTTTGCTATATATTATATCATTTTACCTGCAACCAAGATGTGTTACAAAATTCCATGTAAGAAACTTACTAGTCATTCAAATACTGCAGAGTAATTATCACCGTTAGAAGACTCTTCCCTTTGGCACTACAGTGTCTAACTCTCATAAAGTCATAGTATTTTCCAAAGATAAAGTATTTAAAATATAAATCCAAGAATCTGCATTTGTATTACATTTAAAAAATTTACCCATTGAAACTATATTTCTTCTTATTACAATATATGAAGACTGATATGAATACACCAGTGCTTATCTTAGTCTAGTCATTTTTAATATGTAGGAAACATAACTTTTTTCTTCTAGAACTGGTTTTTAAATCAGCAACCACACTATGCATATCTGATATGCAGTTTCTTTGATAGGAAAAAATGCAGTGTGTGATATCTTACTTGCTTAGATCTCATCCAATTATCACCAAAAATATTCAAAGAATTCAAAGATAATTCATAAGAATTATCGAACAACCATCAACAAGGAGGTAAAAAGAACATGAAGGAGACCCCTGAGAGGGTGACAAGAGAAGGTTCACGTGTAAGCAGAGAACAGATGGAATACGCGTTTCAGGAAATTTCAGGAGGTTAACATTGCAAGCACATGCCCCAAGCACAAGCATTATTTTTATGCACCAGTTTAGAAAACAATGGAGCAGAAAACAAAGGTTTGACCATTTGCTGAAAGGAAATTTCAAATGAGGTCAATTCTTTCACACTCCTATTGGCTCCAATGAAAGCCAAAGTAGATAAGAAGGCAAGGATAAAAACAAAACAAAACAAAAAACACCATATAAAGCACATAAATAAAATACAAACGTACTCTTCAAAAAGAAAATCTTTTGTTTCATCAGCTCTTTTTAGCCCTGAAAGACTCATTACTTATGAAAAGAAATTTTGTTCAGTGAAGCTCTCTTAAAATGACTTCCATGACCTTGTTTATCCAACATTTATTTAACTCTCAGTAGTTTCCAAGTTGGGCTGAATGTGTTTTTAGCGCACATGTACAAAATAGAAGTGTTGGCTCTTCTGTTCTTAAGAGACCATAGATGTTCCTTATTCCTGCTCAAGAAGACTTGGCTCTCTCCTCCGAGTTGGGCCGCAGGCTCTGGGTCTTCTTCCTGTTGGTTCTGCACATCCTTTCCCCTTGTAAACAGTGTCTGGGATTATCTATGACATATCATGGCTGCAGCAATGGACAAGGGTAGTGCATCTCACACTTTAATGTGTCTAAAATTGTCGGGGCGGGGCGGGGGGAGTAGTAGTCATTAAAATGCCCATTTTGATCCAGTAGGTTTGAGTGGGGCCCAAGAGTATATATTTCTATTAAGCTCCCAGGTGCTACTGCTGCTGCTGACCCACACGCCATACTTTGAATCACAAGGAATCAGTCTGCGTAATCAAGTTCTTAGGTTCCCGTCTCCTCTGCTGAGCCAATGTCAAACCAGCTCTTGAACAAACAGTTCTCCTTATCTATCTGGATTACTATTTCCCATGAAGGAGGTGATCAGATAAAAGATAAACCAAGGAATGTGAGAGGAATTAAGGAGAGAAGGGAAGAAGAATGACACAAAATTGTTTGGATGAGATTATGGAAGCAGGGTGGTTGTGGTAAATATAATATGATTGGGTATAATAACAATATATAATTACATGATTATGATCTGATTAGGGATAATAATAATAGATAATAATAACATGAGTGGAGATTCTTGGTGAACAAAACACTAATAGGACAGGCTCATCCAACTGATAGCCCAAAGAGCTCTTAAATTTTTTCCACGTGACATTTTCAGCTTTTCTGATGACCAGGCATTACCCAAACCAATCATGTAATACTTTCTCGTGGGGAAACAGTGGTTAAGAGCAGTGCCTTGGAGTCTGATAAGAGACCAGAATCACATTTTGCTGTTACTAGTTAGGCAAGTTACCTAACCTCTCTACACATAAATTTCCTCACCTGTCAAATAGGACATTAACAACTACAGTCTAATTATAAGAATTAAATGAGAAATGTGGTATGAAGTACTTAAAGGCTGGCACAAAGTAAACACTAAATTCGTGACAACTACTGCAAACATTAATAATAAAATACAGGTTCTACACATAAATATTATTACAGTTCACTCTTGAGGTGATGACCTGGGCAACAAGGAGGTGAAAACTAAGGCTCAAGTAGTCTTTGTACAAAAGCTGCCAGTGAGTGCCCAGCCAATGTCTGTAATCTTGTCTTTGGCCTGTGGTCTAACACTTAAACACCAAGCAGGCAGTAAGTCAAATACTTACTGAATATTTAATATATTTAATATATATTTAAATAAATATTTTCAATAAATATTTAATTTAACATTTAATATTTGAAATCTCCTTTCTTTTCTCTTCTGGTTTGGTTTCCATGGAATCTGTACTATGGGGAACTTCAAAGCTGACTAAAGAAAATCCACCTAGTCCCTGACTTCTGCCTTCCTGCTTATTAATAGAATTGCTATGTGTTAGAATGGCAAAGACCTCTAAGATGGTCTAGTCCAACCTGTTTTTCAGTGCTTGGGGCTATGTCACTCTTTCAAGAAATATTTCGGTGGCTCTCTAATTCATGCACCACTTTATATCCATTGCCAGCCGTCTGAGGGTAGCTCCATGTGTCTCATGCAATAAAGAGTATGACTGGATGATAACTGTTTCCCTTCATGTTCAAGGGTATGTTTTGTTTATTCATAGCTTTGTAGATTATTTCCAGATGGTGGAAGTTGCTAAAAGTTCACCAGCCTCTGGCTAAATCTAGCCATGTCCACACTGACTTTAGCCACTCAGGATCCACTGGGTTGGTGGTAAATGATGGTAACAGGATGCCTAAGGAGACATCCCAAGTTGAGCTCAACAATCAGTGGTCTGAGGGATGGCTCTGTTTACCTCCCAGAATCTAAGTTTGGGAAGAGACCTTAGGGTTGTACACACCAGTTTTCAGACTATGTTCTGCAGCAATTCATGATCGGCATTGCCTCAGAGCCCTGGTAGAGAGGAAGGAAACCTAAACCGGGGGGACTCTGGACACCTCCTCTCAATCAGAACCACTTCCTTTTCATCTACTTACATGTTGGAGTTCCGCTGACGACTTTTTAACACTGATGTGAAATGTTTTTTTTTTTATTATCCAGG
This sequence comes from Pteropus alecto, assembly GCF_000325575.1. NCBI lineage: Eukaryota > Metazoa > Chordata > Mammalia > Chiroptera > Pteropodidae > Pteropus > Pteropus alecto. The sequence continues at coordinate 17,191,947 of NW_006441071.1, forward strand.
TATCTAAATTCTTTCATCAAATGTATCTGCGTATTAGTTACAATGAGGTTTAGCTACCAGTAAACAAGACACAAACTAAGAGTGAATGAACAAGATATAAATTTATTTCCCTTTCATGTAAAAATCCAAATTATGCATGGCATGATAGCACCAGTTATGTGAGACTAAAAGCTTCAAACTTTCGGCTCCACCTTCCCAAATGTGCTTTCCTTTTCCTTGGGGTTCAAACTGGAGCTACAGCCATCACATTCAAGCCCAAGCACGTTAGAAAGAAGGGGTACACACCACCCTTTAGAACATTCCCTCCCCAGAAGCTTCGTTCTGTTTACATCTCATTGGGTAACATTTAGTCATGCTGGCTACGCACAACTACAAGTGAGGCTGGGAAATGTGGGCTTCCCTATTCTGGTGGCCATGTACCCAACTAAACATCGGGAAATTCTAAACATCTAGAAGTAGAGAGAGATACTGAAGGACAAAAATTTCTCTTCTGTCACACTCTATCTTCAGCCCATTTAGCTCAAGTTCAAAGCTTAGAGTATGTGATTTTCTTCTTAGATCTTCCTAGAGCTAGTGGATTAGAAAGGGATATGAAGATAGCTTGAAAAGTGACAGCTGAAAAGACAGTGGCTGCTGAATTACATGCAGCAGCTCAAAGCCATTTACTGGGGGAGCAAATCAATATTTACAGTCCAACATAGACCTTGGTTATGAAGGAAAGGTTAAATTATGTTTGGCATATTCTGCTTAAGGCATGGATGGACTGACACACTATGGAAAGATTCCCATCAACATGGTGAAAAGTTTTAAAAGACATTTAAAGTCATAAGCTTCATTACCTGGGAAATTCGCCTGACACAGCATATCTCACTCTCTGAATATTCTAGGCCTCCGATGGAAGCTTTGGTGTTTATATGTATGTGT
>NW_006441071.1:17192980-17243497 GCF_000325575.1 Pteropus alecto
CGGGCGGTGAGGATGGGGTAGGAGTGGGGGTATAGGAAAACATAGAGAATCTGGTTCTCCTTTAGGTCCCTGAACCTTGAATGGGGCCTGGCCCCTAGCATGTGCTGAATGAGTATCTGCTGAATGAATAAATGAATGGACAATTTTGGGGGCCTGAGACCCAATTCTGTCTTGGGGCCTTAAAAGATAACAGGCTTCTTGTAAGAACAAGGAGCAAGATTCACCTGGCAGGAGAGGAAAAGAAGGAGCTTTGGGCCTACAGTGCACTGAGAAAAAGGTTCCAAGTCATAGTGGACAGCAAAGGAGGGCTCTTAAAAGCCCAAAGGTCAAGCTTTCTCCCATGATTTTTTCCCTAAGCTTTGTAGTTTATATTCCATTCATCATTAGGGTTATTGTGACCGCATTTTATAACTGTTTCAAAATTTCTTCAAAGATAGTCTAAACCAGTCACAAGAAAACAAATGTTATATGATTCTACCTATGAGGTACCTAGAATAGTCAAATTTAGAGACAGAAAGCAGAAGGGTAGTCAGCCGGGGCTGGGATAGGAGAGGAAGGGAAGTTGTTTAATGGGTAACAGATTTCAGTTTGGCAAAATGAAAAGGTTCTAGAAATGGATGGTGGTGATTGATGGTTGCACAACAATGTGAATGCACTTAAGACCACTGAACTATACACTTAAAAATGGTTAAAATGGTAAATTTTATGTTATGCACATTTTACCACAATTAAAAAATTAGTCCACATATTAATTGCATATATTAGAGAACTGCATTTCATTACAACTGTCAATATTTTTAAAGAGTGTTTGAACCATAGCCTATAACAACTTTGCAAATACTATAAATGGTTTTTAAGCATTTCTCATAACCCACCCAAACAAAACAAGTGGCATCACCTCCAGGTCCTCCAGGAGCTCCTTCCACAATGTCCTCAGTGCAGTTTCTAAATGATTCACCAAACTGACTTCAAATCATTCAGTAACTTACACCCTCATGTATTTCCTCCAATACCTCACCACTCATCCGTGCTCTTAAACCAGCTTGTCCGAGTTTGATAATTTGTAAACTCCTACTGTCAACTTGCTATCTATCTGAGGAGAAGGCACAGAGCTTTCACCAAATTCTCTACAGGGGTGGTCCTCATAGTGTGGTCTCAAGACCAGCAGCATCAGCATCACCTAGATCTGTGGTAGAAACGCTCAAAGGAAAGAAGACTGAAGGTTGTGGTTACCTATGATTGCCACTGACTACAGGAAGGTTATTCTGCAGAAAGCACCAGGTTTTAGGGGCAGAAGACCTCGATTAGGAGAAGAAGTAAGTGAAAGCCCCTTCTGAAAAAACAGTCTCAATCCAGCTCTACCACTTATCACCTATGTGGGACTTTAAAATAGGAATGTCAACCCATTTTCTATCTCAAAGGGTTGTTCTGAGGATTAAATGAGAGAATACAAATAAAAGGCATAGCACACTTCCTTAAAATGGTAAACATAATCACAAATATTTACTGTGAGTAATAGTAGTAGGAAAGCTTATAGCTATACTAGGTATCCTTAGGATAATTTTAGAGCATGAGAAGAAAAAATAAAAATTGATAACTATGTATAGCCGAGTCACATATTTTAACAACAAAAAAAGATGCAAGGTATTGAGCTATTAGTTTAATGTGGACAAGATAGAATATTCAACTTTGAGAAAAAGTTTCAAACCCAAGTAGTCCACATTTTCCAAATCCAAAGAGTCTTAAACTTCCTTTTACATTAGGTCAGAGTCTCTGAACATAGTTCTTCAGACAGAAGATATTATTTAATATTCATATAACAGCAAACACTGTTTTAACTAATTTCAAATATACTACCTCAGAGAAAAGATAATATAAGAAATCACCTTAAGTATAGGTAAGTATTATTTTAGAATTCTATAGGATCTCTGCTAAGGCGGTCCCATAACCATCCCCACCTCCATAACCTGACTCTAATGACTACATAACCACGTGCTGGCAACTAGTAAGTGGCTAAATTACATGAATTCTAAAAAATTCTTCCAGATTAGTTGTCATTGTACAACCAAATATTTTGGGTAATGGCAAAATCTTGACAGTTTTGACAGATTTGCTATCTGAAGAGTAGCAGCTTCATAGAGACTTTAAACAGACTTAACAAGAGCAAAGAATAAAAGTGGGAAAGGTTTAAACTGAAAATGACTCTGACAGAGGCTCTCTCCTTCAATATTGAAAAAAAAAATTCAAAAGTCATCACACCAGTCTTCTTTGGTAGTGCTAGAATCAAACAATCTCAATAGGCAGTTATTCTTATCTCTGACTCACTGACCAAACTACTTTTCCAGAGAGACTACTACATTTTTCAAGTGTGTTCCTTTTCTCCCTAATCCCAAATGATGCTCAGGCACCACGGTAAGCCACAAAATTCCTGAACTCAAATGTTTCAGCCAGGTAACTATCATGTGACCAGTGACACCCATGCAAGCTTGGAGAGAAACCCTTAGACTATATCAGTATTGAAAAACAATCATTAATTCATCCAAAAGATATATTTATTAAGTACCATCTATGACTATGTGTAAGGCATATAATTTATTCCTTAATTCATTCCTTTTTTTTTTTTTGCAATTTAAAAAACTGAGATAGAGTTAACATTCCACAATATTAACTCTTTTTAAAGGAACGATTCAGGGGTTTTTAGTATGGTTACAAGGTTGTGCAACCATCACCACTATCTTATTCCAGCACATTTCAATGTCCCCAAAAGAAACCATGCACCCATCAGCAGTCACTCCCATTTCTCTTCCCCCCAGCTCCTGTCACAAGCGAATCTACTTTCTGTCTCTATGGCATTCATTCATTATTTTTGAGTACCTTCTCAGCACCAAGCACTGTTTTAGACACGGGGGGACAGACTAGTGAATAAAACAAGCTATGAGCACCCCCAATAAAGGTTTTCCTCTAGTGACTACACGCATTTCATGAAATTAAAAAACAATATGTATTTAGTAAGAAGGAAATACATGCAAGAAAATACAATATACTCAGTCTGACAAACAAGAAAACACACACACACACACACACACCCATGAAATAACCAAAACAGATTCAAAATTCTTTCTTAACTAAAAACTTTCTAGAAAACTGGTGTGTTGTTATTTCCCCTTCTTTCCTCCTCCTGGGCCTCTGGGAGGGTTGCAAGGATCAAATGAAATAGCTAAAGAGCAAGAGAGAGGACCTGAAGCACAGCCTGAGCCATGGTCAAACTGGGCAGTTAGCTTCAGAACAAACAGAGGTCACTCCTTGTCTTGTGTCCACATGCCTTATGCCACAAACCACCATCTAAGCCCAATCACTGGCTTAAGACTTCAGCTTTAACTCTGAAATAATAAGCTTTTTGACAAAGAGAAAATTATCACCCAAAATAGCAGGTTCCAAACAAAACTTCTGAGCCCTACCCAAGCTATGAGACCTTTTATTAGGCAGGACACAATGAAGCAATTTTAATTTTTGAAGGCAGAATGTGTTTAGGTCCTAGAAGTTCACTGTAACAAGCCTTGTAGGATTTAACCTCCTGGATGTGAAATGTCTCACACTTTAAAAAGTTTTGCTGAAGATTAATCACTGCTTCAGACTGACTGAGCCCTGCCATTTATATGATAAACCTGCTGTAATTCCTAAGAGAAACATTACCAACAGGTGCACGCATATCGCCATACCTTTATACATAGACATTACCCAATTGTGTAAACTCAAACATAGTTAAGAATAAGGGATTAAACTGAGTTTGTGAAACAGCTTATTTGTTTGGATCTAACAGGACCATAAGGCCAAGGTGTTTTGTGTAACGAGAGCGACCTTATAATTTATCATCCAAATGAGATATTTTTGAGAGTGAAAGGGGCACCTTTAACAGGCTGAGACAGCAGACATAAGCCTGGACAGTACCAGACAAATGCAGATAGATGTGCGGTCACTCTGTGCATGGGCATCATGCCAGGTCCTAACCGAGAATGACCTCCTGAGTCTGTCCCGGAGCCTAGAATCTAGAAGGAAAGATTTGATACTCTATATTACATATCAGGAAATGCTAATGGTTATAAAGAGATAACCTTTTATGATTTCTCTTTAATGCTCTTCGGATGGGCTTGTGTTACTCTGCTTTATAACAAATCCTGCAACCCTGTACAAAGGAGTTTATAATGAGGACAGGTCCAAAGTGAATAAGTTAATATATGTTAGTTGGAAGAGATTACAGGTCAACATTTGTGTGTGTGTGTGTGTGTGTGTGCGCGCACGTGCTCATACATGTGTTTAAGTAGAGAGGCATGGCGAGGAAGAAAGACGTTGATGTAATTTTTCTTTCAAAAAATCAATGAGGAATACTTAAAAGCATGACAACTCAGTCATAACTAATGTAAGAACAATAACTCGCAAGTGCAGAATAAAACACAGAATAATTTTGGGGTAAAAACAACAGCCATAACCTTTCCTCACAGTCCTTTTCTTATTTTTCTAATAAATGAAGGATAAAACTAGTTTTTCCTAACCTGTTCACATTTCCAAAGGATTTTACCTGTAGAGAAGCTTTCTCTGGAACAATGTTTCTGCACTTAAATAACGGTATTGGCCTTCTTTACGACAAAGAAATTATCTCTGGCCTCCCTCAGGGTAACTGGAAAAATTATTCTAAGGCTATACATTCCTTATGTTTTAAGGAATGTATAGCCTTATGTTTTAAGCTCTCACATAGCCATAAGATCAGAAGAAAATTTATAACTGATAATATAAACTCATAAAACTAATAAAATTCAAATGAATCACATTAATTAATCTGAAATATATTACTGAAATTAGATTTCTACCCTGTGGTCTGGTTCTTTCAAGTTTGGTCTCCCCATTTTACTGTATATCATGTGATGACTCAATTTTCCAACCACTTTTTCCTATTCGGGCTCTCCATGCAGCTTTTATTGTCATCGACACCACCCCATATTGTCATCTGTCCTTGCCGTGGCTGAAAAGCATCATTTATAATTACATTTACCACTGTCCTTTGAAACGCTATTAAAGAAAAACCACTAGATGTTGGGGTACTAATAACACACATATCATCATGGGTACTGGGGCCTCACAGCAGCATGTAGTTACAAGGTGGTCACTCACAGAGTCCAGAACATGCTTACCTTAAACTTGTTTTTAAATTATCATCAAAATGAATTTCACTAGAATTGTAAGCTCCATGAGGTCAAGGATTTGATTTGCCTTGTTCACTGTGGTGTTCCCAGCACTTAGCAGACCCTAGCACATAGTAAGCAGTCATTATAGACTTATTTAATGAATGAACAATTGAGTGAGTGAACAGAAAATTCTCAAAGAGAACTCGTGGAACTATAAGACATATACATATACCCATGGTCCTCAGTCCCCTGGAACCTGAAGGAAGAACATAGGCAAAGAGTCCTGCCAATAGGCTTAACAACTATATATATACACTAAAAGAATCCACACATATACTCACTAGATTTTATATTCAACACTGAGAAAAAGCATTGGTATGCAAGCCAATAGACTGGTCTTCCTCAAGAATATCAGTGCAGCAAAGAGGGCTCTTTGCTCTCTGTCAATTAGCAAATAATTGCTTTTGATTAACAAAACCCAACACCAGCCAATGGTGGCACAAAAGAGTAGGACAGAGGAAGGAAGGAAGAGGAGAGAACTAGAATATATTATATTAGCATCTACTGCAGGCCTGTAAACACTGTGGTAGGAACGTGATACCTGTTACCTAGTTTAAACTTCACAAGAACTCTCTGAGGCAGGCTTTACTGTATCACTAACATTTTTACAGATAAAGAAATTGATGCTCAGGAAAGTTAAACAAGGTTCACACACTGAACGGGAAGTTGGCTTTTGAACCCAAGTCTGTCCATTTAAAGTCCTTACTCTGTTCTCAGGCCATGCTGCTTCCTAAAAGAAGCGACACATGGTGATGAAGGGGCAAGAAAATAAATAGTGAAAAAGCCCATAAAGAGAAGATTTCCTGTCCTGAAGAAAAATAGATAAATTAAAAAATGAAACAATACTGTCCCATTTATTCCTAAGAAACATAGCAGAAGCTCTTTAAAAGAAACCCCTATAATCCCAGCCAGAATTTAGTTTATTCTGTGATTATCTCCTTTGGATTGAAAAAAGAGAAGCAGCAGCAGCGGCATCCACAGTTACTTCTAGCACTGGTAAATGGACACATCTGTAGTTTTTAATTCATTCTTCCTCCAACCTGCAAAGCTAAGCTTTCCCTATGTGCTTTGAATAATGCACTGTAGGACTCACTCCTAAATGAAACCACATACTTTTTTATATTTGCAAATATTTTGTGTTAATTTTTTACTTGCTTAAGAAAAACAATAATGGGACAAAGTCTGGTCTGTTTGGGCCAACCGATGGCTCACAGCAGGCAGTACGAATTAGTGGTTGGTGGGTTGAGGGCTGTGCCTCCAGAGTCAGACAGCTTGGGTTGGAATCTCAGGGTTGTCTCTTACTGACTGTTTGACCTTGGATAAATTTCATAAGTTGGGTAAGCCTCAATTTCCTTATTTGTAAAATGGGGATATTACCAGTGGCTGTCTCATGGGTCTGTGAAGTCATGCACATAAAGCACTTAGCCACATGCCTGTCACATAATAAGAGCTAAATAAATGTTAGTTATTATTATTAGATCGTGCCTAGAAAATATTAGTGCCAGCAAGGTAGCATGGGTAGAAACAAGCCACATCTACTATTTTTAGATTACTTGACAACAGAAGATTATCATTTAATTGGAAGTGCATCTTACTGTAAACTACCCTACAACTCGCCTTTTCTACATGCAGTGGCAAAATCCCCCAAGAACACTTAGTATCATATTTGGAAAAGAAATCACAAAATCTTTTTTAATTACAATGATGAACACTGTTAGCTGCAAACTCAGTAGTAAAAAATAGAAATGCTTATCACTGTGGAAACAGCTACTATGATGAATTAATATACCCACACAAGATCAGGTACTTCTTAACCCATCTGGTTTCTTCTTTCTTTTTAAATTGAATTTCTGAATCTATACCAACATCAAACTGCTCAAAAGGAAAGAGACAGGCAGGTGGATCAGAGAGCAGAACTATAACCAATACCCACAGCTAACTTCAAAACATCAAAAGAGCTACAGGAAAATTCAGATATGAAGAATGATGACAGATTGAGAAGAGAAGAGGGATCACTGCTTAGACAAGTCTTATTTAAGAGACTGGTTCCCATGAAGACAATATTCCAATATGCTACTTCAACATACACAGAGAAAAGAGGGCATAAAGGAACATCTAAATATCCTTATTTTTAAGAGGCCCCCTTTGGGTCTTCTCCTTCTTAGAAGCAGTGATACAGACCTAGAGGATAATTACATGCAATTACTTAAAGCAAAATGAATTAAAGAGCATCTGTACTGAGAATTTAGGTTTTGGTCATATTCCCATTAAGTATACTTTCCCAACTTTGAGCCCTAATTGTTTCCACCTTCCTCTGTTCCTCCTCCATAGATGTGGCTTTTTTCTACAATTGTACCACTTTATTAGCTTTAATATTTTCTCAACGAAGTCCAAAAACAATCACTAATATTTAATTAGTTCTTCTTATGTGCAAGTAGGTGATACCCACTGTGGTATGGGATCTGCTTATAATTTAAAACATCAGTTTAACCTACAAACATGTATTATATATGTGACAGACTAGGCCAGACAGGCACTGTAATGAATATAAAAGCCAATCAGATGTCAATTCTATTTCTTCATTCAACAATGTTTTTTAATGCTTACACTTATCTCTTGCTGGGCACTGTACTGGGGAGTGGGACAAAGGAATGATGCTGAATAAAAGTAATGACAATTCATAGCTCATAGGTTTCATGTTCTAGAGGTCGACTTATATACTGTCTATAGAGAGCCTGAAGCCAGATGGAGGAGACTTATACACCACCAAGATGCCAGAGTGTAGAAACTGCCTTAGCAATTATATTTATACTGGATGACCAATAATGGAATCTAATCTAGTGATTATAGGTATATCCCTTCTAGATTTGATCGTTACTGATCACCAACAAATATTTATTGACTATTCCCTATACAAATAGCCCCACATTAAGAGCTAGCAATATGGTTTTATAACAAACTCAACCCAGATCATGATACATATTTGCTGTAGGCTTGAGGAATTGCTGAGAATATGGGAGCATAATGGAGAAAAAAATGGGATTTATACCTTCATTCTCCCCAAAACTCTACTCAACCCTACTGCTCACCCATGCAACTGTCAACGAGAAATATCTGAAACATATGCCTCTTTTTTTTTAACTATGGCAAAATATATATAATATAAAATTTATCATTTTTACCATTTGGGGGTGTACAATTCGGTGTATTATGTACATTCACACTACTGTGCAATTATCCTTTTAAATCCTGCTTTCTTATCAATGAGATCAAGTCTGAGTGTTTACTGACACACTTTAAAAAAGCCATGCTAAAGCCCTAACCTCCAGATGTTTTATTATCAAGCTTAAACACACGCACCCATGTGCGTACGCACGGACACATCCCTAGGTAGACCAACATAGGATCAGCAAATACATTCTCTTAAATGTCACCTTTAACTGCTTGGTAATGTCTGCCGGAGTACTGTGTGAAAGGTGGGAACAGCGGCATGCATGCTACATACTGATCATCCTTGGACTAGACATTTTAGTGCAGGTTCAGAGAAATGGAACAGAGCTCAGGCTCTTTGACATGCACACAGCCATTGATAGTTTGTGCAGCATCCCCAGCACTTCTCAGACTATCTGATGGCTGCTGACATAAGCAGCTGGCCTGGTACCAGCCACTCTTCTAGGAACTACTCAGCTTCTCTTGATCCAGTTTAATTCACTCAATATATAATATATTCTTGCCATGTGCAAGAGACGCTAATCCAGATGCTGTAATAATTAAATGATAAGTAGAATAAGTTCCAAACTCCTAAAAGCTTTCAGTGTAAGAGGAGGTTAAGGCAGATACTTGAATACCTAATGATGTGAGAAAGGATATGATCCTTTCTATGGAAGAAGACAAACAAAAATGGAAGTATGAAGGAAGTCAAGATCACCAGCTATATTTGATTGAGGCTGATCTGGGCTAAAAAGAAAAAAAGGTAACAGGGTTATGGCAGGTAGAATTAGTCAGGGTGAGAGACAGGGCAGACCCAGGTAGAGGGAGAAGTATGATCTATGGCTCAGGGCAGATCCATGAACACAAAGAGAGGCTTGGGCTCAAGATTTGTTATAAGAAGTTCTTAGCAACATATTTTTTTTAAAGGATATATTATATAGAGGAAAAGATACAAACATGTTAGAGCCAGAAGTATCTGGGTTCAAATCCTAATCCTCCACCTATTAGCTAGGGGATCTTAGGTTTATCTTTCAACTTCTCTGAACATAATATCTACAAAATAGGGATAATAATATCTACCTTGATGGGCTGTGTGAAGGTTAATTGAGATGCAGTTTACAGGGCAGTTAGCAAAATATTCAGTATATGGCAGGTACTGAATACATTTTGGTTCCCTTTTATCCAAGGGGATTTTGAGTAGCATACTGGACTACAAAACTGTGTCAGTCAAGATTTAGTGAAACAAGGACAGTATTTGTTGCTTTGAGGCAATTCAAAAGAAATTTAAGTCTTGAGAGTTTCTCCTCTCAAGAAATTCATCTAGTGGTAAAGAAAAGGAAATGTATATCTTAAAGAACCGTAAGAAAAGAAATTACAGTTATGAAAAGGAACCCATAACAGGAACATTACTTTAGAAACATACTTCCTGAGTGATTACACAATATTTGTTCATGAAGGCTGAGAGAACCACTGAAGCAATTGGAGAGATCTCTATAAATTAAGGAAGGAAATATGAGACTTATAAATACTACAAACACCTTTGCTACTTCGGCCCTATTATTTACTAGCTGTCTTACCTTACACAAATTGCTTAACATCTCTGAATCGCTATTCTTTCAACCATGAAGGGCAGATTGCTCTCTCTTTTAACCTTCTTACTTGGGTGTCATGAGACTCAAACAAGATAATGTACGTGGACAAGCTCTGCCAACCATCAAGCGCCATACAAAGGCATGGCATCATTACTGTCATCTCAAAGAGAACAATGAAATCTCTTACTTATTAAAACACAGGCCCCCTCCCCATATCTCCTGTGCTTATATTAGGACCGAAAGAAAAGCCAAGATGAAATTTTACCAACTTATAAAATAAAATCTGCTTTGTGAAAATGATTGAGCCTGACACACACTCATCTCTTAAATTCTGGATTTAATGGTTATGTTCTGACCTACTCATTCACACTAATGGAGGTACCTGGGTTTCTCTTGCAGTGTACAACACAAACACACACACATACACACAGACACACACACACACACACACACACACACATTCTGTTCTGCTTAATGGCATAAACAGCAATTTTTCTTTTTCTTATCTGCCAGCCCACAAAATTCTCTGACAAAAATAGAAATTTTTTTCTTATTCTGGATTTCTGTGTAAAAAATTACACAAAATCTCTAGAACATTAGGAAAAATAAAAAGATTCCAAATATTCGAAAACAAGCAATTAAACACTGAACTGAAAAGTTTTCCCTTGACATCTTGGTCTCAAAGCCCTGTCTGTCTTCTGCAAAACTAAGTCCTAGATACCAGTATTGCCTGTTCCTTTCTCTTCTCAAATTAGATCTGGCAGTTAGTATTGGTGGCTTTTAACTTCTTCTGAGGATGGTCTATTGAGATTGAAAAATTTATTCTGTAAAGCCAGAGCAAAGCCTAGCATAAATTCTAGTCCTCTTTCCCCCTGTAAACTGGCATCACCAGACCTCAGGAAGAAAATGAGAGGCTGTAAAGAACATGCTAAACTGAGCAAATGGGTAAGATTGGGAGACCGTCCCTAGAGACTGTAATTGAGCCAACATACCACCTCCTCCTTTTACGGCTGGCCAGGAGAAGCCACCCGGGTCAGAAAGTGGCTGCAGAGTCGTGTCCTGGTCCTTTACACCCACTCCATCTTCACATGGAAATGCCCAGGTGAGGGGTTAAGTGTGCAGGCTCAGGCACCAGGGGACTGCACAGGCAAACAGTAGTGGGGTTCCAAAAAGGAAGGGGTGGGCTGAACCAGCAGCAGACCACAGGCGGCAGGAGGAGGCAGCATAGCTGGGATTAACGTGTGAACTGGGATTCAGTCTGGGCTCTGCCTTATGCTAACTGAGTTTTAAGGTACATTATATAACCTATCATGGCTTCAGTCTCCTGATCCGTAAAATGGGATGGATAAGACTTTTGGTAATGATCAGTGTTTGACACCAAGTATTCACCTAATGGTAGTTATCATGATCATCAGCAAGGTACACTTAACTATAGATACTGAAAGCTTAAGGTGCCAGCTGTCTGCTGAGTTAGTCATCTTGATGCAAGTGGGGTTTTCTTAAAGTACTAACTCCACAGGTATTACTACATATAGGAATTTATGAATTAATTAAATTAAATATAGCACATTAACACCGTTTTCTGTAACATGACCTTGTCTGGTACTTCAACACCACTAACACTCTTTTCTGAAAGGTTACCAATGAGATCCTACGTGCCCAATTTCTACCATTTCTCTCTCTCATTTTCCACTTGACACTATACCACTTGACAATGTTTACCTTTCCTTAATTTGAGAAAATCTGTGTTCTCTTGGTTTTCTGAAACTGTAGCCTCCTTGTTCTCCTGTTACTGCTTTGACTGCTCCTCTGCCCTTAACTGGCCCCTTGTCCACCTGGACCAGAAGAGAGGCAACCCGCATGGTTTTGGTTCTCTTTGGGTCCCCTGGCACTCTATATTCTGCTCCTTGCCTATGTCATTCATGCCTGTTCTGGTATTTCCTGACTCTGCTTTTTCAGCCATGTCTCCTTTTCTGAGTGTGAGATCCAACTTTCCTCAATGTTCATGATATACTTCCAACTCAATCTGTCAAAGAGACCTTTATCAGCCAAAACCAGTGACCATCCACTGCCCTAGCTAGAGTAATGTCCAACCAAACTTCCAGGCAACCAGCCTAGAAGTCCAGAATAAAAGCAGACAAATACTCACCCATGGAGAGATTACATAGCAAAGTGGCCCAGTGTATCACTCTTGAGTCATACTGCTCAGGTTCAAGTCCTCGCCCCACTACTAATTAGCTACAGGACCATGGGAAGTTATTTATTCTTTCTGTGGCTCAGTCTCCACATCTGCAAAAAGGTATAAAAATAGTCCCACAACATAGAGTGGTTGGGAGGATCAAATGAGTACACTTCTTAAGTACTTAGAAGAGCACCTGGCACACAGCACTAAATGAATATTGGCTATCATTATAACTATGCTTCAAGAATAGGAAAATCTAGTGACTTAGGCCCAGGAGGCTTTGCAGCCAAATGTTTTATGATCTTTAATCTGCTTTTCTACTAGTGAATAAACCATGGCATTTGGCAGGAACTAAGCAATTAATTAGACCCCAATGTTGGCTATGATTAGCAACCAACTATGTTCTACTGTCCTAGATGGCAACCTGATAAATAGGGACAGATGTTGCCTCCTACTCCATCAGAGCCAGAGGGGTCTTAAATATCACCTGATACAGTGGCCACCCAACCTGAAGAACCACCTGGGAAGCTTTTCAAAACACACAGATCCCTAGAGCCCAGAACTCTGAAACTGTTTCAGGAGGTCTGGGACCATCTCAGGAATCCAGGATGTCAACATGTTTGAGATCCACTGATTCAATCAATTCTGTTCCTGTCAAAGAAGATGAAACCAAGACACAGCAGAATTAGCCCACTTCCCCCACGTCTTGGAGTAAGAGGAACCATGAGGCTTACATGTGTCACAGTTATTTCCTCCAGCAAAACCATTTCTAGAAAGTGAAATGAAGAAATGAATCATATGCCAAGGGCTCAGTCTCCCAAAGTGAGTAAATATGAGCATGTCTGTGTCTAGTTCATTATGAGGACAGGTAGGTTATGGCTAGGTTTCATGAATTCTTCCATTTGTACAGAGAAGTACAAGTGACAGATAATTCTGGCCTGTGAATTCATTCAGTGCCAATAGCATCTAAGTCCAGTGCAAAGGAAATCCAAGTCTATTTTTATACCTTTTTATACCAAGCTGCCTTTTGTAATCTTCTTGCAACATGTCCTTCTGTATGCCCAAGAACAACCTTTCCAGAGATTAGGAACTAAATAGCTACCAAGCTAAAGACTTCTCCCTGGAAGTTTCAGTAGGGATGAGAGAGATGATTTCCTAAGTGCTCATGACAACTCCCTCTAATGTTTGAAAAGTAGCTCATAGTCAGCTGTAGTTTTGGCAATCACAGTGCATAGTAACAGAATCTGCAACAATGACCTCATGGCTCAAGTATCCACAGCCTTGTCAGAGCCAAGGGTCCTCTCCAAAGACTCCCCAAGGGAGTTGCACTAGTAAGAGAAGGCCCAAGCTTTATTTCTAAAAGGCCAACATCTGCCTTGATCTTTGGCTCAAATAGCGAAGTTGTCCTTGAAAAGTCTCAAAAACAGCAAGTTCAAGAGAGGCTCAGAGGCATCCTACCCAATAACTTACATTTTTCAATCTCCAGTTGTTTTGAAATGTACATCTTGTAGGTAAGTGCTATACCCAGAACTCACCTGAGAGGGCAATGAAAATAGATGACATAAGGGTGATTCTATAGGTTCAACAAGGACCTCATTTTTCTTTATTCCCACATGCCTCCTCCACTTCCCCAACATATTTTCTTCCTCTCTTCCCCTCCCTTGCCTTCCCTTCCCCTCCCTTCCACTCCCCTCCCCTCCCTTCCTTTCCCTTCCCTTCCCTTCTTTCCTTCTTTCCTCCCTTGCTTCCTACCTGCTTAAGACTTGGTCTTTACCAAAAGGCAGAAATCCTATAAAGGAGTGGTACTTATAGCTCTTGCATATCTTCTTCTTAGAAGGGTTTTGATCAAAGAAAACAGGGAGTGAACTTGATATACTGAACAGAAGACCAAGATTTAGAGCAGGAGGTAGATAGGACAAAGGAAATCTTCCCCAGTCTCAAAATTTTGCCAAGGTCTGCCCCTGAATAGATATGATAACTGTCCTCAATTTTACTGCATACAAAAATAAGCTGGGGAGGGATGCTTTAAAAATGCAGATTCCTAGCCTCTAAACCCAGAGATTCAAATTTGGGGTGAGGCCCCAGATCCTGTGTTTTAGCAGTTGCCCTGGCCATTCGGACGCACATGGTTGTCTCTAAAACTGCAGAGCACAGCCTAACGCCCTCACGGTGTGAAAAAAGAAACCAGTGGACTGTTTTGTTTTTTCTAGCTTTGTGACCTTGGGTAGGTCACCTTAATGTCACTGATTCTCCCTTCATATGTTGTAATACTTACTTCTCTGACATAGATATCCTGAGAATTACATAAGGTAGGTGTGAATGTATTTTTAGAAATGTAAAGCAACATGAAGAAATATAAATCATCATAATCCATTTTTTTCATTCTCACTCATTTATAACCCATATTTAGAACATGCTGGCAAAGTGTGTCTGAGGGATTCCGGATATGAAACAAAAAGTTCCTGGAGGCCCAAATTAGGATACCGTGCAGTCTGAGCCAGTTTTCCGGAAAAATCAAATAGTCTCTAAATATAATAAAGAGCTACGTGGATTTACAACACAGTGAATTTTAAATGGCATCTGCACTGCATAAGAATGAATGAGGGGAAAAATCACAATCTTACAGAGCAAATAACGCTCATTCTTTGCTCAGACTGAATGAAAAACACATTCAATTTTGAGACGATTTTTATAGTTCTAATAATTCCTTTAATTCTCTTCTCTTATTAATTATTAAGGAAAACATCCAAAAAACAGCATTTTTCTTTGAGAATTGGAGGGTGCTTGTTCAGTCCCTGTTGCTGTCCTCATGATAGGTAGAAATGGTCGCCCCATACCACAGAGATCAGGTGAGGTGTCCAGATCAAAGGACTTGGTTTCATATTCTCACCTGAACTAGACTTGCCTCAGTAGGAAGCTAAATGTGTTCTGAATCCTGGAGAGCCACACACTAAAGTCAGATTTCCAAGAAATACATCAATCTTTGCAATGAAATAAAAGGGTGTGACCAAAACTTGGTTCTTGAGCAAGGATTTTAAAATGAAGCATAATTTACGCAGTTTAAATTTTCATAAATGTAGAGAAATAAAGATGTGAAGTTAAGCTTAAATAGATGTCAACAATAAATTTAAAATGCATCGAATTCTTTTTCTCTACTGTCAAACTGGGACATATTTTTCCAGGTTCTTCTTCCCGTTTTTCAAAGGAAAAATAGGCCATGGCCAGCTTTTGTTACAGATATGTAATTGCTAACAACCAAACCACAGCAAAAGTCTCCTAGTGGGCCTCTTGCCTCCATGCTGCCTTCATGGAGCTAACACTCCAGTGATCTCTGGGTTCTATCTGAGCTTAAAATAAATTCAAATTCCTTTCCCTGCCTTCCAGGGCTCTGTACAATCTGGCCCCGACATAGGGCCACCTTCCCCTTTCCCATTGCGCTGTAACCACAAAGGCCTTTTCCCCAGCCTTAAACACATCGGGCTGGCACCAGCTGTTCCTTCTACTTGAATACTTTCTCCCTTCATCTTTCCCAGGAATGTTCCTTTTTGACACTAAAGTCTGTTTTTTTTTTTTCAGTGAGACCTTCCATGAACACCCTATGTAAAGTAGCTGTCTAATCGCTCTTCATCACAATGCATCACTTAATTCTCTGCATAGGACTAAGTGATCTCCAGCTATTATTTCTCTTGATCATTAATATTTTGGTTTACTGTCTTCTTCAAATGGAATGTAGCTCCGTGAGAACAGGGATCTTGTCTGTATTGACCACTGTGGTATCCACAGTGCCTGGAACTCTTCCTGGCACAGAGTAGGCCCACAAATATTTCTTGGAAAACTGAATATGGGAAACAGCAAGGTTGCCTAATCTTAGGGCTCAGCATTAATTGGGTTTAGAGATGTATTGCTCATAGACCCAATTAGTTTAAATTGCTGAACTCTGCTGGAGCTAATTTAGTTAAAATACAATTCAAACTTTTCCTTTGTTCTTTGTAAAATTTAATATTAACCATAATTATTATTATAGAAGTGCTACTGAAGTCTGAAACATATCCTAACAACTATAAGAGGTTTTGACTCAATGCGCAACCCTGAACTTGAATATACAAGAGTACAACATATGCCACTGGACTTGAGTTTCATCACAGCCTAAATTACTTTCTGGGAATAAATTCAGCAGATTAATTCTTAAGAATATTATTGGGGCAGTATATCTAATGACACTCTGATCATCAGAAAAGGTTTTATCTGAGTTATTTGGCAATGGGATTAACTTGAATACTGGGGGAGGGGGGACTCAAACATTAACTACCATTTAAACGTGATTCTAGGTCTAGAGAAAAGCAATTTGTTAAGTACAGGTTATATGAAATTTTTGTTCAAGCCTTTAAATGAGGTTACTATTTTTCTAGAACCAATTGGTAGATTCTAAATATAGACCATAAGCTTATGAGGTCAGTGAAGGGCAACAAGCATACTGGTGATGTAGGTGGTTATGCTGCTGACAAATTGAGCTTCAGCCATAACATCTACCAAAAAAGTGAAAAGCAGCTATACTGGCTCATATTTTGGCCATGGAGGTCTTTCTATTTCATAGGAATAAACTGGTTTTTGACTAATGTACGTTAAGAGCTGTTAGTTACTTTTAAAAAGGTGATATAAAGGCAAGAGTGGAGATCCAGTAAATGAAACTCAAATAGATATTTCTTCATTCTGATATGTTATCACTTTCCCCATGCAGGACTAGGAGCCACAGATTTTGTTATAATACACAAGAAAGAACATGCTGTAAGCTAAACTGAATAAACAAGCATCTCCTCAAAATTACGAAATAGGAAAAATGAAACATGTCCTCTTTATCTGTCAACTGATTTCTGAGAAGTGCCTGGCACTTCTGGCCATTTATATAAATTTACTTATTAAGACTTGGCCAAATCTCCTTGAGAGAATGGAATAGGAATATAAGCTTTTAAAGCCTAAAAAAAGAAAAAAGTTTTATGATTTTCTATTCATGTCCTAAGGCATGCCAATATCCATAAAAGCCAATGGCATCTCTCCTCATATTTATTTACCTACTAATGTCAGCCATTAAGTACTCAAAATTTATAATCCTGAGGCTAGTGAGAGAAAAACAGCACTTATGGGAAAAAAAAACAAAAAAACAAAAAAAACTTGGATAAATTCAGAATTATTATTTTAAACAATGCCTTTGCTTTTGCAGATTTCTACCTCAGTAATTCTGGCTATCCATGCCTAAAAGTGCCTTCAAGTCACTATTCAAAGTTCTCCAGAAAATGCTGCATACTACTGACCTATTCTTTATTCTGAATAAAGCTAATGCACCCCGTGGGCCCTTCTTAAAGTACTTCAAAAGCAAGTCGTTAGTAAAAAATATAAACAGAAATACGCTACATTATAATTACCAGAAATACAGGCACTCTAAATGTGAGAATTTTTAAAATATCTCAAAATTACTTTCTTTTTCTAACTATGAAGGGTCTTTTGGTGGCGGGGGTGGGGGTGGGGCGGTTATCAGATTACACCATCTTTAGGTTCATTATAGTTCAATGCAGTTAGATTCACCCTAGGGTTTTTACTTTTTCTTTTCTTTTTCCGTCAGATTCTGAAAAACAGTTCTTCCATTAACTAGATCTCTGGGGAATATATCCTTCCTTAATTGGCTTACATGGGAAGGGCAGACTTTCTAATTTTATAGCAATACAGAGTATTCGTGGGTGGGACATGCTTGTTGAGCCCATCTGAGCCAGCTCCCAGCCTGACTGTAGTAATCCTCTGACAGTACATGGGCCATCTGGGTGTCAATTCATTGTTATAACCCAAAGGAATTACCTGGGTGACATCATGAAAAACCAAGTGGAAATTGTGTTAATACCACATGAAACACAGACGACAGATACTCAAAATCTCTGAAACCAAAATTCCCCTTCCTCAGGAGCCAAATTCTGTTTTTCTTCCATTATTTTCAGGGATTCTCTCCTACCCCTAAGGTAACCAAGAGTGATCCCAAAACATAGAAGCTTGAGATTGGAACACAAATTAGTTCCACAACTAGAAAAAAAAAGTTTGGTTTTTTTTTCCCATTTTGCAAAAGACAGGACATAATGGCTAAGAGGCAAAAGCACCAGTGTGGGAATGAGATACCTGAGCATGGTGGACAGATTCTAAGATGACTCCAGTGACCCTGCCTCCTCCTATTCATGCCTTTGTGTAATCCCCTCCCTTTGAGTACAGGCATGACCTATGACGTGCTTCTAATCAACAGAACATAGCAAAGTCACTCCTATGACTATTATTTAGTGATGCTCCTTGTTGGTTTGATGAAATATGCATCTATGCTGATACTCATGGAAACCATAAGATAAGAACTATGTGTTGTTTCGAGCTGCTCAGTATATGGTAATCTGTTATGCAGAAATAGAAAAGTAATTCACTGAGAGAAGAAATGAGGGTCACAGGTCCTTCTCTGCCCACCCTGAAAAGGAAGCAGGGTCATTCTAAGTCTGGGTACAGAGCTCTTTGCTAACCCCCTTCCTCTGCAGACAATCACAGAAAGAAACACTCAAGTCAGTGCCGGACAGAGCCAACTGAGTGTGTGTCAACCACTCCAAAGGGTGCCTATTAGCCTCTTAGAAGTTCTGGGTCCTACAATGTAAAGCTTATTAACCAGAGAAGCTTCTTAAGCAGACAATGAAAAATAATGGGGATAGTGACATGTTCTAAAATCTTATTATACTGTACAGGGAACTTCTAAGTAGCTTTACTTAAAATTCCTGGAAATGCAGAATAGTAGACATAATCTCTTTGTCTTCATCTGCCTATAGCTCATGTCTTTGCAAATACATTTCCATTAAGTTTCTATTCCTCTGAGTTCATATAATAGTTCGGGAATTAGAGTGAATTAGAAAAATGCCTAATGCAGCTGACTTTGTGTTTACAGGGCTGCAAAACTTCACATGGCAATCTTTACCTATGTTAACTCTTTATTACATTTCTTAGATTTTCAATAATTTCTTCATAGCTTTTTTCTAAGATATAAATTTCAAAAACTAACCCTGTTAAGGTTGCTTATATAAAACTATACAAAAGGTAATTTCAGAATATGTAGCCTCTGTGGAGTATAAATACAAAAAGCACAGCTAAAGTCTGAATTGAAACAAATTACATATAACTCTTGAGTATATACAACATACATTCAGGAGTTCTTTCCTTCATTTATTTAATGTCAATGTCAAGTATTTGGCTAATAACAAGGTTGGTTATCTAGCTAATATTTAGAATATTTACTTTTTAGTTGAATTTTTACTACACATTATGATTACATAGCTGATGTTAATGTTAGCCCATTCCTAATTTTAATCATGTTACAGATAACCTCAAAGGATTCTTCTACTGCTAATAGTTGATGATTAATCTTACTTTTTGAGGACTATTTATTAAGCACCTATAGGTATAAAGAAGTAAAAACAGGCATAACATTGCCCATATAATGATGATAACAAGTTGCATGAAATGGAGTTAGATCTATATTTTGTATTATTGAGAATGTCGAAGTTCCAGAAATTTCCAGAGGGACAAAACATAACCAAGGTCTGGAAATTGATAGTCCAGTTTGAGAGTCATGGATCAGCAGTGCTTAAGGCAAGTCAAGAGTCTTAAGTCTGGGAGTTCAGTCATGTTAGGGAATGTAACCATCAATCATGCAACAAATATTTATTGAGCACCTATTACGTACTGGCATAGTTCCAGTGTTAGGTTTACAGCAGTAAATAAGGTCCCTGCTTGCATTTAAGTTCAGGAACAAATAATTAACCAACAAACGAACAACTGATCAAGGCAATTTCGGATAGTAGAAAGTTAAGTCGATTCAAATGAACATATTAGTAAGATCCTACTCCTTGCCAAGCAGCATTCAGACACTAGAGATTCATCAGTGAACAAAACAGACATAAATTCCCACCCTCACAGAAATCACATTCTACCATGGGAGAGAGATAATAACACAAGTCATAATGAGTAGGTAATTTATATACTGTGTTAAAAGGTGATATGTACTATTTTAAAATTAAAAGAACAGGATAAAGGTAATTAGATGTGTGTATATGGAGGCACAGTGGGTCACAATTCTAAATGCGGCACTCAGGGTAGGTGGCTGCTGAGTAGGTGACTGCTGAGTAGATTTGAAGGAGGAAATGTACTAAGAAGAAGTAAGTAATGTAGGATTATAATGGAGTGACTAGAGGGAAGAGCAGGGGACAACTTTAGATGGAGTGGCAAGGAAAGTCTTTTCTGAGAAGGTGGCATTTTAGTTGAGATCTCCATGTTAAGGAAGAGCCAGACATACAAAGAACTGGGAGCAGAGCATACCAGGGAGGGAGAACCACAAATGTAAAGGGCCTAAGGCAGGACTGAGCTGAGCATGAAGGAACAGAAAGAAAATGAGAGTGTCTGGGCATAACAATCAAGGAGGTGGGGCCAGCGATATGGGCAGGGGCCAGTTCATGTAGAATTATGAAAAAAACGTGAACTTTTGTCCTTAATTGTCTCCCCTCTCTGCTATATTGTTATCCTCTCCCTGTTTGTGGGTCCTGTTCCTCAGTTTCAAAGTTCTATTACTTCCCATCTTTAAAGAACACTCACTACACCCTCCTGGACACCACTCATCATCTCTTCCAGCCAAGAGTCATGTGCAGCTTCCACCTCCTGGCCCACCCATATACTCTTCAGTTCCCTATAAGTCGATCCCTCTCCTAACACTGATCTTGCTAAAGTCACCAACGACCTCCACATGTCCAAACCCAAAGGACACTTGATCTTAACTCATCTGACTTCCTGCTGCCCTTGACATAGGTGACCACATTTTCATTCTGGAAACCTTCTCCTCTCTGCATGATACCACATTTCCTCCTTAGTTTCTGGCCTTTCCTCAACTTCCCTTCTTGGGAATGACTCATAAATGTAGGTGTTCGGGGAAAAAAGTTCTCAGGGGCTTTGGTTAAGTGAAAGTTCATTCATCATTGATGACCCAGGGCAAGCCACTTAGTCTCTCAGAGACACTATGGTAAAAACAGAACCAGAGCAAGTAAGACCTGGGCTTGCACTTTCTAACTGTGTGACCTTGGACAACAAACCATGTCTCCAGGATTCAGTCTTCTCACCTGTAAAATAGGAATTTTAACAGTTGCTTTGCAGGGTTATTATGAAGATCAAATAATTTATTCTTCTTAAATTCTCTGGCTAGTGTCACAGATGCTATTCTGTTGCTACTGTTAGTCTGGAGCTCAAAAAGAGTACCTTCTATATGAATAACAGAGGAAAGAAAAATAACATTAAAGAGAGGAGAGAGAAAAGCCATCACTAAACCATTCTAGGTGGAGTCACTGCTAATGACCCACAAACAAATAAACTTTGCCTTCTAAACCTAAAATCCTCAAGTGTGAGAAGAGATTTCTAATGTGTATAATGTCTTTCCGATTACTGGAAGCAAATATTAATCATTACTGAACACTGGCCACCTCCTCCCCGCAAATGTATTTTATATACTTTGACTTTATTGAGTAAGAGGCAGTGTGTAGTGGGAGTGGAGCTTGAGAGCCTGGATTGCAATCCTGCCTCTCCATTTCCCAGCGGTGAGACTGTGGACAGATGCCTTAAGCTTCCTATGCTTCAGTTTCCTTAATTGTAATAGGGGACTAATTATAGTATGTATCTCATGGTATTGTTTAGAAAATTTATTGAGTTCATATAGATGAAGTATTTAGAACAGTAACTAGCACAAGTAAGCCCCTAATAAATATTGAGAACAATGATGACGACTATGACTATTTTTACTCCAACTATCATTGGAATTTTCACTTCAAATCTACAAAGGGATTTGAAATCAGATATCTGAATTACTGCTTGTCCATACTTGTCATTTCCTGTATAAAACGATCCACATTTGTATACATTACAGGAAATAGATGTTGTTGGATATTTTCCATTTGTTTCTCCAGATCTACTCTCCTTCTGTTCTGTGTTCCAGAAGGCTGACCTTCTTCCTCAATGGGCTTCCTTATCCTCTGGCTTCTGGTTGGATTCAGCCAATGGGAGGCATTGGCAATAGGTAAGAGAGAGGAAGGAGAGTGAGTCTGGGTGTCTATTCCTCTAGTTTCCTCTTTGTTGGGTCACCGTGGCTGGCCTCTCACCATGGCTGGCCTCTCCCAAAGGCCACAGCTCCGGCCAGGCGACCCACTCTCACAGTTACAGTTACTCTCTTTAGGGTTTGATAACCTTCCTTTTCCCATCCCCTTCAGGCCTAGAGAGGGGAAAGACTCCTCACTGTGGCAAGCCCCAGGATGTTTCACCATCTCTGGTTGTTCTCCATAACCCTGAATATATGGTTTTAAATAGTCCCTTTGCTTGACTCTCTTAAATTACCTGATGAGACCTAGATGGACACGTAAGCCAAGCTTTGGGACATATGGCCATTCAAAGCATGAAGGAAAGATAGCACCCTGAACACTTTATATATGTGAAAAAAACAGCAGTTGAGCCAGAAGGCTGAGACTCTCACCCAAAGCACTCCACTTCAAACTCTTCTGTTATTCGAGCTGGGAAGGTAAAGTGAGGGACTCTAATCCTCTCAGCATTTACTGTCCTCATTGACCTTCTGTTCAGGTAAATGTTATTTCCCCTGACAACTTGCAGGATAAGAGGACTTGCTGGTACTTCATCTATCAAATGATCAAAGTTTCCTCTCCATCCACATTCAATCCACTGAAGCATTTGCTACCATGCCCTTGAGAATAAGTTCAAAGACAAATTTCTCTTAGTGCTACCTCACCTTTTCCAAGCTGGCCTATTGGAACAGGAGTTAAGAGATACAACATGGAGCTCTCCCTGTGAACAATCAAGCCAGCAGTAACACTGAATGCCCCAGGGCTGCAGCTCTTAATTATAACCAGAAGCTTAATTTTAGAAGGTGACACCAGCAGCAGCTTTTATATTCACAATATGAATTAACCATTAATTGCATCTTTAGGTCATACTCTATATGAGAAAATTAATAAATGTTATTGGCTGCTTTGGTGATAAACCATTGGCCTAATAAATAAAATTGGCAAGTATGTTTGAATACTCTGGAGTAGCAGACGCAGGCTAAGAGGCAGTTCTAATACAAAGAAGTTGTAATGCAGAGAATTGCTGTTTGTCTTATAACACTTTCTGTCAATTTATTAAGGACCTGAAACACATAAGAGCAGAAGTGATATAAAATATTAAAATATCTTCAATACTGTCATGATCTCTAAAAAATCATGATTATGAACAATAATACTGAAATCACATTTTACTAGGAAAAATGGATAATGGTTCTAAAAATAGAGCCAGAGAAGAGATATTCAACATGGAAAAAGAGAGCCAGGACATATGCAATAGAGAAAGGAAGAAAATTCAGGACAATCAGGCCAACTGTGTTGTTCAAGTGTTGTACATATTTCACAAATCATGACATTACCATGAATGTCTTCCTGCAAACTCCACAACTGAGCAGAATCAGCAACCTCTGAAGATGGTGGTGTTTCTTTCAAAATACAACGCAACTGATGAGCTGTAGTTTTATGTACTCAAGAGATATGCTGCTGAAGAGCTGCGTACAAATCAGATTTTTATACAGAGAATCGTATTTCAAATGTGCTTGGGAATCTAGCTTACTGGACAAAACGCTCAAGTGAATATTTTGTAAAGTAAATAATAAAGCCCTTGCCCCTGACCCACTCTTCATTTCTGTGTATGAGATTAAAAGCTGGTTTGTGTATGTGCAGGTATATGTGGATGTGTGGTTAGTTTTTAAAAATCTCAGGTTTTAAGACAGCAAAAGACTCAAGTGATTATAATTCCTATCAAATGTTTACTAGAGTCAGTCTAAGCAAAGATATGAGAAGTCTTTTACTTGATACCTCAATGCTTATTCTGAAGGTTAATGGAAAAAAAGATAAAAGGCATAATTAATGAAGTCATAAGAGAATAACTTAGAGATTTAGCCTGGGAAAGGGCTTCTCAAACAGGAAGTTCCATGCCCTATTCTCAGGGCCCTTGGAGCCGTAGGAGAATTTATAGGGGTTTTAATTTCTATGATAATCCAATCTTCTGCTCTCACAACTTGCACTAAATTATTACTTATAAATGGAAAACCCCTCTATTTTGTGTGACAGTTTGCAATTAAAAGACATTTTTATAGAATTATTTTCATCTGCCTATTCTTAAATGAGGTCTGGAGCTCACCGAAATAGCCTGATTCTATGCAAATGTTTCTCTTTTTAAAGGGAATTGTAACCCTGTGGTGTTGAATTTGAATAGGAAAGATCAGCATGAATTTATGATGTCATTTATTTTTTAAAAATACATAGTTCCCAACTGTCCATTAAGTTAGCCTAAAAATAATGAGCAATCTAGTAGCAATGAGTAGCCCCAATGGATTGTGGTCTATACCATTACTCACTAAAAGAAATCAATGGTTCTTAAGAGAAACCATTGATTCTAGGTCTGGAGCAGGAAATGTGAAAGATAAACCTGGAAAATCTTACCATGCCAGAAGCAAGGGAGTATCAGAGACTACTAGGATTATGTGAAAAGGATTCTGGAGCCAACTTTAACAGGCGCCTACTGGCCAAACTACAGTGAATATAAAAACATCAAATGTGTTTAAATTCATGGCACTAAAGTCAACAGTAACAATAAAAATTTCTCTTCACTGGTCACCTGTGGAGGATGTGAGCGAACCAACTCCTTATTTTGAAAACTGGTAAACAAAGAAAAAGAATCAAGCAATTATCCTGCCTTGCCAGTATGAACTGCACTTCAAAGTAATTAGATAGTTGACAAGGGTAAATTTCTCTTTATAGAGAACATCCATCTAATAAATGAGAGAATGGTAAAATTAGAATGTCATCATTCTGTAATGCCCAATATACTAATACATGTAGAAAAACCATTTATGAAATAGTATTGCAAAACATAATCGAAACTAAGCCTAATTGAAACTTCTAGTTCTGTCTAAAGAGCATATTAAATGACACCACAGGGGTCAGTGAACAAACTCCAGACTCTGGACATCTTATAGGAAAATCGACCAGCTTGTTTTTCAACAAATTAAGGGAAGAGAAACAGAACAGAAAATATTAATGATAACAAACTTTATTCAGATTTAATGCCAGTCTATTTTGCATGATATATATTTGTACCACTTCTAAAACCATTATACACACACACATCTTATATGCATATGCAAACAAAAGAAGTTGCTTTAAAAATTACTAGGAAACTATTACAATTGTAGAGTATAGTATTTTTAATTGGGTAATCATAAAACAGTATGAGCCCTCACGCTTGGTAAATAAAGAAAATTTGGAAAACAGGATAGCGATCCTCATCTGAGGCACAAACACCCCTTGGGTGCTTGCAAATTATATAAATATATACTTTTTATATTTGGAAAATTGAATGTTTTATGTACATAATATTATGAAGAGTCAATGTTCGTTGATTTTTTAACAAATGCCAGGTTCTATGCTGAACATTTTGTATATATTACGTAAAAAACATAGGAACAAATATAATTATCCTTATTTCTCAGAAGCGAGTATCCTGCCCAAGGCTACACAGCTAGTAAATGGTAGATCAAGTACACGATTCCAGAAATTGTGTGATATTTTTTTAGCCACCTCACCGTTCTGCTTCAAGAAAAGCTTGATCAACTCATGTTAGATTCTAGGTCTACATGGAAGATATATGGCTTTCAACCAGAATTTGGTGTAGAGTGTCTGGGGGATGAAAAAAATATCCTATAGAAGCATTCTGGGAATCTCCTCAGAAAAATGAGATTTTTATGTTAATTATATTAGGGCATAGATTTTAAGAGATAAGAAAACAGTACCCTAAGCCAAGCAGAATAAAACAGAACAAAGTCAATTAAACCAAAAGTTAGTTCTTTTAAAAGATCAATAAATTCACTAATCTGTAGCTAAACTGATTTCAAAAAAAGAGGAAACACAAATTATCACTATCAGAATGACATGAGACATCACCACAAATCCTACAGACATTACAAAAATAATAAGGAAATATTATCAACAACTCTACGCCAAATAAATTTGATAATGTAAGTAAAAGTCAAATTACTTGGAAGACATACAATCTGCCAAACCTTATTCAAGAAAAAATAGATAACCTGAGCATCCTTCTGTCTATTAAAGAAACTGAAATCCTAGTTATAAACTTGCCTATAAAGAAAACTCTGAAAATGTGAAAACAGGAAGTACAGTTGGCCTCAGGAAGGTCTGAGATCAGGAATTCATGCATCTCTTCTCCTTATCAAGGCCCAATGGTCTCTCATATCTTTTTCTTTCCTTTCTCGTGTTGCTTCTCTTTCTTGTTCCAGAAACATGAGCCAAATATGCCCAGCCTTGCCTGGCCTCCTATCATTTTTATAAAGTCTCACATCCAAATTCTCAGAAAGAATGGGATTGATTCATCTTGAGGTCTATTCGGCTTTGGATTCATAGCTCATATCCCCAGTGAGCAGAGGCTGGCATAGGAAACATTTTTCTGGGAAGGGGATTTGGAGCAGGTTAAAAATGACCAGGTTTCAGGCCTATGAGGCACCACCTGAGCTGATACTACTATTTTTCATACCATTTCCCTTCGGCTTCTTGTTATTCCCAAGGAGTGTGGCCATACTCCTGCCTCAGTCTTTACATTTGCTGTTCCCTTTGCTTAGAAGGCTCTTCCAACAGATATTCACGAAGCTGGCTTAGCCACTTTATCAGGCCTCTGCTCAAAGGTCAGGTATTCCCTGACTGCCATATCTAAAAGAATGACCCCTATGCAACATTCTTTGCCATTACTCAACTTTATATTTGTCATCAGAGCACTGTAAAAACATGGCATTGATAATATATAGGTATTTGTTAATCTATTTTCCTCTATTAGAATGTAAGCTTCATGAGAGTGAGAACTACGCTCCTATCACCAGAACTCTTAGTAAACGTTCCATAAATTTATTGAATAAAGCAGTAATTAATTTTTACATACCCGTTTTAATTTAGTGAACACTGTCACAGCCCATTTATCTCTACGGATAATATCAACGTAGAGGGGTATTTCCTATCATGCCTATGCCAATATTTTGTACTTTCAATGCTAACACTTTTTTTTTCATCTCTCCAAATTCTGCTGTCAGTCTTCAACCAGAGACTCAATTCAATTCCTTTTCAGTTGCTTAAACACATTCTTACAACTTCAGTTTGGCTTTCTCCATCCTAAAGACCCAAATGCTCTCACTACAGCATTCTATTTCTAGAGGCCCAGAAATTCTGTTCTTCTCTTTCCAAGGTGGTCATGTCTTAGATGGGAAATTTGACCTTGTTAAAACTTACCCCAAAGTACTTTGCACAGTGATTTGCAAAAGATGTGTATCTAGTACTTGTGGATTGAGATTACTGACTGATCATTCAGTACGTGGGAGCTAAAAGAAGAAACTTAGTTCTAGATGATTTAATAATGATAAGTACATAATACTGTTGCACTATACTGGGGGCTGAAGCCAGAAGAGATGAACAGTATGCAGTCCTTAGATACTGCCAAGGGACAGACTGTGCATTGTAGGGATTAAAACATCCCCATAGAACTAATAATGAAAGTCATAAGAACAGTATTAAAAGGGAAAAAATTCTTAAAGTCAAGGTGAGTAGAGTAAAACATATTCTGGAAATGTGATAGGGAAGGTAGCTGTAAAAAAAAAAAAGTCTTAAAGAATGGAAAGGAGAATTAATTATTTAGAACTGAATTAGCATGTAAACATTACATGTGAAAAAGATATGGAGATGTGGCTAAAATAGTATTTTGAGAAAATTTTATAGCTTAAAACACATTTATTGGGAAACAAAGTTAAACAATAAATTAACTAAGCATTCAAATAAAAAAAAACCTTGAAAAAAAACCATAGCAAACTCAAATTAATAAAAAGAAGGGAATAATTAAGGTAGAAATCATAAAATTAGAAAACTACAAAAACAAAATAAAAATTAATAAAATCAAAAGATAGTTCTTTAAAAAGGTTTGAAAAGATAGACTCTGCCAACGCTGACCACAAAAATAAGAGAAGATCCAAATAAAACAGAATGACAAAAGAGAAAGTACCACAGATACAACAGAAATTTAGAAATAAAAGAATACAGAAAGATTTGAAAGATGGAGACGGGGGAGGCACTCCAGAAATAGGATGCAATGGGAGCAAAGCCTGGGGGTGTGCATGTTTGAGAGACCATGAGCAACCAGTTTGAATAGAGAAAATTGGGGATAGCTGTTGAGAACTGTGGAATAATGCTGGATGAAGAGCCAGGGTCCTAATGGTGAAGGCCCTTGAAAACCAAATTTATTCTGTGAGTTGTAGGAAGCCATTGATGGTTTATGAGCAGGGGTAGGTAATGAGATATGTGCTCCAAGAAGACACCTGGTAGCACTAATTAGTAGAATGACAGTGACTGTGACTGTTTATGGTAGAAGATGACAAGGGCCTGAATAGAACTCTGGAAATGGAGCCTTAGAAAATAACATGGCAGGAGGAGGGGTAAAGTATTTATGTGGATTGGCAAGTGACTAGAAGTATGTGTGGGAATGGGTCTGGGAGTGGAGGCAGGAGAGGTGTCAGATACTGCCAAAGAATCGAGCTAGAAGTCACTGGGTTGCTTATTAGCAGACGCATAGTAATCCTCAAGACAATAGTTTTAGATGAAGATTGGATTGCAAAGAAGATATAAATAAATTGGTTAAGAGGTGGAATAACAATAGCTTTTATGTTCTTTATTGTTTTCAAAGCATTTTTCATCTTAATGATCCTTACTGACCTGTAGGATAAGCAAGTAAGAAAGACTGTAACTTGTTCAAACCACATGAGCGAGCAGAATTGAAGTCAATTTCTCTAGATGATCAGGACAGGAAGTTGGCCAGCTATTTGAAAACATCGGTTAAAGAAAAGACTTATAACAACGTAGCACATGAAAAACATTTCCTTTAATTTGGCTACCCACTGCCTGAACTTCATTATGTGTTTGATGATCGAGGTTAGACAAGGCAAGATTGCTTCCCCCAAGATGAGAAAAAAACTAGGTACTTGCTTTGCCAGTTTCCTTTGTAGCTCAAGAAAAGGCACATGACCTGGCTCTGCTAACCAGACAAATCTGCATGGGAGGTAGACTTAGGTGCTGGTAGACTTAGGTGCAGTTGTATCAGAAGAGGTGGCAGCTGAGTACCTGACATGAAGAGAGCTTCAGTGATGGCAGGGCCAGCAGTTGTGATAAACTTAAAGTCCTGTAACAGAAGTCATGTGTCATCAAGAGCTCAGAAGTGACATTTTCTTGTCATACCAGTTATGAGGCTTGGTGTTGGGTTCTGTTCCAGGAAGCTCAACCTTCATCCCAGTTCTTCAGTTCTCCCAACAATTTTGCAAGCTACCCAGTAACTTTTCTGCTTGGTCAGCCAGAGTCACTTTCTGTTGCTTGTAGCTAAGAATCCCAAATGATACACATTAATACTGTAAATGTTTTACTTTATGATCCATTCATCAATCTTATAACCAGCTGAAAGCAAGTCCTCTAACATATAAGCAAACTGAAAATAGGAAAAGTTTTATTTTGATATGCTCCTAGGCACCATTTCTCAGATTGACTAAAACTTCTTTATGATATTGTTAAGTGAAAAGAGGCAGGATATAAAATAGTATACATGCTGTATTTTTGTTACACACATACAAAAAGATTACACCAAAATATTAACAGACCTTATCTTGGGCTAGTGAGATTGGTAATGTTGATTTCCTTCATTTTGCTTATATACAGTTTATAAGTTTTCTACTGTGCATATGTAATTCTATTAAAAATGTCATTTTAAGACACAGAAACATGTTTGGTTATTTTCTGCAGGTATGCATATCGTTACTTCCCATCTCCATTGGAATGTTCTATGAATAACTTCTTTTCTTTGGTCTGATATTCCCATGAGGATTCAGAATTTACAGTTAAGCCTCCTGCACTCTGTGGCCCCATCCCACTCCTCAGCATTCACCCCTTCTCCTGGGAGGGGGTGTGTCCAGCATGCTGGGGGAGTTGGGAACAAGTCCTGAGCATGCCCAGCTTCCATTCTCCCACCTCTGCTTGCCCACAGGAGGTACATTCTGGTTTGCTCCCAGCATGCAGGTACCCGCTGCCCCTGCTGTGGCAGGGCTGAGAGTGTGAGTAAGATGAATTCCAGACAGTCCTTGGAGACTGCACACCTAAGGCACAGTTCCTAACCAGCTTTATCAATAGCAGAGTTCCATTTGTCTGCCTTTTGCTTCTCCTCCAGTTCCAAAGTTGGGAAGGGAACAGAGAGATGTGATTTAGTGGTTCCAGATGCATCCAGGTACCTTTGATTAATACTGTTTCTCTAGGCTTTGCAGTGCCCTCCATGCCTAAGTCCTGGGACACAGGGGAACATAGGGTGGTGGACCGCTCGTCTCAATCGCCTGTAACTGGGGAGGAGACGTCCCACACCCTGATGTGCTGCCAATCTGGCCTGCAGTCTCTCTCTCTGCTGCTTTGTTGGAAACATGCATCATTGTTTAATATTCAGAACCCCACAAAAGGATGCAGTGCCTTAGTAACAGAAGTATAAAACCTGTGCCATCGAATAAAATATCTGAAGTTGGGCCCTGAGGTTTCATTAGCAGCAGCAAGACATTTTAATGGGATTATAGCTCTTTTTGTTCAGAAAGCAGGCACTGCTCAAGCTTAGAAAGCTTATCTATTGATCTTAACTATTTCCTTCACAAAATATGTGAAAAGGAAGCAAATCGTGGAATCTCAAATCTGCAGTTCTACCTGAGCTATTTTATTATTTCTTACCTCCTTCAGGTAAAATATCTATGTTTCATAAGTCATTACTCTTAAAATCAAGTCATAAAAACACACCCATCTTCCCAAGTTTATCAGCATTTTGCAAAGTAGCTGGATACAGCAAGTGCTTTAAAAACGACAGAAAAGTAGCCAGACAACTTCCAAATATTACATGTAATCTCTATCTGACAGTTTTCAGTATAGACAATAACCAAAGTCAATCACTTCTTTCGCAGGTTTCCTGACAATATTTTCCTCAAATTTATTCTTCAGTTATAACTCAAGATCATGAAAATGACAGTTTGAGATACGCATGTCATGAAACAGAAAAGCAAACCTCACTTAACCAAGACTTAAAAGTTGCCTCCTCAATGCACCAGAATATATGTTATCAAAATGGAAAGACCTGACCACACACAAATATTCAGAAATTAAATAATACTATTGTCTAAAAACCTTCAGATAAAATGCTTCTGAGAGCATTGTTTTCTAGGAAATCAAACGAAAGATGCTTAAATGACCAAAGAAGCTCACAATAAGTCTTTTCTAATAAACTGGGCAGATGGCTGAGTAGGGTTTTGGTGGCTGGCCTCTCAAAGAATTGGGACAAAGAGGTCATAAGGACAAAGTCTGAAGGTCAGGGCTGCATGGCCAGTAAGTTTCAGCTGTCGCTGCCCAGGCTGTGCCACATTGCCGGCCGCAGCGTGGGCCTGGATCCTGCAACACGCCTCTGTGCACTGAGTCAGAGCTGGAAGGCACCTCAGATGTCCTTGATGGTGTCTGGACAGGAGAAGGGCTAGTCACCTGCCAAGAAGTGAAGAGCAGAATTAAAAGTCCTCTCTGCTGGCTTCTCATGTCTGGCCACTAGACCCCCGACCTCAACATTTCTCATCAAGAGCAGTGCCCTTGAGGGAAATAAACCTAAAGGGAGATGAGAGCAGGGACAGGAACAAAACTACACCAGAGACAGGGTCAGAATACATAAATGTGTTTAACTTCACAATGAAGTTACAAGAAGCGCATGAATAAACTTCCCTAATAGGACCTAAAAGTAACTTTCTCATTTAATCAGCTGTTGATACTATAAACTTCACGATTAGCCACGTTTACATGTAAAGACATTTATAAATATTTTTTCCACAAACTGTGCATCAACATTAGAGACAAAAACTGATTAAACACTTCCAAATTGGGAAACCATACCAAACATTTCTCTTTGTAACCTATTTGTATATTTCACAGTGTGTAAAAATTATCTTTAAAGTCATAGAGAGGTTTTCAGTTTAAGAGCATGGACCACCTGGCTATCGTTGAGCTCTGTGGCTTTAGGACCCCAGTGGAAGAGCTCCAGATGCAGTTCAGAGAAGGTCTGAAGCTTTGAGAAAGGGCACTTCTTCAATCCTCGCCACACCCCCAACCACTGAGTCATCTTTCATGTTCCATCCCTTATTTCAGTGACTGGAAATCCCATCCCTACAGCAGCACAAAACAAATCCTGAGAGTCAGCCATGATACCTGTTATTTCCTAACTCCCACATCCAATCCACCCCCAAGCACTGACCGCTACCTGCTAAATGGCTTTCTAAACCATCTATTTCTCCCCAGCTTTTCTGCCAGTAGTATTCCAACTTACTATCTTCCTACTTGGAGCTCTGTAATGTCCTTGAATGCAAACCGTCTTCCAATTTGCAAAATGTTTACAAATGTGCTTTCCCTTTGCCTAGAAAATCCAGTCTACTGTCCTAGAAAATCACAAATCTGATCGTGTCTTTCCTATATTTTAAGCACTGAAATGGCTTCCTATTGTCCTCAGAATAAAGAGCGGCCTGGAGCTCCTGCCTGACCCAGCCTTGGCTCCACTGTTCAGCCAGCTGGTCCCCACTGTTCCCTCCAGATATGCCCCCCACTTCCCAGGGCCTTGGTCTCTTTCCAGTCTACTGTCCTAGAAAATCACAAATCTGATCGTGTCTTTCCTATATTTTAAGCACTGAAATGGCTTCCTATTGTCCTCAGAATAAAGAGCGGCCTGGAGCTCCTGCCTGACCCAGCCTTGGCTCCACTGTTCAGCCAGCTGGTCCCCACTGTTCCCTCCAGATATGCCCCCCACTTCCCAGGGCCTTGGTGCACCCTCTCCCTTCTTCCATGAGTTATTTCTTCCACCCCACTTCAGTTACTCCCCACACAGAGAAGCTCCTCCTGAGTGACCCCGACAGGATGGGGTCTCCCTGTCACACATATGCATCCTCACGCTGCCTTCACAGCACTAATCAGTTGTAATGACAGCAATGACATCTGTGTGGCTTGTGTGAGGGCCTGTCTCCTGTGCTCTAAAGCTCCTGAAGAAAGGGGCTACAAGGGCCCCGTTCCTGTCAACCCCCAGGACTCACACAAGGTTGACACACTGTCCCTGCCCAGAAAGTGTGTGCAGAATGAAAACAAACGGGGGTAGATGTTGAGAAAGGAGTTAGTGCTCAGATTACAGGGGTTAAGGCCTGACTCAATCAGGATCCTTCTCTTGTCATGCAAGGGTGGCTGTTTTAGGGCCTCAGAAGACATTGAGGAACATACGGTCTTCCCCACAACAGATCTCCCCAGTATGACCTCAGGGCTTAAAAAGGGGTGAGAGAGGTATTATTTTAACATGATTTTTTAAAGACAGTGACAGCAGGTTGGCATCCTTTAGGTATCTGACTAATAAAATCTGTTAAAGTAACAACAAAGATTTTAACTGCTACAGCTTCAATCTAAACTGAGAAAGTGTCTAGGAGTTGAGAAAGTGGGAATCCTCTTTCCCACGGCTTCCTCCTCGTGAATAAAGAAAAAGATCAAAGACAGAGTTAAAAAGCAGTGTGGTATAGTAATTATATGTACACTGACTCTGTACCCTGGCTACCTACTGGCTGTGTAATCTTGGGCAAGTCACTTGGCCTCTCAGTGTCTTAGTGTCCTCATTTATAAAATGAAAATAGTACTCTGTAGTGTTGTTGTAAGGATTAAATGAATTAATGTATATTAAGTGCTTTGAGCTATGTCTTATGTTATTTATAATGAGTAATATATAAATGTTTGCCATAAATGCTTTAAGGTGTTCCTGAAAGCTTCTTTACAGCATTCTAGCTAATACATTAATTGTTATATTTTGGTTACAATGAGACTATTTGGTTATAATGTTTAAAACTAAAATGTTAAAAATTAAATTATGCACTGGATTGTTTTGTTGTACATAAAACTATTGTATTCATGAAAATATTCTAAATATATAAACTTGTTGATTCAGATAAAACAAACAAAACGCCTGTTAGTAGATGGTTGTTGGCTTCTTAACAGAGTGTGACAAAAACAGTCCTCAAATATGCATGAATAACCTGGTCAGTATCCAGTGAATTTACAAGCATATGCGTCGTTTACCTTTAAAATATAAAGTAACAAAATTACATTCAGTTAAGTGACCTAGACAATAAAATTAATCAGAAAAAAAATCAATAAAACACATCTCTGCATTAAAACAGAACATATATACCTACACCTATCCTTGAGTTGTCAAGAGTAGATGTTAAGGTTATATCAAACAGAAGGTACTTATTATAAAACAATTAAAATGTTTCCTACTAGACACATACTATCCTGTGACCAAGGGGTTCTGGCGATGTTCTATATCTTGATTTGGTTAGTGGTTTTATAGGTTTATACAGATGTAAAATTCTTCAAGCTATACCCTGATGATGTACGTACTTTATACACTTTACTATGCATTTTTCTTCTGTTATAAAAATATCTTCCCAACTAGTAGTTTAAATCATTGACTGCACTTTGATTTAACAAAATGGACTGCCATTTGAGTACTTCATGTGTCACTGGAGAATTGGCAGAGTCCTCTCTCCACACAGACACCAAATCAACTGCCACTGACTGAACTGTGTCCCCACCCCAATTCATACGTTGCAGCCCTAAGCCCTAATGTGACTGAATTTGGAGACAAGATCTTTAATGAAGTAATTAAGGTTAAATGAGGTTATAAAGATGGAGCCCTAATCCAGCACGACTGGTGTCCTTATAAAAGGAAGAGACATTAAGAATGTGCCCCTATAAGAAGAGACC
Source organism: Pteropus alecto (assembly GCF_000325575.1). Taxonomy (NCBI): domain Eukaryota; kingdom Metazoa; phylum Chordata; class Mammalia; order Chiroptera; family Pteropodidae; genus Pteropus; species Pteropus alecto. The sequence continues at coordinate 17,228,229 of NW_006441071.1, forward strand.
ATGTGAGGACACAGCGATTAGGTGGCCAACTGCAAGACAAGATAGAGGCTTCAGAAGAAATCAAACCTGCCAGCACCTTGATTTTGGACTTTCAGCCTCTAGAACTATGAAAAAATACATTTCTGTTGGATAATCCTGTGGTATTTTGTATGGTAGCCTGTGAAGACTAATATACTAAGTAAAGAAGGCTTCAAGAAAAACTCCATGAGCTTGACATAGGCCCTCTGGAGTTTATGGGACCCATGTATTTCTGTCTGACTCTTGCTTCAAGAAATTTTTTTTAATTTTTATAAGAGTTTATTTGAGCCAAACTGACAACACATGCCAAGGAGCAAGATCTCAAATGCTCCCTTGCTTTGAAAAATCTAAAAGCTAGTCAGAGCTAGCAGGACAAAGAGAGAGAGGGTTGTGTTCACAGTAAAATGCATTTCTATGCCAATGGAACAGGGGCATGTGCTTCCTGTGGTCATAATGTGGGCTCCGCAGAAGCAGCCTGCTTTAGCTGGAGGATGTAAAGTTTAAAATTAGATGTGTTTAACACCACTACACACTTACCAGAACGGACTGAGCTGCATGAATGGTATGACACCAGGTGTTGACAAGGATGCGGAACCACCACAGTTCTCAGAACCTGCTGTAGGGAGTGCATATTGGTACAACCACTTTGAAAACCTCTTTGGCAATATCTCTAAACCTAAACATACACCTGTTCCATGACTCCGCCATTCCACTCCTACAGAAATGAGTGCATTTGTGCACTAAAATAAATGCACAAAAGTGTTCACAGTGAAACGACCCAAATATCCTTCAATGGAAGAATGGTTAAATAAACTCAGTATAGTCACACAATGGGGTACTAAACAGTAATAAAAAGGAATGAACTACTGATAAATACAACAACATGGATGAATCTAAAATAGTATTGAACAAAGAACTATGCAACGAAAGTGCAGGCACGTGTTGGAGGTGTGGCAGGGAGGAGAAGGCAGGGAGAGAGAGAGAGAGAGAATTCATTCCAAGATTCCACTTTAGCTTATGTTTTGGGTGGTTAAAGGTAGCAAATGACCTATATGATTCCACCTATATAAAGTTAAAAACAGGCAAAACTGCCGTATGGTGATAGAGACCAGAGTAGTGGTTACCTCTGGGGGTGCTGGTTGATAGTGACTGGGAAGGGGGATGAGGGAGGATGGGGAGGGGCCAGAAATGTTCTATATCTTGATCCAAGTGCTAGTTATATGGGTTTTTACATATGTGGAAATTTGACAACTGTACACTTGAGATTTCTGCTAATCACCGTGTTCGTTATATTGTAAGTTTTAAAAATAAAAAATGAGGTGGGAGTGTGGAATTTTTATTATTACTCTGGACTGTATTATGTGATTAACAGACTGAATTGAACTTTTCACCATTTAAGAGTAACTTGGAGATCTAAAGGACCCGACCAAGAATTTTTTATTCTAATGGGGAAGACAAGATGAGACTGGTAAGTGGGTAGGAAAGGAGCCATGTGAGAAGAACCAGGGATGGGTGCTATTTACATCCTCTTGAGCCTAGCCCGTCAATAAACCTGTTACACATAAAGGAGAGTTTCTTTGTGATTCTTGAACAAGAAGATAGTGTTTTTGGAGCTTGCCAAAATTATTACTTAGGTTTCTGATTACTAATCAATTGCCAACATTAACTCTGATGTGATAACACGAGAAACGTGGTTCACACTTATATCAGCAGTTTACTCACCTGTGTCTGGTGTTACTAATCAAAAATGTTGGGAAAGAAAGAAGTCCCCTTGCTTAGCCCAAAGATATCCGCAATAGCTACTAGCTCACATTATCCAGATAATGGTTACAACAGATTATAAGTACTTCTTTTGGCTATAGCACTTTGCTAGATAATACTTAGATTGGCTCATTCTCAACTATTAGCTTATGTCCATGAGGTTACAGGAATATAAATGTTTAAGTGCAGGCACATGTTGGGGGTGTGGGGGGCAGGTGGAGAAGGCGGGGGGAGAGAGAGAGAGAATTCATTCCAAGATTTTACTTTAGCTTTTGTTTTGGGTGGTTAAAGGTAGCAAATGATCACATATATTTTTATCCATTTTCTCTCACAACCCCATTTAATACATATAAAGTCATAGATAAGGTATAAACTCACAAAGAAAATATCCACAAACAAGAGATTTTGACACATTTCTTTGGAACTGACTGGACTATAGAACCCCAGGGATGCAGGCCTAACAACAGATGGGGGTGGACATGATTCACTGTAACCAAACAACTAGATCCCAGCCCTCTGCTCCATGGAACACACACATATCACCAGAAGCCAGCAGCTCCTTCTTAGGAAAGACTGGCATTTGGGGATTCCCAGTGAAGTAAATGAATGGCTCTTTGCCTGACTGCCCCCTCAGAGAAGCCATTGGTCAGCTGGTGGATGATGTTCTCGTCCCACCCAGATCCTCACCCAGCCAAAAGCCAGCACTTTAGGCTCTCACTGGGGGAGGTGCACTAACTTTGCTGTTTCATGTGAAGAGCCAGAAATACCTGAGAATTTATGTCCCCTCTAACCCCCACAGTCTCTTTTTCTCTTTTCATCCCCAGGCTCTTACCCAATAACTGACAGGTATGAAGTATGAAAGACTGACCCCACTGAGTCAGGTAGGAACAACCTCGAAGTTGACTTACAGTCTAGAGCTCCCCCTCAGGACACTGAGATTATACCATATAATCTTCCCACTATGCCCTTCCCAACACCCCCCTCCCCCCAGCATCTCCTTAATAAAGCAGAGACCCTCCCCCATACCAACCCCTTCTCAGCATCTGCTCTGACAAAGCCCAACCTCAGACCTCTACAGACCAAGCCAACTAATACAGACCTCCACCCAGCTTCAGCGTCACAGACCTCCATGTGAATGGACAATCAATGATGACCAGACACTTGCTGAAAATCTCCAGATGGAAGAGAGTGATCCACATAAGCCATACTTTGTAAACAAACCCACTGTAAATCCCCAAGTGGAAGAAAGAAAGAAGAGAGAGTGGTAAGAAAGGAGGAAATTATATCCGAAAGAAGAAACGGTAAGATTCACTGTGCAGGTAACATAATGAACAAAACCTTAATCATCTGTCTTCATAAGCACAGTCTCTCTACTTCATCTAGAAGTGCCTCACTCCACATGAGAAGCTGCAGACAGATGGTTCATTACCTCCCCACCACCTTGGAGTTGTTGAGTTAGCCTGCCCTCCCCACCCCATGCTTTCTCTGCCTCCATCCACTAAGGGTAATTTTAAAAACGATCTTTATATCACCAGTAAAGCATGTTGTTTCTCACCTGGAGCAGCTCAGACATAATAAGGAACAAAATCCTGAGCCTCTCGGCCTCCATTCTTCCTCAAGTAGGCTCCAAATACCTCACAGGACTTAAATGTAATATGTGTCTTTAACACTGGCTTTAACATTCCATCTTCAAGGCTAGACAGCATCTACCAGAGTGGTAATGATTTATGCCAATTTGAAAGCACACTTTATAATTTATTTTACACCAGCTGTGAATCTTTTTTCCACGTTATAGCAAATTTATATATTTTGGCAGACTCAAAAAGTCAAGTGCTTATTCTAAAGCTGACTTAATTGTTCCCTTCCTTAAAAATGTTTAATAAGGAGTATATAGTAATGACTTTCGTTCCAATTTTCTAGCATATTACTTTTCTCCCACTCCTTAAATATACTCACATGCATATACTCACATATAACTCATGACAGAACACAGAGAAACATATTCATTATAGAACATTTGGAAAAATAACACACATGCACATACCGCCATAATTCCATCATCCAGTTTCTGTCCACCTCATTTTGAGAACATTTTAAATGTATATATTTCCTCATAATTCCATTCTCAGGCCTGTACTTATTAAGAAATAAAATGAGAGCTGTGTTCAAGGCTTTGCTCTTCAGAGATATCCACTATTCCTTGATACATGTTGGGGAAATATATATATCAAAGATGAAGACATGATGCAAAAATAAAGTACACTCTACCAGGTCCTCTTTATTTATAGCGAAATGCAGAGTTCTGGTATTTTGAGGAAAACACAGCAAAAAGCAGGGCTGCTGGCAGCTGAGACAGAAAAGCACTTCAGCCTGCAAACCTCCTCCAGTGACAGAAAGCCCCAGGGATCAAAACTAAATGTTTGGCCACTTCGGTAATTCTCTAATAACCCTTTTTATGCTGAAAAATGGATTTTGTTTTGTCTGTTTTTCCCTCTTCTTTCTTCCCTGAAATTCTTTTCCTTTTATAATTAATGGGTGGGGTTGGGGTGGGAGTTAGGAGACAGACTTTAAGGCATGAATCATTAAGTCCTTAAATTCAATTATAAAATGTTAACTCAGTCATTCCTATAAGGTTTACTAGAGAATAGGTAGAATTTATATTAAATATGTAAAAATAAGATACACAGAAAAGCAATAGATATTCTAAGCCCCATTTATTGAAATATTTTATTTGCAAAAGAAGAAATTATTTTGAAATAACTAAATACACACCCAAATTTGTATTCAGCATTCATTATACATGTGTGTGCACGTAGATACTAGCTATATGCTATTATCCTTCTCAGTGCTAAAGGAGATGAAAAAAATGTGGGTGGGGGGTATATATTTTGGAAGGAAGAGAAAGAGATGGAATAAAGTGGGCATGTACCGCTGTAGTCCAAAGTGAACAAACTGTGGTTGCTTGCTAACAAGTGGTACAAAGTGCTGTAAGTATTTATACCAAGAGTCAGCAAGTGAAGTTCCGTGGGACAAATCCAGCCCGCCACCTGGTTTTGTACTGCCCGGGAGTTGGGAGTGGTTTTTACACTGATAGATGGTTGGGGAAAAAAATCAGGAGAGGAATCAAACTTGTGACATTCCTCTCATCACATCTGAAATAGGAAATTCAAGTGTCTACAAGTTTTATTGGAATACAGCCACGCTCACTGGTTTACATAATGTCTATGGCTGTTTTGCAGTACAACAGCAGAGCTGAGAAGTTATGATACAGAGGGTATGGCCTGCAGAACCTACTTAATATCTGGCCCTGTACAGAAAAAGGTTGCCGATCCCTGGTTTAGAAAAGGGAGACATCGCTTCTGCCCGAGGTCATTATGAAAAAAGTGACATATCTTACTTTTCTATAGCTCTTTATATCTCAGTTGACCCTCCTAGCAGCCCTGTATGGGAAGAGGTAGAAAGGGCAGGTTTCATCAGTCCCCTTTTTATAGCCAGGGAAACTGAGGCTTAGCCCAGTCTAGAGACTTGTTTGTTGTTGGCAGCTAATCAATGGCAGCACCATATTATAACTGTCCTGAGGCTTCACTCCATGGTGCTGAGACTGGAAAGATGTCGGTGGAACAGCAACACACACAGGCACAGAGATGTCCTATGTGGGACACGGGCAACATAAACAAGCAAGTCCAACTGGGCGGGTGCGAGAAGGGGGCTGCTGCTGGGTCCCAGGATAACAGAGACTGGGGGACCAGGAGTTGTTGGCACCTGTTCCTAACCCTAGATGTGAGGTGAGTCTCCCTTGCCCCAACCTTCAGTCACTGAGAGAACCACTGAGAGCCTCAAAATCCAGTCTGCAATGTCAGCCTTTTCCTGATATGATTATGAAGAGTAAATGAGATCAATATGATAAGCAAATGAGTTAACTATACATAGTACTAAGCACAATACTAACTTGTTTTCATTCACTGGATAAGGAATCTGCTGAGGTTTTCAAGCAGGAACTGGTATGTACTTAACTTAGACAACTAGCAAGCCATAAAGGATGCAATTATACCTGAACATAAGAACATTAGACTTTCATACTAATTAATGCTATGGAAACATTCCATTTGTGAAACAGATTCTAGCTCATTTAGGACAAAATTCCCCTAAATATTAGCTCAGGAAAAATGATTCTTGTACTTCCAAGTTATTTGGAAGAGAACTCGGTGTAAAGACTATTTTCAGATTTGGAAAGAAATACATTAGGTTGAAGTTGAGAATTAAGTCATTGAACTGAACATGTGGAACTCCCAGGATTTTGGGAGTGGTATCTTGGGAAAGAGGCAGGAAGGGAGAAGGACAGGAAAGAATTGTGAGGCGAGATTAGCCAGACCAGTGAGTAATCAGCCCAGTGAGGAGGTTGGGGCCCAATAACTGGTCACGGTTCACACAGTCCAGGAAAAGCCACTAGATTTAAGAAACAAACAATTCGTCTTACTCTACTTTCCATTTTCCACACGAATAATTTCTTCTTTTAGAAAGAAAATATTTACTAAAAATAAAGTTTCCCTTTAAGAATATTGTGACATCATACACCCACACCAACAAATATCCAAATATGCTAAAAATTTGAAACAAATGGAAAAAAATCTAACATGAAATTATTTCACACTATAAGGAAATAAGCACTCTTCTGCTGGCTGTAATACAATAGAACAGTGTTTTTTAAACTGCATCGTCAGGACCCATTAGTGCTGAAATCAGTTTAGTGTGTTGGCAACTACATAGAATAGAAAATATCAGAGTGTGTTACATATAATAAAGGACAAGTGCTGTTGAGTGAAACTTTTGTTTCAGTGATATGTTTGTGTGTATGTGCATGTGTGTTTGTTTACATACTTATCCATATTGCTAGGCTATGATACAAATTGTATTCTCATTAGGGATCACAGTCCAAAAGGTTTAAAAGCCTCCAAAACAGAGTAATCTGCTTTAAGAAAGTCGAGTATAAAAATCCAGCCACGTTAAGGGGTAATTATCTGTTAAATGAAATTTCTTTAAATGACAAGCTCTTCCTCTGCATTTAAAATATGCTACAATTTACAAGGAAGAAAAGGATTTATGCATGCCTTGTCAAGTATACTACTTCTTCAAAATAAAGTGTACCTATTAATTACTACAGATAGATCTCAATATACGAAGTCAGAAACATAAATGATTATCTTGTTCAAAATGATGGCTAATCATTCTCTGTATGAAATAAATCACTGCTGTACTTTTCACACTAATTAATCCACCATGGAGTGGAAGAGGAGGAAGCTGGAGAGGAAACTTAGTGGGTGAGGGTGGGGTGGGGGGGTTACATATGTAAAAATTAGAAGAGATTTCTATTCTCCCAAAAATTATATTTCAGAAATCAGAAAGTCAACTTATGTTTGAATCCACACAAATCTCCTATATTATGAGGCATTCTCTCAATTACTTTTTTTCTGAATGCCAAAAAGCCTATTAACACCAAGATAGCAGGAACTGAAATCGGGCAAATCATTAATGCTAGATGTGATGGCAACTAATTTTAAAGGGAGAAACCATGTCAAAAACATATTACCTGGTAAGACTGAAGTTTTCATGAAAAAGGCGTATATGTTTTCAAGGTTACTTGAGAACTATTTGGAGAGGATAGACTGAAACAACCTCAATCAACGCAAGACAAGGATGCTGATGGAGGTCACATGATTGAAATAGGCTAGATGAAAGAATAAAGAAGGCCAAGGTTTCAACACCAATTTAAGTAAATATTCCTTCACAATTGCCTGTATTGTATATCCTTATATACACAGGGCTTGGAATAAAGTTTGTGGTGGCAGCATCACACAGAAATTCAAGAAGGATGATATTTTGAACAAGTTAGATAAAAATAAATATGCCAAGAGCAGCCTAATAAAGAAAAAAACTCTTAAGTCAAAGTGATATGAAAACATTTGAATAAATGATTTCTTAAAATGTGAAAGAATGATGTTGAATTTCTAAATTAATTTTATATAATGTGATTTTAAATACATACAGGTAAATTAATAAATTAAATATAAGTAGGCATTTTACTCCTTCTATCCCCAAAATGTACATATTCTAATTGACCATTTTAAAACTATCTCATTGGAAAATTGGGGACCAATTTACAATCTAGGGTACCTTATACATGGGCATATATAGTAATCTGCACCCCAGATAACCGAGGATTATGGAAAGTTGGCCTGTGAGTGAACTGAACTGTAGGTAGATAATGCAAGACATCAAAATCTCTAAATTAAAATACCAATAACTTTACATCTCCATGACTATTTTGTAACTACCAACTTGTATTTCTTAATCCCTTCACCTTTTTCACCCAGTTCCCCAACCATAGAGAATATAGTCAATAATACTATAATAATTATGTATAGTGCCAAGTAGGTACCAGACTAATAGAGGGGATCACTTTGTAAATTATATAAATGTCTAACCACTATGTTGTACACCTGAAACTAATTAAAATAATATTAAATGTCAACGGTAGTTGAAAAAAAGAATTTATAGATAATAAAAAAACCAATAACTGCTATCAAACCAATTCTTATCTATTAAAAATATTCTTTCAGATACCTCTGTGCCATGTAGAACAGATGCTGTTTTTGCCCTACTTCCTGTCCCCTCAGCCCACTTCTGAGTTCACTGAAAGCTCTGACGGACAGTTCCCCAGCACACTGACAGCTTCCAACCTCTAGCCTCCTCTGCCTCTCTGCTTATCTGCCCAAGGGCTTTCTCTGATGCCTCTGGGAGCTTGCTCGGGCTAATTCTCTGAAGTACTGGGAATTTTATGGCCCCAATATTAAATGGTGGATAAACAACCCAGTTTACTCACTGCTTGGTGGAAATCGTAAAGTTCATTTTACATAATATCAGCAGAACTGAGCCTCCATTGCCCACGATGGTAATTCGCCTACCTCTTATTGGCTTGCTTTCCTTCCCCATCTCATTTAATCCACTCTCTCACTTATGCGTCTTGGATTCACCTCCCAAATAAATTACTTGCACCCGAGTCCTTGTCTCAGGTCCTGCATGTATAAACTACTTCAGCATCATGTAGCTATTTTGTGTCCTCTTTGAATACAATTGTCTGCAGAAATCAAGGTAAAAGAGTTTTACCCTCATTCTTTACACCTAGATTACCTAGATCTTTGGAAATGTCTCATCCATTCCTTTCAATACGTATTGAATGATCCCTTACTACTGCAAAGTTTTTCTGTGAGTTGTAGGGTATAACCAGATGAACAAAACATAGTTCTACTCTCAAGGACCTAAAGAGAAACCCCATAATTAAAGAAATACAGAATGCAGAAGTGTGATGTGGCTCTTCCAAGAGAGGAACTATTTCCAGCTGACTGGTATTTTATCACTACTCAGAGCCGCTCTTAAGATTTCTAATCTAAATGTTTGATTGAAGATATCCATCTTTGGGTTGAGGAAACTCAGCACCGACTCACACACAGGTCAGCCCAAACATGGTATGATGTGATACGATACAGCCTTATGGGCCACTGATTCAATACCAAGAGGCAAAACATTACATTGCAGGGTCCCTAAGTGACCGTTCCATCTATCAGGTGTGATAGGACACAGCCAGGTGAAGCAAGGGAAAAAATGAGGCTTCTCTGCTGTTCCTTGATCATGCCAAGCACATTTTCACCTTAGGCCCTTCCCTCTGGATATTCTCCGTCTAGAAGCCCCTCGCCCCGATTATCTGCACGTTTCACTCCTTGAGCTCTCTCTGCTCAAGGCCTTCCCTAACCACCCTATATTAAGTAGTATCACCCCCCCACCCTACATTGTCACACTGTTTCCTTCCTCACTTTATTCTTCATAGGACTTTTGCCACCACCTGACATGTTATATATTTGCTTATTTATTTATTTTTAAATCTCCTCCCATTGAAAGGTTGGTGAGAGTAAGGACTTAGCTCACTCTCCCGCACTCCCTCCCCCCCATATCTTGCACCTAAAATAGTGTCTGGCCCAAAGAAGGTGCTTCAATGAACATTTGTTGAATGAATGAATAGGTGATTTAATCATTATAACCTCAAAAACCACAGTTGAAGTTTCATAATCTTGTCTGGAGTCATGACACAGACCCTAACTCAAGGGTCTAAAATGTACACAATTATTTTGTGAAAAAAATTTTTTTGGTAAAGCTACAACATAGGTAGGAGATATGAATAAATAAAATTGTTTTAATTCTATCATAAATTTGCACAGGCCGTAGAATGCAATTCAGTCAACGTCCACAGTGTAAATAAGAAATCCTGAAATTTTAGATCTGAGATATGCTATACCTAGCTTATTAAAAAAAAATAGACTTATGTATTCATGTGACAAATATTTATTGAGTGCTTATGATGGGTATGGTGTTGGGTGAGGTGCTATCCTTGATTTTTCTTCTGAAAAATCAATTTTACACTTCACTCTAAAGCCATATCCTGCCATTATAGTGAAAGCTCACCTTTTTGAACACATTTATGCTTTTTTCCATTATTTTACCATTAGCTTTATTTATTTAAGTCAGCAATCCCTCAGAGAGAATAGTCATAGGAAATACTCCACAGGGAGATTCTTTTATTCGGCTAATTTTGAAGGTAGATATTTTTCTGTTTTCATTGGGTTTAAGGGAAAGAAGAACCACTGTATTTAACAACATTTAATGTTCACTATTACAAAAATTACATAAGTAGTAGCCAAATTCTAATTACATAGGGCTAATTGGTTCCACTACAAATTCATGCTCTCCAAATGCAGGAAACCCTCAGAGTTGAGTGATAATCTTTTATTCACCAGTATATTTCCACAGAGCACACTCCAAGTCTTTGCTATTCTGTTCATGGTCTCAAGCTACCTACCTCTCTTTTGACTTTATACTTAGAAGATGATGGCCAAAATCCTTTTGTTCTACCTCAGAATTCCCACTGTTTCTTTCTCAAGAGTCTTTCCTTTGCTATTATCCAGTATATTTCCACCTTCTTGAAGATTCCATTTCCTCGGTTTAGCCTTTCCCTTACTTTTTTGATCTCTCTTCCCTTCAATTGATTCTTCTCCACTTACAAAGTAGGCTCAAGTCCTCTTATGCTAAAAACACTACTTTCCTTCTAGTATGCCACTGTTCTGATACATTAAACTCTCTCCTTCTCCGTCACTACCCGACTTACTAAAAAGGAAGCCTGTCTTTGCTGTTTTCCATGTACATGCAAAATACATGTACATGTACTCTCCTCAAGCCCTTGCAGCTTGCTGCCACTTAAACAAATATAATCAAGGACAGCTAGGCATCAAATCCAATGGCTTTTCCTTCGCTATACCCCCAATCCCATGGGGTGCGCTGTATGAATGACATATGTATGATGGTAGCTTTCCTCACCTTTCCTAGCTTCCATGACACCATGCTATTTCCACCATTTTTCTCTAACTGCCCTTTGTTTAATATTGTTCTCTTCTTTCTCTTTTCTGTCTAACATATAGATATCCCCCAGGGACCCTACCCCTACCTTTGCTTCTTCCCACTCCATTTTCTTTATTGTCCATTGCTGAGATATCAAAACTGCTCCTAAACAGATATTTTACTAATCTCTCTTCATAGTTCTAACCTCTCTCCAAAGACCAACACCTGTCTTGTAATCACTTCATTTGGACAAACTGGTCTTGCCCAAAATAAAACTTCATTTTTCTCCACTTCTTTTTTCTCCTCTTCTTCATACTCCTCTGAACCTTTTGACAATAACCCAATCATTCCCTCAGCTGAGCCTGACAATGACCTTCAACTTCTCTGCTCAGTGTTTAGACTATTCCTGCACCCTGTCTCTTGAGTCTGTCTCTTCCTCTTCACTCCCACTGCCTCATTTTCTCTGACCCCTAATTTGACTAGAGTCTACCTGGTCTCTCTACTGCCAGTCTTTTCTCATTCCATAACATTCAACACGATGCTATGAGACCATCGCCCTAAAGCACAGATCTGACCCTGTTGACCTTTCTCTTCAGAAATCTTTAGTACTTACTAAATAAAATCCTCATGCAAGTTGCTCTACAACCTTGAAACAACCTCTCATTCTCATCTCATTACCTGTCTCATTACATCTCTTGGCATCCTTTGCGCTCCGGCCAAAGCACATCATTCTTTGCTCTCTGTGCAGGCACACACCTTCCCACCACTAAGCCTCTGCTACACATTCCTCCCCTAAATGTGCCCTTCCTTCCCTGCCGGCCCAAATGCCACCTACATAAAGTCAGCTCAACCGCTACCTCTTCCATGTAATCTTCCCTAATTCTTTCATTTGAAGTCAGTGTTGTAACCTGCAAACTCCCACAGCACTTCAGGAATGTGGCTTTTTCAGCACTTAACCATTTTCCACCATTTTTATAGTCAGTTACCCACATGCTTTGCCTCTCCTTCTAGGCACTGAACTTCCTTAGGGCAGGATTTAAGTCTCCTTATTCTTCAAATCTCAAGCTCTCTCAACATTTCCCAAACTCTAGTCAAAGGTATGTAATGCCTGAGATGTAGTAGGCAATTAACAAATATTCGTAGGTTAATGATGGTAACCCAAAGGGTTAACTGTGGATTTTAGGCTTGAAAATATATGTTTTAGCAACGATTACTCTTTCCTTGTAGACTACAAGCCCCATCTCTCCCCATGGTGCCATAGTTTATTCCTTTTGGCCCCACAGGTCAATTTTCAAATGTCTTTTATTTCCAAGCTTCTGAAAAACAAACTTCCTTAAGACACTTGATAATGAAAAAGAAAAGCATTAATGCTACTGTAAGTGAAGAAAATGCATCTATACAAAACAAATGTGACTGGCTGCAGGCTACAGCAAAAGGTACAACTGTTTACCAGACTAAATTACAAGATTCAAGCAGCCACAATAACCTTACTAATCCAATCTAGCAAAGTCAGGCATTGCATTTAAAAATGATCACATTTGAGTTAAAAAGGAAATCACTAATTCCTGAGTCATCAATTGTGCTGTTGAATAATTCCTCTTTTTCTAAACAGTTTATTTACCTTGGTAATTCCTAATATTGTTAAACTTTCTTGTAAGACATTTACATCTCTGGATTTCACTTGCAAATATAAAGATAACTTCTAAAACAAAACAAAATCTCTTAGAATGCCTTTTAAATTCCTTAAGTACTTTTCTCAGAAAGAAATTGGCAGAATGAACAAGAGAGTAAAGAACTAAGATTCAAAATTCATTTTTATAAATCTATCCTTAAATCCTGGATGAGCTCCAACAATCTCACATTAAAATTTCAGAAGGCTTGACTTGAAGGACATAGGGAAGTTTAATGTTCACAGCTTCAAGAGCACCTGGTCTGTACATTATCATTAAGAAAAGATAAATGGGAAGAAAAAAAATATGTGGATAGCCTTAGTTTTATTAATATAACAATTTGCAACCTTTGCTAAAACAAAACTAAATACAATTTTTTTTTTAAAGAAAAAAAGAGAAAGAAACCTCTGATGTCACTTTGTTGTGTATTTACTTGAGTAGCCATGACTGTTACAGGCTTTTCAAAGAGGACAGGGGCAGCCAGTTTGGATTCTGACAGCAATGCAGTAAAATTCAAGGTGATATGGTTCAAATATGTTCTAAGCAGGTTAATCTAGTCACATGACATTTTAATAAAGAAGTATCAAGATACTGAGTTAAAGGTGCACTCATTCCCACAACTACCACAGGAGAATACGGGAACTGGGGTGTCAAACTGCAGTGGACACACACATAAATATGCTATCTCCCTTCCTATTTCTCTATCCAACCCCACAAAAGCCTATCTTTATTACGCAGAGACAATTACACAGCTATAGATTCTACATGCAATTCTGTGTCCTGGTTTCCACTGGGTGACGTTGCCAGCCTGACATTTTCCAAATTCCGTACTAGCAAGCTACATTGGCTAGGAAAGCTGACAACTGACCCTGGACCCTATTACCTTGGGTCTTGGGAGATTTCAGTTTCCGAATGATACATGGTACCACCAAGCCATTGTGAAAGCTGGGAGAGTGGATGTCACTAGCAATAGAAATAAAGTATCTCTTTTCCTAAGGAAAACGCCCTGTCTGCGTGATGATGACCAAGGGGGGTACCAAACATTACTCAGTATGATTTTTTTTTCTTCTTTTTAAATACTCCACCCCCCCCCCGCCACCCACACACCACCAAATACACACCTCCAGAATTGATTCTACAAGAATCAACATAAAGACCACTCATTCTTAAGCCATTAGGTTTCCAGTGTTTAAATTTGGAAGGGGAAGGTCTACTTGACACTTAAAGTTGTGGGGACTGAGAAAGGAATGTGGCCATTAAAGACCCTTTTCCTTCAGTTCAGACAAGAGATAAACAATAGAAATTGCAGAGTCAGGATGTCTAAGACCCTTACAGAACGGGCTGAGGAGAGAAGTGTCACAGGATGGAAGCTCCCTTCAAAACTAGAGATGCCAGCAAGCCCAGAGGGGTAACCATTATCCTATTTCTCTGCCATGCGCCCAAAGCCACACGCACAGTTCCATATCCCCATGTCAAGAAGCCAGAGAAAGGGGAAGTGAGACTCTCTGCATCGCACCGTCCACACGCAGGAGCAGAACAGAGACTGTACTCAGAGTTGCAGGGTCAAATTAACAAACAACTGTCCCACAGTCAGCGGTGACGGCAAGTCAGGGCACCAGCAGATCTCCGGGTTTGGAGCACAGCTGGAAGAACGTGGATGCAATCACACGAGTACACACACTCACACACGGGATTTTACAAATCCGCCCCTACCCCCACTGCCTCCCTCCACACTCACAGACCAAGTGCATCCTGCCCACTTCATCGTTGCCATCACCACACTCTTTTTCCCGAAGAGTCAGCGGAGAGATGAGGGATCCTAGCGGGGATTCCTGGAAATGTCATCCCCTAACACCTTCGGTCAGCCGCCCCCAATCCCCTTGACTGTATTTCTGTACACATATATACACACACACACACTCCTACCATGTCTGTCATCTGGCCTGCCTGCTGCCCCAAGACCCCGCATCGCAACGAGCATCGGACACCAGGCGTCCCTACCTTCAACGCCCCCTTCCACCGCCCCGTTGGCTCGCTGGCTAAAGGAACTGCCCCCTGGATGTCGCCGGCTGTCCCCGCTCATCCGCACTATTGTTCCACGCAGCCCCTCTCGCACCCCGGGGTGCCTTTCGGCGAGGACTCGGGCTCCGTCGGGGGCGGCATCAGCGCCAGGCACCCCCATTCACCCACCCCTCCTTGGCGGTGGTACCTTGCCTGACAGCTGGGTTCGCGGGCCCGCGGGAGCAGGCGGCGCTAATGACAGCGTCGGTGCCAAGCCTGGGAATAAAGCTCCGCTCCAGCCGCTCCTACCTCCAGCGCCACCATCTTCTCCCGGCGCCGCCGCTGCCTCTGCCGCCGCCGGGACCGCAGCCGTGT